>NC_137958.1:23879065-24204065 GCF_963924665.1 Micromys minutus
GTGACTGCCCAGTGCCACTCTTGACTTTGTTTTCAGCAGCACCAGAGGCAAGTTTCTTTAACATTCTACATTTGACAGCTCTTAGTGTCCAAGTTTTGATATTTAACTATCTAAATAACTCTGTACTGCATCTCACTGTTCCAAATCCCAATTCTCCAGTGACTTGGGATGTCAAACAAACATCTTTTTCATAGAATTGTTTGCTACGTATTTTTTTTTTTTTTCTCTGCTGGTTTCTTTTTTTTTGCCCTTGGTCATTTTTTTTTTAATTAAGTCACTTGATCCTTTACTATTAAGTTTTGTTAAAGATTTGTCTATGTTTCACGCTGATTCTTTATTGAATATGTGCTTTTGAAATATTTTGTCCCATAGATTCCCTGGAGCCTCCAACATCCTTGTTCCCTGGCACATCCTAGTGATGCTCCCACCCACACTGCCAATTTCATTCCCTCACCTGATCCTCTCTCCCTGGCTCTCCCTATACCGGATCCCTCCACCCTCCCTACTCCATCTCCCACTCAGTACCTTCCCCCTGTCCACCCAGCCATGACTGCTTCAGTTCTTCTGAGTGAGACCCATCATCTTCCCTTGGGCCCTCATTATTGAGCTTACTTAGACCTACATAATTTATGCTCAGGAGTGCTATGGCTGGATCTTGAGGTACAACTATTTCAAACTTTCTAAGGTGGCCTATAAGGCTGACCGTAGCTGAGACGCCTAGCAGTAAGGATGTAGAACCTGAAGTATCTGCCACCCACAAAACTTTCTACTCCAGAATTACCCTACCTGCAAGCAGTGCAGAGATAAAGATAACGAAGACTGAGGGAATGGCCAACCAATGACAAGAATCAACCCATAACACTATTAATTATACTCTGTTTTGCTTGTAGACAGAAGCCTAGCATCATTCCCCTCTAAGAGGTTCCACCCAGCATCTGACCAAAATAGAAGCAGAGACCCTCAGAGACCCACAGCCAAACACTAGAGGGAATTCATAGAATTCAGAGAGTCTTATGAATGAGTTGGGGGAGAAACTGGGGAACTTGGAGGTGACAGGGACTCCACAAAACCAACAGAGTTAACCTGGATACGTGGGGTTCCCAGAGACTAAACCACCATCCAAAGTGACAATGTGAAGGGGACCTAGCCAGCCTCTGTATATACTTAGTTGATGTGTAGCTTGCTTTTCATTTAACTGCCCAAAAACTGGAATAAGGGCTGTCTCTGACTCAGTTGCCCGCCTCAGTGGGAGAGGATGCACTTAGTCCTACAGTGACTTGATGTGCCAGTTATGTTGATTGCCAGAGGGGTGGGGAGGTCTAGGGAACCTTCCTCCTTATCAGAAAATAAGAGGGGGTGGCGGGGAAGGAACTATGTGAGGGAATGGGGGGAAAAGCTGCAATCTGGATGTAAAGTAAGTAAATAAATAAATACATAAACAAACAAATAAATAAAAAGTAAGTAAATATTCCATCCCATTCCGAAGCTTCACCTTCATTTCTTAGCTGTGCATCCCACAGAACAGATGTTTCTAATTTTAATGAGGTTTATAATTTATCAGTTTCTATGGATTATGCTTTCAGTGTTATATCTACTAAGTTATTCATAAAACCCAAATCACCTAGATTTTCTTCTGTAGCTGCGCCTTTTGAGTTAAGCCTTTGATTCATTTTGAGTTGATGTTTATGGATAGGGTAAAGTTTCTGTCTAAGTACAGTTTGGGGAATGTTAATATCCAGTTGCGTGCTTTATAGAGATGACTGTCCTTCCTCCATTAAAATGCTTTTGCCTCTTTATCTAAATCAGTTGACAATAACTGTGTGAGGTACTTCTGAGATATGCGGTGTGTTCTCTTGATTTTTCTATTTCATCAACAATTTGCTTTATTGCTCAATATAGATAAGAATAATTTAGACAGTTCAAATTAATATTCATTTTAATCCTTATAACACAATTATGTAT
This sequence comes from Micromys minutus, assembly GCF_963924665.1. Taxonomy (NCBI): domain Eukaryota; kingdom Metazoa; phylum Chordata; class Mammalia; order Rodentia; family Muridae; genus Micromys; species Micromys minutus. The sequence goes on from NC_137958.1 coordinate 23,881,028, forward strand.
CATTAATCACAATATTAATAACATTATGAATTCCGTTTTTTAACTTGTACATTTTTGTGGTATTACTATCTAAAATCTCTCATCAATAACTTTGCATCGAGGATCTCAACTGATGTTGAGGTGGCAAATAAAGTTTTACAATTTAAGTTACTAACATGGTTAAATTATTCAGTATGATTGTATGCATACATATAATTTAAATGTTTGCTTGCTCAACTTTGTTTTAACATATGAATCTGAAGATACATCTGTCAAGTTCTACTAGTTCTATTATTTACAAAAATCTTTCTTCACAGTTCTACAGAGAACGCACATTATTATTGTGTATCTTAACTTGATATTACTGGTTTTGTTTTTATATAAATAACTTATGTATTTTGTTAAAGAATGCACTCTAATTTGCATCCTCTTTTAATTAAGTTCTTATGCTAACTAATGCTTAATTTGTAACCAATTGCAAAATATTTTGGGTCTCAGTGTGGTGGCATGAACCTTTAATCCCAGCATTAAGGAAACAGGTGCAGAGGGATCTCTGTAAGATCCAGACCAACCTGCTTTACATAGTAAGTTTCAGGACAGCCAGGGCTATGGAGAGCAATTTTGCCTCATAAAAGGAAGGAAGAAGGGAAGGAAGGAGAGGGGGAGCAAGGGAAAGAGAAGGGGGCAAGATAGAAACGAAGGAAGAGAAAGAAAACACAGTATGTAATAATCACATCATACCTCTCTATGTTTATTCAATGGTTAGTGGAGATTCTGTATTCTTGTTGTGGTCCTTGGGATGGTACAAACGTCTTGTTCCTTGAAGCTACTGAACCAGTTAAACAACAGAACTGTCTAATACAACACAGACATTTGAGGACACAAGAAGCTTTGAAGCATATTTTTATATTAGTTCACACTATTCTTCCAGGTTCAGTTTCCAACAAGAACATGGTAGCGCACAGCTGTATCTTTCTTTTCCCTCTGCAGGCACTACATGCATGTTGTGAACAGACATGCATGCATGCATCTGGTATACATACATACAGACATATATATATATATATATATATATATATATATATATATATATATATATATATATATATATAGATGTGTGTGTGTGTGTGTGTGTGTGTGTGTGTGTGTAAGTAAAACACACAAAATAAAATAAGTAAATTCTTGAAAGGATATAAATACTGAAAACCCTGTATCATGTGTATTTTAAAACCTGGTTTCAACAATTTTTAACAAATAAAATATATTTTAACAAGCATAGGAATAATTTCTGTGCTAAATTATGCATTATTTAACACAGCTTGATGAAATGTTGAACCATCCTTTTCAATCCCCTATAGAACATGAACATCTCAGTCCTGTATATCCATGCTGCTCATAGAGCCTGCCAGTTAGCTCATAGCTGTCTTATTTTCAGAACTGTTTTTATAGCATCACAGCCCCTGTTTGCACAGCCTTCATAATAATCAGTTGGGGTTCAAAATATCAGACATAACAGAGAGAAGGCAGAAATTGCTGCACTTAAGTGTAAGAGTGTAAGTTTCTGACATTTTTTTTAAAAAGTGTCAAAATTGCTGATATCTATAAGAATGAATGCTCCGTGTAACTGAACAAAGCAACTGTATGGTAGTTTTTTTTTTTTCTTTCTCTTAAAGCAATGTAATATGAAGTAAACACTATGTGTCTGATATTATCAACACCTCAGCATCCACTGTGATTTCTATAACACATCCTCCACAGACTGAGTGCAGTTATGAAACCAGTGCAGGAAATCTAAAAAACTTCTGCAGTACCTTCTAGAGTTGAGCATTCCTATAATCACAAGCAACTGTGTGCCCATCAAAGTACAAAAGTGTTTTCTTAAAAAAAACAAAAAAACCAAAAACAAACAAACAAACAAACAACAACAACAACAACAACAAAAAAAAAAAAACCGCCCAAGCAGCTCTTCTAAGCTTCTGTTCTGTTCCACAAAACAACCCTGGTTTTAGAGCTGAGCACCTTGGCCATTCCTGACCTCACCTCCATCCCCTACACTTAAGCACAATGAGAACAAATCTGGGGTCGGCTTGCTCTTCAGTCACTGAAGATTAAGAACATTGAGCCAACACAGACTCACGATTTCACTCCCTAAAAACACCTGCAAGGTCTATGCAGAGCCAAGACAGAGAATGGAACACAGAAAGATTATAACTTTGTCTTCAAGGGAACTATGTTTCAAAAAGCAACGAGGGCAGTCCCATCACTCTAAACAAGCAGGAGATCAGCAACAGGTGCTGAAATTTGCTTGGTTGTTTTTGGGTTTTCGATACAGGGTTTCACTATGTAACCTTGGTTGTCCTGGAGCTTGTCCTGTAGACCAGTTTGACAGTGAACTCAAAGAACCACCTGCTTCTGCTGCCTGAGTGCTGGGTTAAAGCCATTAACCACCTTGCCTGGAAGTGCCCAAAATAAGGCATGCATTTAACTAGATGCTCTTTTATTCCTGGAAGAGTCAGTCTTGGAATCTTCCAGTGTATAGCTGCCCACTGATACTGTTCTCAAAGAAATCTTTGCAAATGTGTCCACGTAGAGGAAAAACAGCATCTTGACCAACACGGTAAGGTCGGTCAAGTCTTAGAGGTCTAAAGTGAGCAGAAGCATATGCCAGGAGAGCAGGATGCTTGTGATTTACTCTGACTTTGGGTGTCTCCAATATTGCCCCGACACTAAACCTTTTGGACACCTTTACTTCAGCATTTTCCCCTGCTCTTTTATGCCCATGCACCAGGACTCAGAACTGTGTTTCTCCACTATGCATCTATCATCTGTCCGCACCCTGAGTTAGAAGAAAAATGTAGCTATTTGAATTAAAGAAATTATTTAAAGGTATTTCTAATAATTCAAAAATGGAAACAACAAAATTTCCTTGGTTGTTGAATAGATCAAAATTAGAATTATGTATTTTATTATGAGGTACAATAATAAAACAACCATGCATCTCACAGAAGTACACAGATGGACTTCATGGACGTCCAGTTGAACAGGTCAGCAAAGATCAGCAAGTCTATATTTAGGGAGAAGAAAAACAACCAAAGGAAAAAATACATTTGAGCCTGTGACTATAATAATTTTTTAAGAAAGGCTTCAGTAGCTACAACCCATAACTCTTACCAAGACTACATTCATAACATTCTAGAACTCCGTTGATTAATGTTAAAGTTTGAATTTGGGAATTCTAAAAGAATAAGTGTCAATGTTAAGACTCATTATTCACATACCTTAAATCACTTTCCCAGGTCCTCAAAATTTGAATAATCTCTCTGCTTTGCTTTTCCATCTGGAGACATCTCATCCTCTACCAGGAAACATATAGGTACCTGATTATTGACAACAGTCATTCAAAAGAGAAGTCCTTTAAATAGCTGAGACCTTGGTCATTTGGGGTTTGCTTTTCCACTGAAACCTGCTTTGTGAATTTACAAATCCCAGTAGGAACACTGCTAGCTCTAAGAAAATCAAGTCCTGACTTTTCCACTGAAAACCAATTTAGGCTAGCAGGTAATTTAGCTTCAGTTTTTGTGGTTGGTTGGTTTGATTTTGGCTTTTTTTGTGTTGTTTGTCTGGTTGTTTGTTTTGACTTGATTATTTTTTTCACTTTACATCCTCATCACAGCTTCCCTTCCTTCCTCTCCTCCCACTTAGTCTACCTCCCCTCTCCTGCACCTCCCCTGTCATAAAGTCGGGTGTCCAGACCGAAATAAGGCAGAGACTTTAGAGACCGCTTTTGAATAAATATACTAAGTATAGCATGGGCAGGCCAAATCCCATCTCCAGAACTATTTTTTCAATAGAGCATAACAGCATGGGACAATATTTCAATATTATATATACTCAAAAGACACTCTATCTCTGAACCCCATGGCCAGAAGGAGAGGCGTGAGGGATCAGAGAGCAATAAAGGCTGAGAGAGGAGAGATCTTTGAGAGTAGGAAGTAAAGAACACTTACAAATAAAGGGGTTTCAGAACATTTGCTTGTGCAGTGGCAGAAGTTGTCACAGTCTATGGGAACTTGGAAATACAGAGTTCCATCTTCTAGACAAGGAGGCTGATTATCTAGTTTGTACTGAGGCCAAGACATCTGCAGTAAGAAGAGTGGATTAATTGAATCCCTTCATCCAAAGAGAGGGAAACATTAGGAAAGACAGGCGAGAGGAGTTACGAGTTAGTAAGAGTTCATGGTTAGTTCAGGTTCCAGTGAGCTAGCAAGAGAGACATCAGACTTTAAGGGAGGTCTCCAAGAGCAAAAAGAGATAAGGTGGGAGAGACTTAAAAAGGGCCTGTCCTAGTCAGTGTTCTACTGCTGTGACGAGACTTCATGACCACTGTACCACTTCTCTTGGACTTGATAACATTTTAGAGGTTTAGTACAGTATTAAAGTAGCAGGAAGCATGGATACATTCAGGCAGAAATGGTGCTGTCGTTGTATCTTAAGAGTTCTATTACAGATCCACATTATTTTCTTCCCTCTTCTGAGTAGGATGGTAGCATCTATACTCTGGTGTGGTGTTTTTTCTCCTTGAGCTTCATATGGTCTCTGAGTTGTAATGTAGGTATACTGAGCTTTTTCGCTAATATCCACTTATCAGTGAGTACATACCATATGTGTTGTTTTGTTACTGTGTTACCTCACTCAGGATGATATTTTCTAGTTCCATCTTGCCTAAGAATTTCATGAAATCATTGTTTTTAGTAGTTGAATAGTACTCCATTGTATGAATGTACCACATTTGTTGTATCCATTCGTCTGTTGAGGGACATCTGGGTTGTTTCCAGCCTCTGGCTATTATAAAATAAGGCTGCTATGAACACAGTGAATTATGTGTCCTTGTTATATATTGGAGCATTTTTTTGGGTATATATCCAGAACTGGTATATCTGGGCACTCAGGTAGAACTTTGTCCAGTTTTATGAGGAACCACCAGACTTATTTCTAGATTAGTTTTACCAGCTTGCAATCCCACTAGCAATGGAGGAGTGATCCTCTTTCTCCACATCCTTGGTAGCATCTGTTGTCTTATGCTATGTAAGTCTGCCTTTATAGGTGGCAAGATCTATCTCATAATTACTTAAAAGTTTCACTAACTCAACCAAAATAAAGATGAGACATGTGTCAAGAACCAATATTGAAATAAATTAACATTATGATTAATTTTCTACATATAACTTACAAATTTAAAAATTTTGCATTTAGTATTTATAATATCTTTTATATTTCACCTGTAAATATGCATTCATCATTTATATTACATGACTGAAGGACCAAGTATTTTACATTATAGAAGAAGTATATAAAAACAGTTGCAGCATATTCCAGAGAAAAGTACTGTGCAAGGTGTAAAATCACTCTGCTTTTCTCCAAGGTGTTCATAATGTCAAAACAAAGAGAGCCAAGGACATAACTGAGGAATTCATAATAACACAACATTATTGTTCCTATATTTGCTTTCATACTTTCATATATCAGTGCTTTCATGACTTAATTACTTGGAGAGAGACTGGTTGTAAACTTTGTTTTCTCTAGTTGTGCTGAACCAGTTGGCTCATTATCTTGTTCACTCTTTAGAATGAAGCAGAACTTCTATTCCTTATCACAAAACACTCCAACTTAGACTACACAATCAATCATAAAACCTGAGCTAAATTATTCTTCTTACTATTTTACCAAGTTGTGTGATGCCATAAAATTTCTGTGATTAGATTTTAGTATTGGAATGTTTATCCTATGAAATATTTTTATGAGAATAATTTCTATCTTCCATCTGTTACAACATAATTAAACAGGCTTCATGAAAATCAACTACACAGGCAAATGACCCACCTTAGATGATTTAAATAAAAATTTCTAATGGAAATTTAAATATTTTATAGAATATTTTCATAAATTTGACTATATTTATGATACATACCAAAATTGAAAATGCTTGCAGATGTAACTACAAATCCATTTATTCTACAGTAAAGCTATATTTCATGACTTTTAGAATATTGAACTTTTGCTTTTGAATCCATGAGCTTTGTAAAGTATTATATTTAATATTGTAGAATGCCTAGACTTCCACAGTGAACACAATATAAAACGAATACAATCCGAGTTGGAGAATTGGCTCAATTTTTAAGAATGCATATCACTCTACCGAAGAAAAGAAGTTCAACTCTCAACAGATACTTCAGACATATAGTGACTGAAACTTCAGCACAGTAGAGCATTTCACCACATACACAGAAGCTTGCATTCACATATGTGTTCACACATGAGCGCACACACACAGACACAGACACTCACACACATTTAGATGTATCTTGCAAAACACTACAGTAACAAGTGAGCGTTGTGGAACTCACATCAGCCAGAATTTAAAGTAGAATGAATTGATTGTAAAATATCTGTATTTTCAGTTTTAGAATAAAGGGTAGAGCAGTTACCCAGTGTGACCAAAGCCCTCTGCCTTCTGTCCAGTACTGCAAAGTAGATAAACACAATAAGTTAATTAGCACATTCTTCTTGTAACTTAAAAAAGAAAATTTATTTAACCAATAAGTACTTGTGCATCATTTCTCAGTTAATATGCTTGTCCTTATATAAAATATTAACAGAATATAGAAGAGCCTTATGTGCAATGAAAATATAAAATTACTAGCTGTTAATTTTTAAAGGTTACCATTGCACAGGAACCTTTTAGGAAAGGTTCAATACCCCTTAAATACTCTTTAATGATTTTGTTCACATTTAACAAAACATTTTATAAATGTGAAAATTAATGGGCCACATTACCCCATGTATTTATCAAAAACATCCATAAAGCAGTGCTTTCAAGTCTGCCAGCTATCAAGCAGTATTTGAAGGCAGTGATGACCCAAACACATAATAAGCCATTAGGGCATAAGTAAGGTGACAAATGAGATTCAATAAAATTTCTGAACAAATATTTCTAACAATTTTTATCTGATAGAAGCAATATTTAAAAACACAGAAAAAATATTAGCAGATAATTACTTAGTAACACATGGGAAAAATGACTTAAGACATAGTTTACAAGGTTGAACTAATCTAGATTTATGATAGACTGATGAATTAAGTAAAATGCGTCATAGAAAATTAATTAATTTCTGACAAGAAACATAATATAACTGTATAAATGTATGTCTAAATTTTTAATAATAAATAATTTTTAAGGGAACGTGACCCTATGTAAAAAATTATCTGAACTTCCACTTTCATATAGAAGAAAAGCCAACTGAATTATTATTGAAGAAGTATTTTATTTCCTTATATTGAGAAGGATGAAGTCAATATCAAAACACAATTATATATTGTGTTAAACAATTCACTTTTAAATTCTGTTGAAAACACCATGAGAAAATTCTGCAAGCTGTCTTGCTGGAAAACTTATGCTCACATAGGTGTTTATTCAGTTCAGGTCAACACACCCTGGGAATGGTGCTGCCCACAGTGGGATAGATACTTTTACATCAACTGATAATCAAGACAAATTGCTTCAAATTTCCACAGAACAGTCTATATAGGTAATTTGCCATTTGAGTCTCTCCTTTCGAACGACTCAAGGCTGTATCAAGTTGACAGACAAAGCTTAGTAGGACAGCCACATTTTGGAAAATTCATGTGAGAACAAAATTTAGTTGAATAGAAATCTACATGTGTAGAACTGTACCAAAGAAAGAAAACAATAAGTAATTGAAAGTATATGTAAAACTTAATAACAGAATAATGCTTAAAAATAATTTTGTATTGACTTGACATTTAATAGTCTTTTACATTACTTGTGGAAAATTGGAGCATATTCCAAATATCCATTTACATTTATAAATGCAGGACTATCTCTGAAAAGCATTCACTCTTTGATCAGTAAATATTGAAATTGATTGCAAACATTTCACCTTTTCCTTGCTGTTATAATATTGTTTAAGATGTAGCACTGCAATCCTCACTGTTCAAATTCAAGATCTTAGAATCTTAACACTTTTATGCCTTTTATAAAAGCTATATAAGACTAAGTGATTATTTCTGTGACTAATACAAAAAACAAGCAGGCCAAAGGCTCTGAGCCAACCTATTTTACCAAAATGCATACATGCATATATTCAAGTATTACACAAAATATAAAGGCATTTGTGTAAATTTTAGCCTTTGTTATTTTTCCCGTAACAACAGTCTATTCTTTTTTATATTACTTAAAATGTATAAAAAGTGTACTATGATGTAAAAAAATATTGTTTTAAATTTACATGCAGGTTTTAAAGCCCTAGAGAGTATAAAATTATTCTGGTGAAAGGAAGTATTACTATTTCTCTTTAAAAAATAAAATGAAATAATAATTCATTTACTATTTCTGCCTCTTAAAAGTGTTGAAAATTGAATATGTTAAAATTGTATAAAGACTTGAATGATGGCTCAAGAAAAAGCTTACCTAATCATAATTTTGAAGTCTCTGAATGTCACCTTACCTGAGGGCAAAATAAGTCTTTCTAGATTTAGTTAAGTGCACTCCAGTGAAATCATCCTGTATTATTGTGCTAGCCTAAAGTAGCAATTTCTGGTTGTGTCATGCCATGCTTTGCTGAAGCAGACCCATGTGATTTTTTGCTGAGAAACTATAAGCAGGACCAGCAGACAGAAACTCTGCACTTGTAGAGCTAACGTTGAAGTGCCTGGTCTTGACTCTTCATTGATCTTCCCTCCCTTGAGAGAGACACAGCAGAGAAGTTCTCCTGGCATTCTAGTTGGTTCTGGTCCTTCCTGCTGACTGGTGCTGATTAGAAAGAAGCCCGTGCTGTTTCTGCTGTATCATGCCACTGAGGCTGATTCATGTTTGGTGACACATCTTGAACTGAACTGTTGGTATCCTGATGACAGCGATTGGAGTTGCTCCAAAGAGCTAGTTTTAAACAGATCCCCATCCTTGTGTTCTACTGAGCATCTTCTCTCCCCCACCTTTGGACAGTGGGCTAGAAGGCAGGTTGAGGCATTGAGAACCCTTATTAAAGTAGGTTTTGAAAAATCTAAGCTTACACTAGCCCAATATGCAATAATGTGTCCTTCCACATGACAAAGAAGACAAGGAGAAGGAGAAGCCACAGATGCAGGGGGAGATAACAGAATGATAAAGCCATAAGTCATAGACATCAAGATACAAATAGAGCCAGAAAGAAAAACACAAAGAGAGGAATCGAGTGTAGAATCTCTAAAAGAAGTCGTATGTCATAGATACCTTAAAAATACATTTGACCTCAAAAATTGTGAAACATGAATTTTGACTACATTGAGCCACCCAGTTATAGAAAATTATGAGTGTCAGGATCACTAAAATTCAGAGTGATATTATGACATTAGAAAAATTATTCCCCACCCACATAAGTAGTCAGTACTAAAGAATGTATTCCTTAGTGGAGAAATTATTAACAGATCCTTGGATGGTGAGAGGAGCCTTGGAAAGCCTCTTTAGGAGGAAAATGACCTATTGATTGGCGATTCAAAGGGGGAATGTACAAGTTCTGCCATATCCAGTGATTATTTTTTACACTGCTACGCTATTCTTTTCTGAACTTGCCAAGTGCTTTTGTGTCCCATTCTTTGTAAAAGTTTATTCTTAAGAGAGTAGTGCTTTGGGGATTCAATAATGCCTCTGTTTTTGACCAGTGAAAGACAAAAAAAAATGAAAAAAAAAACACATTGAAAGAAAGCATGTCACAAAGAAGAGAGGCAGAATTTAGCAGCAAGATGGAAAGAGAATAAATGATTGAGCAAGATAAACTAAACTATGGGGAACTAGAGAGGGATCTAAAAGATTTGAGCATCACAATGGTAGAATAGTGACTAAAAGGGAAAAAAAAAAAAAAAAAAAACTGCCAGAATCAGCCACATAACCATCGATCAAAGCTAGAATATAAGAAAAAACCATTTTTTATCAGTTTTAAGTTTTATTACATTGTGCTCAGATTGTAGTCCCTGAGAGGTGTGCTGTTGATATCATCCACAGCCTACATTTGTAAGGTTAGAAACTGAGGTACAGCTGTAGAAGTTGCCTAGGCCACTGCACCTCCTTTTCAGCCTCACCTGAGAACACTGTGAGGTCCCTCAGCAGGAACTGCCATGGCAGTAGCACTTGCTCTATAGAATCTGCCTGCCATCAACCTGAGGTAACACTATAGGCGCTGCCATGGTGGAAGAATGTCTCTTCCACACTTCCTGAAGAGTACTATGACTATGCAATGGAACCTAATCCAAAGAAACCTGTAGCCTGAAAGGATTTCCCATTCTGAATGGGAAATATGATGGACTATATGTAGAAAAAATAGAGACAAACAAACAAACAAACCAAAAACCAAAGAGTGATTAATCACTGAGCAAATAAACCCACCAGTTCCTGAACAGAAAAACTACAAATCTCTGAGTTCCAGAAGATCAGGACACGAAATTCCAGCAATCCTCACCCTGGAAATGGCTACCCTTTGAAATCTCTGCCCACTAAGCAATAAATATAAGCCTTGTTTGCTGTTCAATTTGCTGTTATTTGTTCTTGGAGTAGAGAGTCCCTTACCCCCTGCATGTACCTTCTCCTTAAAATTATGTGAATTTTACTGAACTTTTATACATCTGGTTTGAAAGACAAACACACTCTCAGGGAAACGAGAGAGAGAGAGAGAGAGAGAGAGAGAGAGAGAGAGAGAGAGAGAGAGAGAGAGAGAGAGAGAGAGAGAGAAAGGGAAGAGAAGGGAGAAACAGGAGAGTGGAAGGTAAGGAAGGAGGGAGGGAGAGAGAGAGAGGAAGGGAGGGAGGGAGAAGGAAAAAAAGGAGGGAGGGAGATGGAGTGGGGGGAACACAGAGGGGGGTCTTAGGTCATATTTCTTGCTCTTTGCCCTTCTGGAAACATCTAGATGTTCCTCCCACTCCGTCTTCTCTTTTTTCTACTTCCATCTAAAACATTCTTTCTGGCATGAGACTAAAACCTCATTGTAGGGGAAACCCCAACCTTCCTAGCAAACCCCTCATTTCATGAACTTTAATAAAACTCTCCCTCTCTTAAGGTGTCTCATGTCAGGTCATTGGTCTCAGTGAAATGAACAGTAACAGAGAGTTCCCCTTGATACTAAGTGAGAAAGACCACTCTGGGTCATGGTCAGCTCTGAGTGGTCACGAAGGCTCTGATGTCATAGAGAGCCATTGTGAGGAAAGGCCAACCTCTGACCATATACTGCACTGTCTAGGCTCTTTGGTGTCCTTCTGTGAAGAGAGCTGGTTGTTGGTGGACTTGGCAGTTGGTGGAAGGACTGAACTAGGTGGTTGGTGCTTGGATTGGATTTAGAGTTTAGTGATTGTTCGGATTTTGACATTGAACATTAGCTACACTTCCGCAGAGTGAGTAGTTTCCTGCTGTTCTCTTTCCAGGAGCTCAGGTGTTTGGTTTTCTATTTATGTGACTTTATTTTGGGTTTTGTTTATAGCTTTGCATTCCTGTATTTTGTTTGTGTCTTTATTTTTTTTTCATTTAGTTTTTAGATTAACATCCATCAGTTTTCCTTGTCTTCTCCTTCTTCCCCCTTCCTTTCCTTTCTCTTCCCCTCTTTAGGTTGGTTTGGTTTTTTTTTTTTTTTTTTTTTTTTTTTTTTTTTTTTGGTCTTTGGAGACTGAGATTGTGTGTGTGTGTGTGTGTGTGTGTGTGTGTGTGTGTGTGTGTGTGTGTGGCCTTGGCCAACCTAGAACTTTCTCTGTAGACCATGGTAGCCTCAAACTCAAAGATTTGCCTTCCTCGCCTCCTGAGTGCTGAGATGAAAGGTAGGAAAAAACATGAGTAGTACACTGCCTGGCCAACACCCACATTTCTTTTTCTGACTTTTCTCTTGACTTTGCTACTTTGTTATTCTTTATCTCATCCTGCCTTTTATCCTCCAGTACCCAGGTAGTTCTCTTTTCATTTTTTTTTTTCTGCCCAGCTTCAAAGCACCGAGATCCTGCATATAAGGAAAAATACGTGGCATTTGTCTCTGTTGGGCTAGGTTAATTTCCAGAAAAATAATTGAGAACTTTTCATTCTTATCTGTAGGTGCTGTGTGAATTTAGACCCCCTACACCTTGTATATGCTGTGTTTATCTACTGGGGCAGCTCATAGCCCACACATTTCCAAGTAAAGTTCTTTTGATGGTCAAGTGTTACCTTTAATTCCGTGCTTCCTGTTCATAATGGATTCCTTAGGTAAGCTTGTCAATGTGTTATCCTTCGAAAGGGAGATCCTTGTTCTCCTGACAAATATGTTGCTTACTTTCTATTCTGAGCCTCCTTCCTTCTTCCCATCCACTGTGTTTGTCTTTGCTTTGTTCTGGTTTCCCTGTGCCCCTGAGATACCTCTGGAGGTTTCTCTGACTTTATTCTTAGAATCTCTAACCTTAAGCTTTTCTAGAAGTCATTTGAATTTGTTTTCCCTGCCATCTTTACTTGCTGTAGATTCTAGTGACTCAGACCAAGAGGATGATAGTATGATGACGTGGAGTGAGCTTCAGGCCAGATACCATGAAAGAAGAATCCTGACACAGGACTACGACATCCTGGGTACCCTAGATAGTGGATCTTTTGCCCAAGTCAAATTGGCTCTACACGTTATGACCCAAACACTTGTAGCGATCAAGGTATTGGAAAGGGGAACAAATACAGACTTTGAAATCATCTCAGAGATTGATTTAATGAAATCATTTTACCACAGAAATATCATACAGTTACTCCAGATTGTGGACACTAGGTACACAACCTATATTGTAATGGAATACGCATCCCGGGGATCCCTGCAAGAACACATTAATAAATATGGGCGTCTGGATGAGAAGGAGGCACGTAGCATAATTAGGGAGCTGTGCTTGGCTGTCGACTATATGCACAGTCAGAATATTGCCCACAGAGACATCAAGGCCAAAAACATCCTATTGGATTCGGAGGGGCACGTAAAACTCACAGATTTTGGACTTAGCATAAGACTGGCCGCTGGGGAAAAGTTAAAGGGCTTTTGTGGCACACCACGGTATTGTGCTCCTGAACTGTTTGGTCACATGGAATATGAGGTCCTTCCAACCGACATTTGGAGTATTGGAGTAGTGTTGTATTACTTAGTTATCGGGCAACTTCCTTTTAGAGCGAGAATGACCTGTCGGCTAAAATATGAAATCCTCTCCTGGAGCGGTTGGATTCCATATCAACTCTCCCCAGATCTTGAAGACCTATTGAAGAGACTAATGACAATGGACCCTACAATGAGACCACCAATCAAAGAAATATTGGCACACCCGTGGTTGCACCACGATCAAAATGCCTTGAGAGCATTAGAAAGATTCCCTATATGCCCAGAACCCAGCATTGTTTTTGACATGTATCTGATGGGCTGTAATGTTCAAGAGCTCCGAATTGCCTTTAGAGAACGGAATTATAACCGTTCCATGGCTACATACCTTATCATCAATAAGAAAACTACGTGGAAGCCCCAAACTTATCTGCGTGCTACAGACAATCACAACCATTCTTGGCCTGTAAGGAAGATATTCAGTGCCCCTAGCCTTCCCAAATTAACTTTGCTCAATCCTCTTGAGCTTCCTGGACATGGGAGGAAAGGCTACAGTAGGAGGTACATTGTGCCTCCCTCCCTTTCTTCCTTTAAGTATAGCTTCAAGAAAAAAACCTCCCTACAGCAAAGGCTTATGCCTCACGTCGGAAATGAGATATTCATTGAGAAGGAGGTAAACGGAAATAAGATAGTCAGTGAGGAGGAGTTAAATGGAAATGAGATAGTTAGTGAAGAGGAGGATATAGTAAATGAGATATTGAAAGAGGAAGAGGATATAGGAAATGAGATATTGAAAGAGGAGGAGGATATAGAAAATGAGATACTGAGAGAGGAGGAGGATATGAGTAATGAGATATTGACAGAGGAGGAGGATATGAGTAATGAGATATTGAGACTGAAGGAGGACCTGGTAAAGGAGATATTGAGACTGAAGTACGAAATCCTAAATGAGAGATACAGTACGGTGGAAATGAAAAATGAAATATGCAGACTGAAGCAGGAGATCAGAAATGAGAAAATCATAGTGAAGAACATCAGAAATATGATATTTAGAGAGAAGTCAGACATGACAAATGAGATATTGAGACTGAAGGAGGCCAACAGAATTGAGATACTCAAACTCGACGAGGACATCAGAAATAAGATACTCAGACTGAACGGGGACACCATGTATTCTATTACTTCATCAAGCAAAGGAAATACATCAACATCAGATACAAGGACAATGTTAACAACACATACTTCAATCTCTGAAGACATGCTGGATGCATTCATCTCGAGCCCCGACTCTACAGACACAAGTCGTACAGGTTCATCCTCGTGGGATTACACAACCAGTGTCCCCTTCCCAAGTGTGGAGATCCAGAATGAGAGAACAGATGATTCAGGCTTACAAGACAGCAGCAGCTCGCTGGCCAGCGAACCAGACCCTCAGGAGCAACCTGAAAGGCATCACCAGCCTGTGCCCAGAGTCCCAACCAGAAGGTGGAGCTGGAAGGGTCTGAAGAAGAGGATTTCCAAAACCTTAAGAAGACTGTGTTGCTGTCTGCCAGCAGCAAATGATGAAGTTGGGACAGCCAATGAAGGCTGTTTCCAAGACATGGGCTAAAACAAGTAAGTGGGGGATGGATGGAAAAGGATACACTCTCTAGTTTCTTCTTCACTTAAAATATTCTCAGCATGTGGGGGTTGGTGACATTGTATCTATCAGGACAGAGAGAAAATCCCATCCTGCCCTTCCTCCTATGAGGAGTTTTCCAAAACTTGAGCTAAATGTACATAACACAGGATCATGACCCAATGCTGGGCAAGGAAGCTAGGAAAGGTTGCTGAAGGAATCAGTGGAGCACTTGGGAGGAATCAGTCTGAGGTCCCATGTGAGCACAGGGACAGCATAGCCAAGCATTAAGTCCTGCAGATTTCTACCACAATTCCTCGTGTCCATTTCAAGTGCTGTTGAAGGCCCCGTGGTCCCTGGAGTTTCATAGCTGAAAGTATAGAGGAACCTGCTGAGGATGCAGACATTAGCAGGAAGGAGAGATACAGGAAATTCAGGTGGCTATGAGCTAATGGGAAGCTCTGTCCCCATTGCAGAGTTAAACTAGAGGCAAAATGTTGTTTTTTCCTTGCAGTCTGAAGGAAGATTCTGGGAAGAAGGTCTGAAGCCTCCCTTCTGCCCATCTGATGTAGGGAGTTTCATACTGGGCAGCCTTCCCAGAATACCTGTGGCCCAGTGTATTCATCTTCACAGCACTTAGAAGCCTGCCTCTATAAGAAACATCTATGGCATGCTCATGATTACCAAGGAAACTAAGAAACACCAAACTTCAGAGAACATCTATTCACAGAATATCAGCTCACCTGCCTCTCTCCAGATATGCTTGTGAGCTGAGGAGACAGTGGTCCTGGAGGCAGAGGAAAGAACTCAGAGGACCTGACCTGCTCTATGTATGCAAGGATATGTGTGAGCAGGTTAGAGGCAGCAACAGAAATGAAAAGCGTCAAATGTGCATCCGGAGTCCAGAAGTGTATCCAGAGGGGACATGGACTGCTCAGCCCCACAGCTGTGCTGTAGGCCATCACAGTTTCCAGTCTCTTGCTCCAACACCTTGAGAACAAATCTGAAGCCCTAACAGAGATATCAGCTCTAGTCTCTGATCGGGCACATTATATTCAATTGGGTCATTTGATAGGTATTGTTTACATCTGGTAGAACACACACACACACACACACACACACACACACACAAAGAAACAGCCCCAAGCACCATACATAATGAAGTCTCCTTGAAGCAGAGGGACTACACGGCAAAAAAAGGTAATTTCATATTTTGAGCAAGCAATTCCTTCTCTGGAAACATTCTTCCATATCAGATTTGTCTAGTCTCCACTCCCTTCTGACTCATCAACTCTTTATTCTACTTTCCAGGAGATAAGGAAAGAAAGTGTGGGCTTTATTCCACACTTTGTTCCAGAGTACGCAGCCACAGGCAAAGTGAGGTCATTTGAGAAGATCCAAGGTGACATCTGCAGAAAAGTTGCTGGTAAGAACTATTGCACGGGGCAGGGAAATATTGATGGTCAAACAGACCAGATCCCCTCATAGGACAGTGTGGGGTTTCCTCTTGTTGAACCATTGTTACTTGCCCCATTCTCACCAAGTAGAAATACCCAGAGATCCTCAAATGTGATAAAGAGGAATTGGATTCTTCTACTCCTGACCCCACTCTCCATTGGAAACTATTTGGTGTGTATTGATCAGTTTTACCAAAGTTCTGCCTCCTGGCATGCTCATGTCCTTGATACCTCTGACATCCTTGCTTCTGCTGCTGCTGCTTCATTCTTTTGTCCATTGCAGGCTGGAAAGGCTCAGGAGCTCCGAGAGTCAATCAGTGTGCATTCCAAAGCCTTGTGGTCAGGACTGCAGAAAACACCAGGGGCATCACTGAACATAGAAAAAGGCTTGAAGTTAGAATCACCTGTGGGACCTGGGAAAGGGCAAGTTTTTAAGTAGAAAAAAAAAAAAAAAACCTGTGTGAAGGAGAGGCACACAGATGGTTACTTATTGGCTCTGGCCATCAGGAAGGGTTGGTCATTTACAGATTTACAACTGGCCTTTTGATATTATTTTCAAAATTCCTTGTTTGCAGATCTCGAAGAAAGAGGCTCCCATCGATTGATACAAAGGTAGGGCAAAGTCAGACCCACAAGTGTGTGGGCTGAGAAGAACAAGAAAGATATTTCCTGATTCCAGGAGTACCTTATTGTAACCAGTGTTCTCAGAGAATACTATATGAAGCAACATGAAGAACTTCCTCTCTGGGAACAGATATTTTCTCCTCTGGCAAGGGCCATGTGACTAGGATACGGTACCTCTCAAGTCCCATGCATCCATCACCTCCAGTGCTGTGGGCATGGGGCAAGGAGAGATAGCTGGGGACATTCCATGTTGGTACCAACAATGGTAGTGACATAACCACATGCCTACAGAAATGATAATATTTCAAAGGACTGAAGGATTGAAAGCTGTGCTATTGTTGATATTAGACACCATGTGTCTGGAAGATCAGCCACCCAGGATATGGAAAGAGTGCTGGGCCCCATGCACTGCCTGCACCTGAAGTGTTACACAGCAATTATTTCCTTTTCAAAATGAATGTTAAATAGGATAAATATTTTGTTATCAAAATAAATGTTATTGTCTGCTTCAGCTGCTGTGCCACCTCTACTTCCTGATATATCATCTCATCATACTAGTAGGCTTGGGAAACAGATCCTGGGTACTTCACAATAAACCACCACATTTACTGCTTGCAGTACATCTCTGACTTCTTGCTACACACTCATTTCCATCCTTACAACATCTTCCAATCATTTTAGCATCTATTTTTAGGATCCTCTATTCAATATGTTCCTCCTTTTGTGGCTTCTGTTGCTGAGCATCTCACTCTTGCATTTGACCTTTTTTTTATTGTATATTCTCTATAAATTTCAGATGTTATCCCCTTTCCCCCAATCCCATCTCTCCTCCCCGTCCCATTGCCTCCATGAAGATGCTCCCTCTCCCAACCCCAGACTCACACCTAAGCACTTTCGCATTCCACTATACTGGAAAATCAAGCCTTCACTGGACCAAATGCCTCTCCTCCCATTGATGTCAGAAAAAGCTATCCTCTGCTGCATATGCACCTAGAGGCACGGGTCTCTCCATACAAACTCATTGGTTGGTGTTTTAGTCCCTGGAAGCTGTGGTAGGTTTGGTTAGTTTATAATTTTGTTCTTCCCAAGAGGTTGCAGACCCTTTCAGCTCCTTCAGACCTTTCTCTAGCTCCTTCATAGGGGTCCCAGTGTTCAGTCTGATGGTTAGCTGCAAGCATCTTTCTCTGTATCAGTATGGTTCTGACAGAGCCTCTGAGGAAGCATCCATATCAGATTTCTGCCCGTAAGCAGTACTTGGCATCAACAATAGTGTGTGGGTTTAGTGGCTGCATATGGGATAGATTCCCAGGTGAGGCAGTCTTTACATGATTGTTTTCTCCTCTATTTGTCCCAATATTACCTCCTATGAGTGTTTTATTTTCTAAGAAAGACTGATGCAGCCACCTTTTTGCCCTCTCTTTGAGCTTCATAAGTTCTGTGGGTGGTTATTGGGTATTCAGAGATTTTAAGGCTAGTATCTACTTATCAGTGAGTCCGTACCATGAGTGTTCTTTTATAACTAGGTTTCCTCACTCAGAATAATTGATACAAGTTCCATCTATTTGCCTAGAAATTTTATGAAGTCATTGTTTTTAATTGCTTAGTACTCCATTGTATAAATGTACCACAATTTCTGTATCCACTCCTCTCTTGAAGGACATCTGGGTTCTTTCCAGCTTCTAGCTATCATAAATAAGGCTGCTATGACCATGGTGAAACATGTGTCCTTGTTATATGTTGGAGCTTCTTTTGAGTCTATGCCCAGGAGTGGTATAGCTGAATCTTCACATAGTAGTATGTCCAATTTTCTGAGAAAAGGCCAGACTAATTTCAAGAATGGTTGTACCAGCCTACAACACAATCAACAGTGGAGGAGTGTTCCTCTTTTTATACATCCTCGCCAGCATCTGCTGTTACCCAAGTTTTTTTTTTTTTTGTTTTGTTTTTGTTTTTGTTTTTTTTTTTTTTGTTTTTAATCTTAACCATTCTGACTGGTGTGGGATGGAATCTCAGAGTTGTTTTGATTTGCATTTCCCTGATGACTAGGAATGTTAGCATTTCTTTAGGTGTTTCTCAGCCATTCAATATTCATCAGCTATAATTTTTTGTTTAGTTCTGTACCCGATTTTAACAGAATGATTTGATTCTCTAGAGTCTAACTTCTTGAATTCTTTGTATATATTGGATACTAGCCTTCTATCAGATATAGCATTTGTAAAGAGCCTTTCCCAATCCCTTGGTTGCCAGTTTTTACATTTGACAGTGTCATTTGCCTTACAGAAGCTTTGCAATTTCATGAGGTCCTATTTTTGATCTTAAAGCATAAGCCATTGGAGTTCTATTCAGGAAATTTTCCCTTGTGCATATCTGTTCTAAGTTCTTCCACACTTTCTGTTCAATTAGTTTCAATATACCTGGTTTTATGTAGAAGGCTTTCATTCACTTGCACTTGAACTTTGTACAAGGAGATGAGAAAAGATTGATTTGCATTATCCTGCATGCTGACTGCCAGTTTAACCAGCATCATTTGTTGAAGAGGCTGTCCCTTTTCCATTGAATGTTTTTAGCTCCTTTGTCAAAAATCAAGCGAATAAAGGTATGTGGATTCATTTCTGGGTCTTCATTTCTATTCCTTTGATCTACCTGTATGCCTTTGTACCAAAACCTTACGGTTTTTATACATAAGCTTGTAATACAGCTTGAGGTCAGGAATGGTGATTCCCCCTGAAAGGTTTTTTTTTGAAAATAGTTTTTTGCTATCCTGGGTTTTTCATTATTTCATATGAATTTGCAAATTGCTTTTCCTAACTCTATGAAGAATTGATTTGGGATTTTGATAGGGATTGCATTGCATCTGTTGATTGCTTTAGGCAAGATGGCCCTTTTTACTATGTTGATTCTTCTAATCCATCATCATGGGAGATCTTTCCACCTCTTGTGGTTTCCTTCAATTTCCTAATTCATAGACTTGCAGTTCTTGTCATAGAGATTCTTCACTTGCTTGGTTTTAGGGTCAAAACAAGATATTTTATATTCTTTGTGAGTATTGTGAAGGGTGTCAATTCTCTAATTTCTTACTAAGCCTGTTTATCCTTTGAGTAGAGGAAGACTACTGATTTGTTCAAGTTAATTTTATATCCAGCCACTTTGTGAAGTTGTTCATCAGCTGTAGGAGTTCTTTGGTGGAAATTTTTGGGTCACTTCAGTGTACTATTATATCATCTGCAAATGATATTCTGATTTCTTCCTTTACAATTTGTATTTCCATGACCTCCTTTTGCTGTATAATTGCTCTGGCTAGGACTTCCAGCACTATACTGAATATGTAGGGAGTGGGCAGCCCTGTCTAGTTTCTGATTTTGGTGGGTTCGCTTCAAATTTATCACCATTTAGTTTGATGTTGGCTACTGGTTTGCTGTATATTGCTTTTATTATGTTTAAGTATAGGCCTTGAATTCCTAATTTTTCCAAGACCTTTAACATAAAGTGGTGTTGAAGTTTTGTTAAATGCTTTCTCAGCTTTTAAAGAGAAGATCATCTTTTTTGAGTTTGTTTATGTAGTGGAATACTTTGATAGATTTATGTATATTGAACTATCCATGCTTCCCTGGAATGAAGCCTATTTGATCATGGTGAATGATTGTTTTCATGTGTTCTTGAATTCAGTTTGCAAGATTTTTTTGAGTATTTTTGCAGGGATAATCATTTTTATTGAAATTGTCTATAAAGGACTACAGTTTTATTTTTCTTCCTTCTCTTCTCTCCCAGGACCTAATAAAAGTATCTTACTATCTTGTAAATTGGGATAGATGAGTTAAACTAAGTCAACACTAAAGGCTTTTTACTTCATCCAGCACAATGATGATACTATGAGCAAAGTATTAAAATAGACAATCCAAACAGTCAGTGGGGGTTTGAAGATATTTCATCATTCCTTTCAAGGATGAGGGCTATAGTTCAGATTCCAGAACCCAAGTAAGCAGCAAGACATTGAAGAATATGAAGATGATTTCTGGAACTTGATCTAGAAAAAAATACAAGGTTCATTTCAGTAAGAGACTCTGCCTCAAATGAATAAGGCAAGCTGATAGAAAAGCACACTCCAATATCCCTTGGGCCACAGTGCACACATAGTCTGTCTTTTTAACTCACACACACACATACAGACACACACACACACACACACACACAGACACACACACACACACAAAGAAAAAAGGGAAAAGAAATGCACAAGGGATAAGTGAGGCAGAACCTAAATACAATCATGTCAAGTTTCTAACTTTTAATGAGAGGTATAGTCCTTTTAAATTTTAATTCAAGTAATGCTACTCAGAGGACATAAATATTTGGAGCCAATGAGAATTTCCTTCACTTCAAGAGAGGTTAGGTAGCAATCAAATATATTGATGATTTCATAATATTTCATTTTGTTACAAAATATTTTTGTTTACTAAGTAATTCTGTAACCTGCAATATTTCATTTATTTCCTTAAGATAATAATTACTTGGGGGCACATCTATCATTTTACAAGTCCCCGGCATAGGGCTAATGATCAAATTGCACTTTGGTACTGCTGTTTTGAATAAATTATTAGAGTTTTCTGAATCCAACATCAATTTGATTATTTATATGAATTAATATAATCTAAAGGAAAACTATCCAATGCTATGCTATTTCAAAATGAATCTTTGGATAACTTATAGTCATCCATTTTAGTTTTATAGAAAGGCAGTTCTTTCCAAAAGATGAAATAGAAAGGTGATGAATATGTAATAATGTTTTCATACACTTCCCAATTTAATGTGTTTGCATAAATATTTAATACATCAATCTTTTCAAGAATAACGTGTTCAGCATTTCTATGTGTCTTTTCTTTTTCATTTGATTGGCCTATTTCTAAGATCTCCATGGAAAATGGTATTATTTGGTGAGCATTTCCACAGCAGTGATTAAACATTTTTATTTCAAGACTAGAAAGTAAATGTTACTTTTGTATAGTTTATATACACATATATGTATATTCTGATTTACCTTATTAAAATTTGATTTACTTGATTTGACAATGTATGAGGGAAAATCATCATTTGAATCTAATGTCAATAATGAACCAGATGTGTCAATATAAACCTACAACAGTCAAAGTATTAATGCTTTGGTTTAGGGTAACAGTGTAATATTGTGCAAGACTGAGATATTTACATAATACACAAGAACTTTCATTATGCAATTTAATTTGGCTGTTTTCAAATCATTGTCATTTTAAGGTTTTGTTCAACTAAACGCAATTCATTGTATTATTGTTCTAAAATCTTGCTGAAATTCAATTACTTTTTCAATATTCCTACAATCACACACACACACACACACACACACACACACACACACATTCACCTTATTACTCCATACACAGTTCTTTAAATGCCATCTTGACTGTTTTCTTACATGTACTCTTTGAGATGATTTTATTTCTATGCATACAGGCTTCACTATTAAATACCTCACTAATAACTACTTCTTTAAACCTCACTTTCCATGCATTCTCTATGAGGTACATAATTTTAAATCATGCTAAAATTATTGATGAGCCAAAATTACAGATCAGACTGAAAACCTGTCAGTTCTTCTAATAAAGATTCCCCTTTGCACCTGTGACTCTTCTATGCAATCTCAAGGTTGATTGAGATAGGGTGGTTTTCCCCAGGACATTGTATAACTAGGTAATTGTGACACCTCTCACTTCTGCACAGGGAATAGACAAGTATGCAAGAGTTAAGCCCCTATGTAAGAAGAAAGGTACATGTTCTCTCCTCCAACATGGAAATAATTTGGAGTTTGAGAATTTACCTTGAAGGCTTATATTTATTTCAGGATTCACTAGCAAAAGTTTTAATTTTGTAACTATAAAATTTTAGGACATCATTTCAGATGTATAACACAAACTCCTGTGGGAACAGAGATTATGTTTAGTTTAGCATTCTTCAGTGATGAGGAAATAAACTGCATGGATGCTGGGTGATCAATAATTAATTGTAAGGCAAGTGGATCAAAGTATGACAAAAATTTCAAAAGCGTCTATTTTATAATATGCCATCTGCAATATTATACAAAAATATTGATCTCTCAATGAGTAGAACAAATCAGGATCAGACAGGTTAATGACCTATCACAGTCTATGTGGCCTTCTCAGAACATATTTCATAAACAACAATCTCTTTTTAAAAATATGTTGGCAGATTTTGACTCATTGTTTTACTCAACACTCCAACGTGAAATCATAAAAATGGAACTATGCAATCCAACCACCCAAAAAAACAGTTGAAATCTGAATATTGAGGTGACACAGGCAGTAACTGTTATTCACAATAGCCAGAAATAGTTGCTTGTCATTCTCTGTGTAGGGCTGAGGCCTTGTGGTCACATTATTATGTGTACTGTTCAGCTCATATTTAGATAGATTAATGAGACTTTATGGATGTATCTTTTGACATTGCTAAGGAATCTTGATAGTAGAAGAGTTTTCTGCATCGAAGGACACACCAGCTGGCCATCTAATACCAAATGATCAGACCTAAAAACATACAAGTAGCATTATGGAGTCTGAACAAGTTATATTTGGGAACATATGCATGTGAATACACATGTATATCAAAAGGTTAATAAAAAATGAGGCTATGAATTTGAAAAAGAATAATAAATATCAGACAAAAAAAAGGATTGGACAGTGGAAAAAAAGAGAAAATGCTGTGATTATGTTATACTCTCAAAAATACAAGAAATATTTTTTATTAAATTCATTTATTTATGCACTTTACACCCCAATATCTGCCCTCCCTATCCTCCATGTAGTCCGCTATGCAGATCCTTCTCCAATTCCATCCCTTTTTTCCTTTGTGAAGTGGGAGCCATCCTCTGAGTATTAGCTCTCCACATTACCACCGTCCTGCCCCACCCACCCTACTGTACATCAAGTGAAGGGCTAGGCACATTATTTTCTACTGAGGCAAAACAAGGCACACCATTTTTGGGGAATTCGATCCACAGGTAATCAGGCAGGTAACAGACTCAGGCTCTTCTTGAATTGTCTTGGGATCCACATGAAAACCAAGCTACATTTCTGCTATATGTGCAAGGTGCTTAGGTCCAGCCCATGCTTGCTCTTTGGCTAGTGATTCAAGCACTTGGAATCCCTAAGCATCCAGGTTAGTTGACCCTGTTGGTCTTCTTGAGGAGTTTCTTTTCTCTTTAGGCCCCTTCATTTTTCTCCTAATTCTTTCATAGGACTCCTTGTGCTCCATATCATGTTTAGCTATGGGACTCTGCATCTTTTTCCATTGGCTTCTGGATGAAGCTTCTCAGGAAACAGATATGCTAGGTTCTTATAATCAAGCATAATGATATCATTAATAGTGTCACAGATTGGTTCTTGCCCATACAATAGGTCTTAATTTGGTGTATTTATTGGTTGACCATAACCTAGTTCTCTGTTTTATTATTGTTCCTGAACTTCTTATATGCAGGACCCATTTTGGGTTCAAAGTTTGCTGGATGAGTTACTGCCCTTATCCCTACACTGAGAATCCTGACTAGCTAGATAAAGTAAGTGGACACTTTTGGATCTATATCCCCCCACTATTAGGAATCTCAGCAAGAATCACCCTTATATAGCCATGGGACTCCAAAAATCCCAGGTTTTTGCATGTCCTTGAGTTTGCTCATCACTCCCACCCAAAACTACTTTCTCTCTCTTGCTTTCTCTAGACCCAATTCCTCCCCTATCTCTGCTCCCCTCCCCATCCTCTTTCCCACCCATTTCCTTCTTCCATCAAACTCTGATATCTATTTTGTTTTTCCTTCTGAGAGAGATTCAACAATCGTCCCTTTGGGCTAGTCTTTTTATTTGGTTTCTTTGGGTCTGTTGATGACAATGTGGTTATCCGGTACATTATGGCTAATGTCCATTCATAAGTGATTACATGTCATGCATGTACTTTGGCTCTTGGTTACCTCACTCAGGATAATATTTTCTAGTTTCATTGATTTTCCTGAAAACTTTATGATGTCCTTGTAATTAATAGTTGAGTAGTATTTCATTGTATGAATGAGTTACATTTTCTTCATTCTTAAGTTGAAAGACATCTGGGTTGTTTCCAATCTCTGGCTATTAAAAATAAGGCTGCTATGAATATATTGTGGAATAGTGGAGTGTCATTGGTAGGTGTGCCCATAAGTAGTATGGCTGAGTCTTGAGGTAGAATTACTATCAATTTTATGAGAAATTGCCCAGTTGATTTCTGGAATGGTTGTACAAGTTTTCACCCCCAACAGCAGTGGAGGATTATTCTCCTTGCCCCACAACTTCACCAGCATATGCTGTTCCTAAAATTTTTGACATTAGCTATTCTGTTGGGTGTAATGTGGAACCACCACATAGACCTTTAGCTTCTTTATAATAAATCTAATCCCTTAGGTATGTGGGTTTATTTCTAGGTCTTTGATTCAATTCCGCCGATCAACCTAACTGCCTCTATACCAAAGTCATATTTGTTACTTTTTCTCTGAGTACAACTTGAAGTCAGTAATATATCCAGAAGACTTTAATTGCTCAGGATTGTTTTAGCTGATCCGATTTTTTGTCTGTTTGTTTTGCTTTTCCATATGAAGTAGAGAGTTTTTTATTTAGGGTCTGTAAAGAATTGTTTTGAAATTTTGATGGGTATTGCATTGAATCTGTAAATTGCTTTTGAGAAGATGACCATTTTCACTTTGTTAATCCTAATGATCCATAGCGTCAGAGATCTTTACATCTTCTGACGTCTTCCTCAGTTTCTTTCTTAGAGACCTGAAGTTCTTGACAAACTGATGTTTGACTTGCTTGGTGGAGTTACACCAAAATATTTTATAATTTTTTTGACTATTATAAAGTGTATTGTTTCTCTAACTTCTTTCCCAGCCCATTTATCACTTGTATTAAAAAGTGATAATGATTTATTAAGTTAATTTTGTATCCAGTCACTTTGCTTAAGGTCACTTTTTGTATATAATTATTCATTCAAAAATACTGAAACTTTGACTTCTTCCTTTTAACTTTGTATCTTTTTGATCTCCTTTAGTTGTCTTATTTCTCTAGTAAGAAATTCAAATACTATATTGAAGAGAGAGGCAGAGAGTGGACAGCCTTGTCTTTTTCATAATTAAGTGGAAATGCTTTAAGTTTCTCTCCATTTAATTTGACTATTGGCTTGCTGTATATTTCCTTTATTGTGTTTAGGTATGGAGCTTGTGTTACTGTTGTCTCCAAGACTTTTCTCACAAAAAGGTTTTGAATTTTGTCACATATTTTGTCTGCATCTGATGAAATTATCATGTTTTTTTCATTTTGTCTATATGGTAGACTATGTTGATGGATTTTCATAAACTGAACCACCCATGTATCCCTAGAATGAAGCCTACTTGATCATGGTGAATAATGTCTTTGATTTATTTTATTGGTTTTTTTAATCAGTGTTTTAAGTGACATTCTCTCTTTCTGAGACTTTGTGTAGTTTAGTTATCAGAGTGACTATAGCTTCATAGAATTAGTTTTACAATGTTCTTTTGTTTCTATTTTACGGATTAGGAGTATTGATATTAGCTCTATTCTGAAAGTCTGTTAGAATTCTGTGATAAATCCATCTGATATTTTGAAAGGGGGGGCTCATTTAATGAGTGTTTCTCTTTCCTTGGGAGTTACAGGACTATTCAGATAGTTTTCATGATCTTGATTTAGCTTTGGTAATTGGTATCTACATAGGAAATAACAATATCATTTAGATTTTTTAATTTAAATTTTCAAATTTTGCAGTGTACAGGATTTTGAAGAAAGAAATAATACCTCTATGAATTTCATCAGGGTTCTCTGTTATGTCTCCCTTTCCATTTCTGATTTTTTTTTTTAATTTGGGGGCTGAATCTGTTTTGTGGTTAACTTAGTTAAGGTTTTGTCTATCATGTTGATTTTCTCAAAGACTCAGCTCTTAGTTTTGTTGATTCTTTGTGTTGTTCTTTTTGTTTCTAATCCATTGATTTTAGCCCTGAGTTTAACTATTTTCTACCATCTACTCCTTGGAATGTCTGCTTCGTTTCTCTCTAGTGCTTTCAGGTGTACTTTAAATTTGTTAGTGTGAGAAATTGCCAACTTCTTTTTGAGGGCAATCAGTGCTATGAACATTCTGCTTAGCAGTGCTTTCATTCTGCCCTACATGTTTTGGTATACCTTGCCCTTGTTTTTTTAATTTTAAAAATTATTTTATTTCTTTAATTCTTTAGTCTCCAACTGAGTGATGATTGAGTAGAAAGTTGTTCCATTTTATGGGTATGTAGCCTTCTTTGAGTTTCTATTTTTGAAGTACAGCTTAGATCCAGAGTGATCTGATAAGATGCTTAGAGTTATTTCCATTTTCTTGTGTCTTCTAAGGGCTGCTTTATAACCAATTGTATGGTCATTCTTGGGGAAGGTTTTGTGAGATGCTAAGAAAATGGTATATTCATTTGTGGATGAAATATTCTTTAAATATCTCGTAGGTCCATTTGATTGATCATCTTTTTAGCTTTGTTATTTCTCTACATAATTTCTGTCTCAACGACGTTTCCATTGGAGAGAGTGTGGTACTGAAATCTTTCACTATTAATGTGTGGGGTTCAACTTTGATTTAGGCTTTAGTAATGATTCCTTTAGGAATGTAGGTGTCCTTGTATTTGAGACATATATGATCAAAACTGAGATAATCTTGGTGGGCAGTGTTCTTCCCTTTCTCTTTTTATTATTTTAAGTTGAAATTTTATTTTACTAGATATTAGAATGGCTATTCCAGCTTATTTCTTAGAGCAAAGTTTCTTGGAAAACCTTTTTCCAGTCCTTTATTCTTAGATGTCTATCTTTGTTGCAGAGATGTGTTTTTTATGTCTGACCTAAAAAACATACAAGTTATATTATTCAGACTGAGCAGGTTGCATTAAGAAACATCTACACACACACACACACACACACACACACACACACACACACACACACACATGTATATATGAATGATTAATAAAAAAAAGAAGGCTATTAATTTAAAAGAGAGAAAAGAAGGTCAGACAAAGAATTAAACAGATTTAAGAAAATGCAAGATGATCTTATACTCTTAAAAAGTACTAAAAATATTTTTAAATAAATAAAAATCCAAATGTATAAATACTTTCTCTGAAAAAAAAAGCTTTTTCATGAAGGTAGAGTGGTTTTATCTACAGTCATTGATAGTAATTGAAAATAAAACTAACAATTTCTAATCTAAATTTAGGGTATTTCCCTCATACACGTTCATACAAACAATGAATATTGTTTTTAGGTTTCACAAGATATCGTATATTATATTCTATTCATTTAAAAACCCACTTATACATTATTTTTAGTAGGAAGAGTATGTTGGTATTCTGATGCTAAATGTGACAGTATATTAATCTGTAAATTTTGAGATTTGAATATTATAGGGCAAGTTTTGAGATACAATTTAAAATTTTCTAGTATCTTATTTTGCTATATGTGAATATATCCATGCTGCTTTACAATGGCAACTGTACAGCTTACTTCCTGACTTGAGTCACTGGTACGCTTCACATCAGCCTGTATACATTTTTACGCCTGCTCACATTTGCTCAAAGAAAACCTGAGATGCACACTTCCCTTTTCTTTTTCATCACTTTATGCACTATTGACATAGTCTCAAATGCTCTCCTATAGCCTTCCCTTGACCCTTCACTGCAAACATGATATCCTACAAATCCTAACTTCAACTGTCTTAGAAAATATGAAAGTTTCTAACATGCTTCTTCAAGCCACTCCTCACTCTTGAATTCTAATTGTTTCCTTAGTACATAAGGACTAGGGACACCATTTTCCAATTCAAAACTGGACTAATTATCTCCTTTCTTATCTTCTCTTGACGTTGTCCCATAACTTAGTAAACTTCACTTTGATTCTGTCTGCTTACTCAGACTAAATGATTGGAGCACATAACTGAATCCCCTTTCATAAAAATACATTCTCAACTTTTTAATATATCTAAAATCTAGTAGTTCTATGATTCCCATTTTCATTTTCACTGGTGAAATCCTCTTGTAAGCCACTGTCATGATCCATTCCAACTATGTATGACTGCTCCTCTGCTTTGTGTCAATGTAGTATTATACAGAAGCCATAGTTGTTCAGTGACAATCAAAGTGGGTTATAACACGTCTACTAAAATCTTCCCTTTGTTATCTAATTCTTGAGAGTGCAGACCAAAGCACTTTCCAAATTCTGGAAGGTGTGCCATGATGTTCCTATGCCCTCAGCACATTTCTCTTCTAGTCACATGCATTTGCTTGCTGTGATTTGCAACACATCTGATTTTCTCTGGTGTTTCACATCCAAGTTCCTTTTGCATTTTCCTTACACATAGATCAACATTACAAATTACTTCCTTTTCTCCACTTTTCTGCTAACATGTCCTAGAGGCATCTTGATATAAATTACTTATGTTAATATAAATAATACATAATTAAGACTGATATCCATATAGGATATGATCTTGTACCTACATCATATATGGGAAATAGGACAAACATAACTTCAAAGCATAACTGAAATCTAGTATTTTCTGAGAGAGTAGGAATCTGCAAGTACCTGTGGGAGACAAAAACTAAAACTAAGATTCACGAAATGCTATTCTATTCCCTTGGCTGTGTTCTATATTTGTCGTGTGTATTAATTCACTTTATCATCAAAATAGCCTTTGGGAACAGGTAATATCACATTTTAAAGATAAGGGACTGTGGCAAAATAAAGGTTAAGTAACTTTCTCCAAATCCCAGCAGCAATAAGATCTCTAATATGAATCTGAATTATACCCCTGCATTCTCTTGATTCGTAACCACTATTAACACTGTAGAAGACATGATGTTCTTTACAAAATGAATTATGAGGTCTTAAAAATATAAAATTATGACAGTGCATATATATGGAAGTGATATAGGCACTGAAATGCCATGATTATGCCTCTTGATTGTACACCTCTGTATTATAAGCCCCTCCATTCAGTTTGTAAATATGATGAGTTAGTCACTTCCTTGATTAGATTATACTGCTTGAATGAATTGACCTTTGAAGCAAAAATTATCTTCAGTGGGACCGACCTAATTAAGAGAGTCTTCCTCTTGGAGAAAAGAATTAAAAGTTCTAAATGGGTATTAAATGAGCAGCGAGCCCAAATTTTGTAGGTCAGGGGAGAAACTCACCAAGAATCACCACCTTAGAAATGAGAATGATCCTTTGATAACACATTTATTAAGAACTGAATTTTGCCTTCAACCTGGGTTCCTTTAGATGGGTATCCTGAGCTTCAGATTGCAGCTTAGCTAGCCTAATACCTGAACACAAAATCTAGTTACTTGGTGCCTAGATCAGTGACAAGCAGAACAGGTAGAACATTAATGGCCATATTATTTCCTACTCCCAGGCCACCCTCTGATTGTTCCATATACCATACCTCCTCCCCCACCCCATCTCCACAAGGATCTTAACTACTTCTCACCCCACATACCACCAAACCTCCGACTCTCTTGAAAGTTAGGAGCATCTTCTCTAACTGAACCCAGACCCAGCAGTCCTCTGCTGTATATATGTTGGGGGGACTTCTATCAGCTGGTGTACGCTGCCAGGTTGGTGGTCCAATGTCTAAGAGACCACAGGGGTCCAGGTTAGTTGAGACTGCTGGTCCTCCTACATGGTCACCCTCCTCCTCAGCTTCTTCCATCATTTTCCAAATTCAACAACAGAGATTACCAGCTTCTCTCCATTGGTTGGGTGTAAATATCTGTATCTGATTCTTTTAGTTGCTTGCTAGACCTTTCAGAGGGTAGTCATGATAGGCCCGCTTTTGTGAGCACTCCATAGCCTCAGTAATAATGTCGGGCCTTGGGGGTCTCCCCTGGAGCTGGTTCCCACTTAATAAAAAAAGTAGTACAGTAACTGCCTCAGTTATATCACAGTTAAATTAAGAATTTTCTTGTGGTTGCAGAAATAAATTTTTCCTAGAGGAGATAAATTTAGAATAAAATGCTAGAAAGATATTTTAAAATATATAAGAATAAATAATTTTCCAAAGAAAAGTAGAAACATTAGCATTAATGAAATAAATTGGAGTATGCAATGTTAGCAAGAATTGTTTATATCTGAGATAGAATACAAATCTGCAATATGTGTCAAGCTTATGAGGAAAGAAATATCCATTGCTCTGGAATCATGTTAGAGGATATCTGCGAAAGTCTTAGCAGAAGAGATTACCTACCTGTCTTTGTTGGGGTTTCTATTTCTGCAATGAAACACAATGACCAAAAGGCAAGGTGGGTTTATGGGGCTTACATTTTCACATCTCAGTTCATCATCATCAGGAAAAGAACACAAACAAGGCAGCAGACTGGAAGCAGGAGCTGATGCAGAGGACACGGAACTGTGCTGTCTACTTATGGCTTGCTCAGCCTCCTTTCTTATGAAACCCAGAAACACCAGCCTAGAGGTATCTCCACCCACAATAGGCTGGGGCTTTCTCTGTCAATCACTAATCAAAAAATATTCTATTGACTTGCTTGCTTATAATCCCATCTTATAGGTGCGTTTTCTTAACTGACATTTCTTTAGCTCAACTGATTCCAGCTTATGTCAAATTGTACAAAGTTTTGAGGAAAGATAAAATCAAAAATCTCTGTTTTGCCTGTGATATGTTTCTCATGCTTGGACATGCTCTCAGTTCTCAGTCTTGTGCAAGATTTACACCACTGCAACCCTCATCCTATTCTTGTTAATCATTCGGATGACAAATTATGAAATACATTATTTCTTTCCTTCTTCCACTCTCCCAAACTCCTACCATCAGCTGTGATTCTCTGAAAGATCCTGATTAATAAAAACGACACACAATCACTTTTATGACATAAATGTCTGAGTACTTTATAAAAATAAATTATGTTGATTATCAAATATTCAACCAGACACTTTGAGATTAATTTTTAAAATGTTCATATTTACGATAATGCCAAATTTGCATTATAAAGTATTTAAAGTATTGATGAAAGAATTTTGAGTCCCAGCATAAATACATATGGCAAAATGCATTATTTTCATAATTTATTAAGAAAAATCTTGAAGATATTATCAAATTTTAAAGGGATTCATTCATTTTCTGAAATCTAGTAATCCCTTTACTATTTATAAACTAAGAATTAATTTTATCAGTTAGACCATGTGATCATACTTTTAACATTGTTGGGAATAAATTCAGTTTTAAAGATAGATTATCTTACTATCTGGCCCTGTAGGTAGCATGGTATATGATATGTGTTGTACCAGTCAGAAAACTATTTAATTTCATTTCAGATAATCAAGAGAGTATACACAGAGGAAGTTTCCTTTAGGATGACAGAGGCCAGACATCTGCCTAACATCTGAAAGCATAATCATCAACATTAAACATCCATGACTTTTCTGTAGCTTAGATGTATCTTGGTAAAAAAAAACCAAAAAAAAAAACCAAAACAAAACAACAACAACAACAACAACAAAAAACCTTGTCCTAAAACTTGTCCTAAAAATGAGTACCTCTAGATTCAGTCTTCCACACCAGGAAACAAAACTGATTCTATTTCTAGCAGTTTATCTCCATCCCAGAAATATTTAATTATTATAAATAGAATCTTCAAACTTCACGTGTATTATCGACATATTTGTCATCAAACAATAATATGCAATCTTCAATGAAAAAAGTGCTACTTTCTTTCAGATATACAAAGTTGAGCCTATAAAATGGTACCTGCATATACTTCATGAAATTAGCATTCATTATTTTGAAAATAGATGTTTAAGACAGAATGTTTTCTTTGAGCCTAATATGGTATCAGGATGAACAGTAAGCATATGACACTTTGTAACAATGAGATTAATTTTCTATGTATGACGAATGTCATGTGTCAAGAAAATTCTAATCCATGTGAGCAAAGAAAGCCATCTCAAAATTTTCTGAAATACCAACATTGCCAGACTGGGGTTTCGGTAGAGCTTTAAACTCAAAGACTGGCATGTTTTTCTGATTTTATCTCTCAAAAGAAAAACTAGGGAAATGAATACTTATGATTGAATTAATAAAGACTGAATTCACCTAAGCAATAGAAACCCTCAGCCATATGATTCTGTTCTCCATCAGCTACAGCTTATTGCCTCTATAAATAAGGGTCCTCGTTAGACCGTTCCATCTAAACAATAACTTCCAGGAAATGATTCACAGATTATATTTCTGATTCATCATGGCAGAACTATATCCTGTGTCTATTTTTATCTCTCACAGGGGAAACTTCTAAATTGTTCTGGTTGGATGGTCTCTGGGCACAAAGGAAGAACAAACCCAGTATATACAATTGTGGCTTAAAACAGTGTAGAACAAGACTACCCTTGCAGCTACTCCTGTGCAAATGTAACCATTTAAATAAAATGTAGCTATCCTTTTAAAGCTTGCAGTGTAAGGCTACAACTGATTGAGAAAAGTGGAGCCAAACACCTAGAAATTCACATCTAACTTTTTAATAAAGTTGTCTTATTATGACTCAGAGAGTTTTGAAAGATGTTCAAGTGTAATTTTATTTAATCACTTTCATTTCTATGTCTTTATTATTCTTTGTCTTTACACATCTTCCAAGAAATAACCAATTTTGCTGAAATGGAACCTTTTCAAATCAATTCATTAACATGGAGCATTAGTGATGGTGAGAGTCAAGTGAACCATTCAGTCCTAGCAAAAGGTTTATGTCCAACAATTTCACAGCTCTAATTTTTATGATGAGATGGGAAGTATACATTAGAATATAAATTCAGCCTTGATGTTGATGCCCATTGGGTTTCCTAATTACAGCCATCTAATTTATAAACAATACTTGCCACAGTCCCTGAAAGAGAAATTGTTGTGAAACTGTATATGGCTCTCATGCAGCTACTTCTCATAGTGAGCATGCCAGCATTTCTGTCATCTCTGAAATGGTAACAGAGTGAAAAAAAAGTTTTTGAAATATGAGCATGGAGGTAATGAGATCAATAAATGTCAGCTAGAAAAAGTAATCACACCTCCTGAGACTCACTGACCTTTCAACAAATTCCAGAAATAATAGAGTAGCTTAGGGTGAAGAATTCTTTAACAATGAGAAACTGATACAATTATAAGAATAAAAGAAAGCAGAGATTGCCCTATGATATCAAAAACATTGCCTATAAAGGTAATTTTGACACAACAATTTATTCCCTCGATTTTTCTTCTAAGGTCACCACCAACATAGATCACAAATCTCTAGTCTTTATAGAGACATGGATTCCATTGGAGCCTCCTTAATACTGGTACCTGCTTTGTAAACCTTTGGTTTACTTCTAATGTTTATCATATAAAAACAGTTTAATAAGACATTTGGTTTATTAAAATGCCTTAGCTGAAAAATAATCTCTTTCTGGGACTTGTGAAATCCTCTATCAGTATCAGACTCTGATCTGAAAAGGCTCAATTTAAACAAGTATCATAAAGAGAATTTAATTAGTTTTTCTTTTTGAATTAGCAAACAAAGTAATTCATTATGGCATTTTTATTGTTAGCTCTTTGAAAATTCCATATCTGAATATAATTGTTACTTTCTCCCCAGAGTCTCCTTTGTCTCCCTCCCGCTGTCTTCACCCCACACTACCTGGTTTGTTTTCATTAGTTTTGGTTTTGTCCTGTGAACAAACACACATGCATTACAATTTAGGAACCGCATATGAACAAAAATGTGTTTTTCATTCAGAATATATTACATCATTTAAGTTAACTTCCACACTCATCTATATTTATACAAATTCCATTTTTCTTTATGTCCATACAAATTTAATCAATTTATTTAAACAGATGCACTTAACACTATATTGGTACTATTCATTGGAGCCCTGTGAGTTTATTAATTGATACACAACCAAAGACAGCTACTCTTCCTTTCCCTGATTCTATCCATATGAAGCAATGTATTAGTGAACGGTAGACCTGCCTTCATCTCTTTGTCCATTCTTGTCTAAATGTTGATCATTATTACATTTTTAATTGTCTCCATCCCCCAGTCCCCTTTCCAAGCCTCCTACCAAACCCTATACTGCATTCTCCAAGAATTCTTCACTTCATTTTTGTGCTACATATATTCTCTTACACTCTTACTTTTCTTCCCATGTTTAAGTTTATATTCTAGTTTTATGTCTAGTTTCTAGTTTCATGATCAGTATCTGAGTAAATTCTCTCTCTCTCTCTCTCTCTCTCTCTCTCTCTCTCTCTCTGTCTGTCTATCTATCTCTACTCTTTCTAAAATGTAAGCTTCAAAAACTAGACAAAAGCATCAAGTATTTTTAATTCAGAATATATTACCTCACTTATATTAAGTTCCAAATCTATCCATTTTCCTACAGATTTTCATAATATTATTTTTCTTCTTCCATATGCAAAAGTCCATTATGTTTCTAAAGAGCATTTTAATATATTCATCTGAGGATAAGCATCTAGTCTAGTCCAATTTCTGTGATTAAGACTTACAATGCCGAGGACGCAGAGCAGAGTCTGGCCCATCTGCTACCCGGAATGGCAGCTCATAGAGGCTGAGCAACTGGCGACTTCAGGACAACTACCTGAAGTAAGAGCTGAACAATGACAGAAATATTCATAATAATGTGGACTAGAAAAATCTAAGAAGACCTCAGTTCTATAGAAAGAACTACAGGCAATGAAACAATTCTGAGAACTGGAGAAAGTCTTCAGAGAGGAATGCACATATTGGTTATTGAATACCAAATGGTCATCCCTGAAAATATACAAATTGTGCCTGGTGTATTTAACTTTTTAGAAATATATATGTATATACATATACAATTAATGAAAAAAGAAAAAATAATTTTGAAAGAAAAAAAAAAGGACACATGGGAGGATGTGAAGGGAAGAAAGGGAAAAAGGAAATTAGGTAATTACAATATATAAAGAAATAATGAAAAATATATTTACTGGTGACTTGTATTTCTTCTTTGGAAACTGGCTGTACCTTTGTTGAAATTCTCTCTCTCTCTCTCTCTCTCTCTCTCTCTCTCTCTCTCTCTCTCTCTCTGTGTGTGTTTGTGTGTGTAGATTTTGCTGGTCTGTTTCAATTTTAGATTTTAAAACCTACATCAATTATTATTTTCTCTCATTCATTGTGATTTTTACTCTGATGATTGTTTCATTGTCGCTGTACAGAAGCATTTTAATTCATATCATTATATTTGACTATTATTGGAGTTACTTCCTGTGCTATTGGAGTCCTTTTCAGAGAATTTTTGCCTGGTCCTATGCTAAGTATTTTTTCTTGTTTCTCTCTTACCATTTCAGTTTTAAAACATACGTTGATGTTTTAGATTTATTTTAAATTGGTTTTTGTATAGAATAACAAATATGAAGCTAATGTCATTCTTCATGTAGATATTCAGTTTTGACAAAATCATGTGTTAAAGAAGCTATTTTTTTCCAATGCCAATTGTTAATCCTCTGTATCTTTCTATGCTTACGTCTAGGACTTCCATCCCATTCCACTGCAGCCATATCCATCACGGTGCCAGCTCCACACTGATTTTGCTACTAACGTGCTGTAGTATAATTTGAGGCATGCTATGTAATATTTACAACAGTGTTTCTTATTCTTAGGATAGCTTTGACTACTGTCGGCCTCTTTCATTCCCGTACAAACTTAAATATATTTTTCTGTTTTTTTCGTTTTTGGTTAGGAATGTCATTAGAATATTGATAGAAATTGCATTGAGTAGATTATCTTATGTAACATTAAATAGAGCGTAAAAGGAAACAGGATTAGGTATGGGGTGGTACAGGAGAGAAGTCCATCTCCTTTTCCCTTAGTAACTTTTTTCCCGTTTCCCCACTTAGGATCTATCTACTTTCCCTTTAGATAGCTTTCATAGGATACTTTTTTACTACTTAGTAATAAACATTATGGTCACTTTTCTAAGTGTCCTTTTTTTTTCTTCCTGCTATATCCAAAAAGGAAGAATGGATATATACAACAATATACACACAATAAAGGCTACAAACAACACCCCTCAGGTTCATAGCTATTATCCTTTATAAATCTTAATTCAATACGGGTCAAGGAATAGGGATGCTAAATATATGATAAAGAGAAAGTACAGAATAGGCTTGAACTCATAGGCACAAGAAAAGACTTTCTTAATATACCCTAAATAGCACAGACATTATGAGGAGTGATTAATATATGGGGCTTCATAAAGCTAAGAATCTTCCTATACAGTAAAGAACACCATCAATGACAACTATGAAAGCCAAAAGTATTTGTAGAAATTTAATCCAAGAATTATTAATTTGGGTCTATTTGTTTTCATTGGCTTCTTTTGAGAATATGTCATTATTGTCCATCTTTTCAAAGAATTAGCTCTAAGATTCTGTGGCACTTTTGTACCTTGACTTGTTCTGTTCCAATTTGTATTTCCTTGATCTCCTTTGGTTGTCTTATTGCACTAGCTAAAACTAGTTATGGCGAGCATTGACATCTTTGTTTTGTTCCCAATATTAGTGGGATTTCTTCAATTTCTCTATTTAATTTTATATTGGCCCTTGGTTTGCTGTAAATTCCTTTTATTATGTTTACATAAAGGTCTTGAATTCCTGATCTCTTCAATACTTTTAACAGCCTACTTTATTGTGGTAAATGATGGCTTTTGTCATTTCTTATATCATTACATTCTTTCCTCATTTTTTTGTTATTTATTCCTATCTGCTGGATTTCAGTTGAGTTTGTTCTCGTTTTTCAAAATTCTTGGAGTGTATCACAAAGTTATTTATGTTCTTTCTAATTATTTAATGTAGGTCAACTATATGATGTTATCTTGTATGGCTTTAGAACACATTTTGTTCACTGGAAGAACAGAATCAACACATATGCTTTTAAAGAGTTTATTAGGTCATCTTATACAATACAGTCTAGATAGTCTAACACTGTCTGTCATTTACCTGGAGAGTCCAAGACCCCAGGAGATGCTCAGTGCAGAAGCCTAGATGCCTCAGCAGTTATAATCTACCAAACGATTCTCAGCAAATTCTCAGAGACCTGCTAGTCTTCAGTGAACATCAGAAGTCTAAAGAAGCTAGATTCCAAGATCAGAAAAGAAAATTATTAGAGGTACTGCCAGTCACGTGCAACAGATGAAAGCAACTAGGCAAACTGGAAAATCTGTGCATTCAGACAGCCTTATATCTGGACTGTTGACGTTTAGCATGGAACTGATTGTTTTCACATTGCTATTGAAAAGAGTAATGAAGGTAACTCAAGAAGATATATCGGGCAGTTGATACTGTGCTGTGTTTTTAGTGTGTACATTTGTGGGGAAAGGCATGTATACATGAGTACAGGTATCTACAGAGGCCAGAGGCATCATATATTCAAATTACATAAACAAGAAAATAACCCCCATACACAGCCAGTGGTTAAACTAATCCAGATAATTTTAACTGTTCCCAGAGAGTGTCCTTTGAGATATTCCAGATTTCTTCAAGTTAACAATCAATATTAACTATTACCGAGTGTAAGGCATATAAATGTAAACAGACATATATAACAGAAATATAGCAGATATAACATAGAAAGTAAAACATTATAAGAATATTTATAAGCTGATTACTACCTGAAAGGAATAATCTCATCTCTGAGAATATATAGCAGTTTGT
Source organism: Micromys minutus (assembly GCF_963924665.1). NCBI lineage: Eukaryota > Metazoa > Chordata > Mammalia > Rodentia > Muridae > Micromys > Micromys minutus. The sequence continues at coordinate 23,919,661 of NC_137958.1, forward strand.
AGATATCACACACAAAAGTACAAATACCAAAAATATCTCTATTGTTTGTTCTGAAGACTAGAAGATAATGAAAGCTCAAACAAGATGAGAATTCAAGTATTACGCTAAAATAGTATGTTAAACTTAAAATTTACAGCAGAAACATAATAGAACAACAATAACAACAACAAAGCAAAAGCAGAAGCAAATAATATACTTAGATAATCTCAACATCAACCCTTTGCAGATTTTGCTAAATGTCAAGAGATTTAATGTGACAATTGCAAAGATGCTGTTACAGAAATGATCTGAAGGATCAAGCAGGGCCAAATATAAATTAGGTATAACAGATATGCCTTCAATAACAATGCAGAGAGTCTGAAGGTTAAGAGAAAAAATATGCAATACAAACAGTTAAGGAAAAAGTTGGTACAAGCTAAAGAGGATTTCCAGAGTTCAGAAACAGTTCATAAAATTTAGATGACCAACTCATCAAGAAGGCAGAACAGCTATCAATATGTTTCACATAATGATGAAGCTTTGAAGTAAATTAAGCCAGAAAGACTGGGACTCCAGAGAGAAACCTGAGATTGCACAATCATTGTAGGACATTTACCAGGCGTTTTGCAAACTGATTGCGTAATAAAACTGAGTCATAGGTGGTTAAAAAACACTGTTCAGCATGTTAACACGATTACTATGTATAAAGTGTTATACTTTATACCACAAAATAGCATTCCTTTAAAATATATAGAGTATTTGTTGAGATATATTCTCTTCTCTGGCATAAAATGAATCTCAAAGTTTGCAAGATTATGGGCTATCGGTGTAGGAGCTAAGATACCTTAATACAGCCATTAGCAGCCGGCTGACTTTGAACAATTTATATTCTCTCTCCAAGTGTCATAAGGACATCAGTATTGTCAAATACCCAAGTTTGTTTAGAGCATTGGATGGCAACAAAACTGAAAGACCTAGTTCTTGTCTTAAATTCAGAAAAAAAAAAAAACTATTAAGTTGTTAAAAACCAAAATTTGTTTTCCTTTTCCCAAATTGAGAAGCATTTTGTAAGCAGTAAGGGCATGCTAACTTGTAAACCAGGTCACCTTAAACTATATCTTTATAAAGCAACACATGTGGGAGATCAGGAAGATGTGCAAGAGGGTAATGGCATTTCATGCAAAGCCCGAAGACATAGATTTGAGTTCCAAGACATACATGATAGAAGGAATGGATTCCTTCAAGTTGCTCTGACCTACCCCCAACAATCAAGATACACACACACACACACACACACACACACAATCAAATATAATTATTGCATTTAAATTTCACTTAACAACCCATTTCTTTATATATTTCTCAGCTAAGGTATCTTGCAAATAAAACTTTACTATTAGTCACACCTGTTTCAGAAGCCAATGAAAGTGAATGCATTCAATATTGAAAGCTGCAGTTCCCAATGGCAAGACAGAAGCCAGTATGCCGCCAGCACCCTTTAAAGCATATAAAACAGATTTCTGCAAAATGTGTTTAAATTATAGCATTAGAGTTAGATCTGATCACTTGCTGATGCAAAGTATGAGAATTTGAGGCAACACCTAACACAAGTAATGACTTACAGTACAAAATATAAAATTTAGGCATGGCATGGAAGAGGTCTAGAGATTGCTTAGTGGCAAAGAATACTAGCTGCTTTTCCGTGGAGAAGAATTCAATTTAGATTACCCATCTCATGACTCACAATCATGGGTAATTCAAATTCCAATGGGTTTGACACCTTTAGGGCTCTCTTGGTAGATATTACATGCTTAAGAAACACAGACATACATACAGGCAAAATATCCTTTACCAAACAATTAATTATTTGTTTAAAAATGGAATAGAATAGAATAGAATAGAGCAAATACAAGGAGAGGAGACAAACAGACAGAGAAGAGAGGAGCAGGGACATGAGATACATACAAGATGTATGAGCGAAAAATAACACAAATATGTTTGTCTGAAAAGTAGTATTAGTTCATTGGTCTGTCCTGATGACTCAGTGGTTAAGAACACTAATTGCTCTTCTGGAAGAGAGAGCTCAATTCCCAGCACCCACATGAAAATTTACAACCATCTATAGATCAAATCCCAGGAGATACTAGGCCTTTCTGAACTTCATGGTTGTTGCACAAAATATGGTGCACACATAAACATTTAAACAAAAAATACCTATGTAAGTATAAAATAAAGAAATAACTGAAAAAATAAAGTTAATAACAACAAAATATTGAACATTATTGTACATTAAATAAAGTAACAGAACTAACTCAATAAAGAACTATATAAAAATCATAGTGTGTTTTATGCTACCATATGCATTGCTAAATATTTAAGAAAAATTATTTTGTTTCTAAATACATGCCTTCTTGACTATTATTTTTAAATTTCTAGATAACTCTCAAGACTGGAAATTGAGGTTTAAAAACACCTCTGCTGTCTTGACACTCTAAAACCTGAAAGCAAATTTAGAATTGTGATTTTTCAGAATCACAAAGAGCAAAGCATTGATCTTTCTGGGAAGAGCCACAAAATGCAACTCTACTTTCCAAAATTAATATTGTCGACCTAATGCATTTTTTTTTCTATTAAATGTGGTATGTGACATTTTCCTGCTTCACCTAGGGATCTACCCCATATGTAGCCACCAAACCCAAGCATTATTGCTGATGACAAGAAGTGATTACTGGCAGGAACCAGATATTAATGCCATCTCAAAGGCTCTGCCAGAGTCATACAGATAAGGTGAGGGTTTTTGCAGCAACCAATCAGACTGAACACAGGGACCCAAAGGAAGAAGCCAGAAAAAAAAACTAAAGGAGCTAAAAAGTGTTTGTAACCCCATGGAAAGTATATCAACCAACCAAACCTTCAATAGATTTCAGGATCTAAAACACCAACCAATGAGCACACATGGAGAGACCCATGGCTCCAGGTGCATATGTACCAGAGGATAGCATTTTCTGGCATCAATGGGAGGAGAGGCCTTTGGTACAGTAAAGGAACAATTTTCCCAGTGTGGGGAAATGCCAAGGTGCTGAGGTGAAGAGGGTAATTGGGAGAGGGAGTACCTTCATAGAACCATGGAGAGCGCAAGGAGAGATGGAAATCAAGAGAAAGGAGATACCATTTGAAATGTAGATATAAAGAATATCCAATTTAGAAAGAAAGAAAGAAAGAAAGAAAGAAGGAAGGAAAGAAAAAAGAAAGAAAGAAAAAAAGAAAGAAAGAAAGAAAGGAAGGAACGAAGGAAGGAAGGAAGGAAGGAAGGAAGAAAAGAAAAGTATAAGAAAAATCAGCATCAATTGAAAGGACACTAATGTTTTCACACCAATATTTTCTGATGTTTCTTAAAGTGTATAATAATTTTGCAAGGCCAATTACTAGGAAAAGCATAATTATATGACACATCTATGACCTCTAAAAGACTTAGTGAAAACATAGGGATCAAATTATTTTACTTTGATTTTCATATAGATCAAATTTCAATCCCCAATGTTTAAAAAGTGCAGATGACATTACTACCTGATTTGTTTGTATAACATACTTTAGGTATGATACAGGTTTCACTTGTGACTTAGAGAAAATGAATGCATATGATTTTGTTGTTTTTTTTTTTATATATATAATGTACCTGATTTAGCTATCCAAGTAGAAAATTCTTCCATACATAGGTTTTGAATGCATGTAACTGTAAATTTATCACCTAGAAGTTACAAAACACAGTTGTATAGGTTATAATCTCGAAGAGAATACTAATCTGTGTGTGCTTAGTATAGCTGCCATATGCTAACAACTGAAAGTTATTATAAAAAGCAATATTTAATCACTTATCAACCACTGGGATTTTCTGAGGCATAGATGTAGAATTACATTTTTAGAAACCATATTAAGAATACAAACAAATACCAAGAAGGCAATGTGATATTGTGTATGACATCTCTCAAGTAACTAAATATAATTTTTCATACATGTACTTGAATTTTTTATGAGCTTTAAAACCCATGCCTCACTTGAATTTTAGACATGGCTGCTGACACTTTTATGTGTATAATACCAGGTGTCTACACTGGCCCAAAGTAACAATGCATTTGGTGACTGTGTATGAGGATAAATAGTAAACTACATAAGGGGAAGTACCAGCAATACTCACACTTTTTCAATAAACCTAAAGGGCTGGGTTAGAAATTCCTCACTGAAAATTTCAATAGATTTGCATATGTTTTGAATATATTTATAAGCATTTTCTTTTTGGCAGGACAGTAGCAATGTTACAGATTGGATCTGAAATGACTGTCATAAACCACATTCTAAAGTCTTAAACTCACTGGTTTGCGGCATTTTAGAAACATGGTAAAGATTTTAGGAGAAGGGGCTAATATGGAGGATCTTTGGAGAATTGCGTTTGAAAGAAATATTGAAACTCTGTTCCTTTTTCTTTCTCTGCATCCAAGAGACATGACATCAGCATGTGATCACTGTGACCCCAGCCAGAGTTGACACAATCACAGAAACAATGGAGTCAAATGAGAATGGACTCAAATCTCTGTAAACGTGAGCCACTATAAACCTTTTCTTTTTTAAGTTGCTTATCTCAAGGTATTTGTCACAGAGATGGAGGGCCGGTTGTCATACAACATTTTACAACCTCAATTTAGAACTTGGAAGAAAGAGAGAAGAGGTTTAATACTTATCCAGTTCCACACAGGCATGAACAGTTGTATATTTCAAACTGTAACTGATGCAAGAGAACCACTTAGATTTTGAACTGTGATGCTTTGATATGTATAACTTTCTTTTCATTGCTTTAACTCAGTACATTTAAATGAGAAATGGTCAAAAGCATCTGGTTAAGAAAGAAAAAGAAGCACTGAGCTAGGACACTACTTTCCCTCCTAACAATTAGATCAATTTAGGCATCAAGTCTAAAGATTGTGCCCAGCCGACTCTGTTCATCAGCATTCCATTTTCCATGTCATGCTTTCATTGATACCTTAATTATTTTAATATTACATTTCTTTCTTTATATAGAACAGCATGTGTTTGAAGACAAATCACAACGTCCATGAGTCAGTTCTTTCCTTCCACCAATTAGGTTCTGGGTAGTGAACACAAAAATATGCCAGACTTGCTGATAGGCACTTTTATCCACTGAGTAATCTTGACAAATATATATTAATATCTTGACATTTTATTTGCAATTTTTTTCTTTACCTGACTTGGAAATGACAATATAAAAATAGAAACACATTGACAGCTATCAAAGACAAATGATTTTTAAAATAAGGGTACATAATAGAAGCAGGTATTTGTTTTGTATTTGGGAATAGTCACTAATAATGCCTCAAATGCAAGATAGTGTGTGTGTGTGTGTGTGTGTGTGTGTGTGTGTGTGTGTGTGTGTGTGTGATTCCAAGGCTTGGTTTATAACTTAGCTTCTTTAAAGTATTGTCACCTTATTATCACCATCTTGTCATCTCATTTCATCTTAAAACAACCATTGTAATTAATTCCCACTGGAAAACATACCACATGCAAAGCTGGTAAAAATATGATCACCATTTCTTCATCCATTAGCCAAATTCAATTGATATACATAACAGACTACAGCCACAACTTAGTATCTATAAAAATCTAAAACCTATAAGCAGTCTCAGTGTTATATAAATCCCCACTCAATGTATTTAAACACACCAGGAATCCTCATGAATCTATCTCCATAAAGGTAGAAAATCCACTGTTTGTCTTTTAGTACTTTTAGAAATTAGAGAATTTCATTTTATACTGATTCTTGAATTTCATAGAAAAATTTTATTTCTCTTGAGGAAAATGCATGATCTCCTTATGATTTAGGTGTTCAAGATAGCAAAGATACATACATGTGCCACCTGGCCTATGACTTAGACACTTCATCCCTATATGATGGCTTGCAGACTTAAAGAAAAAAGCTGGTGGCAACAATTCATGCTACAATTGGGCTTATTACTTGTATTGATATTGCTAATTTTCAAAACTGGAGCCTAAGTTTTTGCTTCACGTTACACCAGTCAAGTCCGGCAGGCATAGAATGCTCATGCCTGCTCTACATTTAGTCTGAAAATACAGTCAGAAGGCTAGAGGTCTGTCTATCTGGGATGGGATTTTTTTTGTTGACCCTAAAGGTATTACTCATTATAAGACTAGAAATAGATATTTACTTTTGTGTGACATGATCATGGGTAAGAATAAAAACCTAACCTACATCATTCATTAAAATTTCCAGATAATAATGATAGCTTTCAGTGTATTTTTAATTTTTTTTTAAATGACTTAACGGAAATGTGAAACATAAAGAAAATTTCCGAACAATTAATTTGAGAATTTTTTTGCATCAAACATTCCCTAATTATGTCCCCAAATTGCTAGTTTTATACAAGTAGTTTATACAAAAGCTCTACTGTAATAAACATAGGTTATACATGTCTTTGAAACTGGATAGATTTAATCAACAAGATTTGAAATTTTAGAAAAAAATATTGGACTAGAATTTTCAGCTGTACATGTCTGACTTTAACCTCTTAATTCAGAATAGTCTCCATTGTTAAAAAAATTGATGACATTAAACAATTTTATTGTTTGTAATTTATTATGATTTATTTAGGCGTAAAATAATTAACTATTGTGGGTCTGAAGGGTAAAAGATGGAAATTCAAGAGGTTGATGTCAGTTTAAGCCCAGATGGTTATGCAAATTACTGTTAACTGGTAGGTACATTCTGAACTCCCAATTATAAATCCACTTTTATCTGGACACACCACAACAGGGCAGATGTGCAAAACTCCTGGAACACCCCAAACTCCACCCCCAGAAGAGAAGGTGGCATAGACTCTAGCCAGATCAGCCACTCCCTAAGTCCCTCCCCTGTACACACACATAGCATTAGAAAAACAACTATGACCAATCTTAGAGGCAAAGGAATGGGAATCCAGTGGTTGTATCCTCAGCTGTTTAAAACAGAGCAGAGCAAAGGAGAGAAGTGCTGATTTGTGGTCCAGACTCCTTCCTTTTCTGTGAACACTTTAATTTCAGCACTCCACTAAGTATTGGCCTCTCCAGAGTTCACAGGCCTGGCAGCACCCTGCAAGGATTTGTTCCCATGCCTCCCAGCTTGAACTCAAGTGGGCCAGGTGGAGAGCCTCAGAAACTGCCTTCCCTTGGGACCTGCAGTGTGGAGCTACCTTCCCTCAGAGAAGCAGAGTGGGGCCCCCCTCATTTTCTTCCTCAGCTTCTTTCATCTACACTACTGAAACCTTTCCCACATGTTCAGTGATTTATTGGCCTTTTTCCTTCATTATTATTATATGCATAAATGTATGTATGTCTGTGTGTATAAAGACTGTATTTACATGTTTATATTCCTCCCCAAAATTTAAAAATTAAACACCCAGTCACCAAAATATTCTGCAGGTCTTACTGGCAGTTGGTATATAGGAAAATGAAAATAGATCCAGTTTTGTAACCTTGCACAGAGCTCAAGTCCAAATGGATCAAGGACATCAACATAAAACCAGATACACTGAATCTAACAAAAGAGAGCATGGGAAAGGGTCTTAAATTCATTGGCATGGGGAAAATTTCCTAAGCAAAACACCAATGACTCAGGCTCTAAGATGAAGAACTGAAAGTGGGACCTTTGAAACTAAAAAGCTTCTGTAAGGCAAAGGACATAATCAATAAGACAAATTGGCAAACTAGACACTAAAAAAATCTTCACTAACCTCATATATACAGGGTTAATGTGCAAATTATATAAAGAACTAAAGAAGCTAACCTCCAAATAACCCAAACAACCCAATCCAAAAATGGGGAGTAGAGCTAAACAACAATTTTACAACAGAGGAATTTCAATTTGTAGGGAAGCACATAAAGAAATGTCCAAAGTCCTTAGTGACCAGGGAAATCGAAATCATAATGACCCCAAGATTACAAATTACACCAATCAGAATGGATAAGATCAAAACCTCAGGTAATAGCACATGTTGGTGGGGATATAGAAAAAGAGAAACATTCCTCCACTGCTGGTGGGATTGCAAACTGGCACAATAACATTGGAAATCAATCTGAATGTTCCTTTGAAAATTGGAAATAGGTCTACCTGAAGACCCAGCTATAACACTCTTGGGTTTATACCCAAAAGTTGCCCCAACCATGCCACAGGGGCATATGCTTCACTGTGTTCATTGTGGCCTGACCTTTGACAGCCAGGAGCTGGAAACAAGTCAGATGCCCCTCTATGGAAGAATGGATAAAGAAAATATGGTTTATTTACACAATGGAAGACTATTTAGCTATTAAAAATGAGGACATCAAGTGTTATGCAGGCAAATTAATGGAGCTAGAAATGTTATACTGCATGTGGTAATTCAGACTGAAAAGTACATGCCTGGAATGTACTTACTAATATGTGGATATTGGCCAAAAAGTACAAAATACCCAGGCTAAAGTCAACAGAACTCACAAGGGTTAACAAGCTGAATGGCCCCAATGAGGATGCTTCAATCCCACTTTGAAGGGAGAAAGCAATCACTGGAGGCAGAGAAAGGGAGGAACCTTGGTGGGAGAGGGGAACAGGGAAGGAGAACATGATCAAGTATTGGGGGAACAGAAGGGAAACCCTAAGGGCCTGTAAAATGAATGGAAATTTGTAACCTTGGCTGGTGGAATGGGGACATCTCTAGAATGAGCCAGAGACCTGGGAGGTAACAGACTCTCAAGACACAAAGGGAGAAACTTTAGATGAAGTGCCCAACAGTGGGAAGAGGAAACTTGTAGAGCCCACCTCCAGTAGAAAGACAGGGCAACAAGTGGAGGGAAGAATTTCCTATCTGGCAGTCAAAGACTCTGATCCAGAACTGTTCCTTGTCTAAAAAAACTGCAAAAACAAAACTGGAGAAGAGACTGAGTGAAAGTAAATCCTGTGACTGGTCCAACATGGGATCCATCTCAAGGGGAGGCAGTTCCATGGCCTAACATAACTGATGCTACGGTGTGCTTACAGACTGGAGACTAGCATAACTGTCCTCTGAGAGGCTCTAAAAGCAGCTGACTGAGTTATGCAGATACTCATAGCCAACCCATGGACTGAAGTCAGAGATACCTGTGGTTCAACTAAGGAAAAGGTGGAAGAAGCTGTGGTGGAGGGTGACCCCATAGGAAAAACAGCAGGCTCAGCTAACCTTGACCCCTGACCTGAACCACGAACTGAACCACAAACCAGGCAGCATACATAAGGTGGTCCAAAGCCCAATTCTTATACAGTAGAGGACTGCCTGATCTGACCTCAGTTTAGAGAAGAAAGCCTAGACACTGAAAGCCTCAGGGAGTGGGGAGCTCTGGAGACAGGGGAATAATGGGGAAGACATCTTCTTGGATATAGAGGGAGGGGGAATATGATGAAGAATTGTGGGAGGGAAGAGATGGAGGGGAAGTTAATGACTGGATTGTTAAAAATAAAAGCAATTAAAAAATCTCATAATAGCAGTAGCAAAACTAACAAACAAACAAAACAAAAAAGCTGAGCTTGTGACAAAGAACTATGCCCATAGACAGTACATATCATATATGACATCATGAGTAAAATACATATTAATACTTTACAGTGCCAAAGTGAATAAAGTGATTATCACAAAAAGAAAAATAAGTTTTAATTGAACAGTGGACACTTAAATTTTCATTGGTTAAAATGCTTAATTCTTTCTCCAGTTAAGCATAATAAATATTCCCCTCCATATTTCCTTTCTGAACACTAACCCTAGAGGGGTTAATTAATTTCTCTCACTTTTAAATTTTATAAATGGCAACTGTAAAATCTAACAAGTTCTCTTGTAACTCAAATTATACAGCTTTTCAGTTTTAATAGTTAGATTTAAATAGAACATAATGTTTCCTTCTTTGTCAGTAACAAAACCTTCAAATATTAAAAGCATTTTTCCTTTAAGCAGAAATATTTATAAACTTTTCAGTTTTTAGATATTATCTTTAAACATGTTAACAACAATAGAGTATAAGAAAGTATCTAACAGTTTCAAGTGACTAGACAAAATAAAATTGAGACAGAGAGGATTCTACTTTAACATCTAAGTCTGAATCAGACATTCCAGACAGGACTATAGGTGGAAATTTGGGCTTTATCTGTATAGAATTCAATGAGTAAATGCAGACAATTATCCACCGAGAATACTAGCATGTAGTGTCTCCAACAGGTCAAGAAAGTGAACAAGTTTCTAGGAAATGGAGATCATGACATGACATCTTTCCATTAAAGTAAAACAATGAAAACAGTTTCAAGAAACACATAGCTAGAGTTTCCTCAAACTACAAAAGCACTCAGTGTAAGGAGGAGCTGGAACAGGAAGAGAGGTACACTAAAAATAATGAAATCAACTGAAGATCATACACAGAACAACTAGCATAGTTGCCCCAACACCACCACTATGTTTGCTCAGCACAAGCATCAAGCTATCTTCTTCCCCAATCTCCTTTATGTAAACAATACATATATTATTAGTAAAGTTAGAATAGAAGATACTTCCAGAATATTATTCTTTCCATATGCCACTTACGAGAGTCTACCACCTGAACTTCAGTTCTTCATTTGCTCATTCAGTCTGTCTGATGTTACAACAGAAATAGAAAACACACTAGACCCTTGGAGCAACAAAAAATAGGTGAAGGTAATTGGACATTATGAAAGCAATGGGCATAATGAAGTAGCAGAATCCATACTGGGCTTTCAAAAATAATTCATAATTCAAATGATGCACAAGTTTCTACTTCCACAGCAAATAAGGCTATGGTCACTAATGAAATAAAGCACAGAGATAAAGGATCAGAAAAAGGACTATTTCTCTTTGCTTATTAACAAAAATAATAAAAGTTCAGAGATCATTCATTCTTGCAAAGATTCCTACTTGTTTCGCAGGAAAAAGGCAAAGATGTGAAGAAGATGGCCTTTCTCTATACCATGCAAATTGAATTAACACCTAAAATATTGAGTGCTAGAAAGTTTAAAGGATACATAAGTCAAGTGTTTCCAGACAGTACAAAGTAAGGTTAAAAATGTTTACTGATGCTGACCCAAATTCATCTCCTACCGCATGAAACTCCTCATGCATTAGGACTCCATACCTCAACACACAGCCAAAATACAAAGAAGCACACATAGAAACAATAACATTTCTGTTGTAGTTCTCTTCAGCCCTCAACTGGACATAAGTCTTGTGAGAAGATGGAAACTCACCCAAGGAATTATTACTAAAAGATTGTCCTTTGGGGTTTTCCTTGGTATATATTAAAGATTTCTGATTGATGTAAGAGTGGATGGTGTCAGATCTAAGTAGGTGAACTTAGGTTGTAAAAAAATAAATCTAGCTAAGGAAACTAGTGAGCAGAATTTGTTAATGTGCTCTATGTTTCGGTCTTTGCTTGAGTTCCTTCAGTAACTCCTCCACCCCCCAAAGAATTCTAATCTGTAGGATAAAACAAACTATCTCCTTCCCAATTTTCTCTTGGTCATCCTGTTTATCACAGCAATAGAAAGTAAAGTAGTACAATCAATTCTAACATAACACAAACAGTTCTACAAACCTCTCTTCCTGGTCTACCACTTAATCATCATTAAGAAAAGGCAAAGATGGTTCTGGCCTCCATCTGTGCCCAGACCTAGAGCCGGCTCACCACCATTAGGACTTACAGCTTGCCCACAGAGAGCTGAGCACCCAGGAACCCCAGGAGAGCTCTCCCTCCAGAGCTCACAGGTGAGTCCCCATTTTTTATCCACTGACTATCCAAGGAGAGACTGACCAGTACTCTTGGAGCTTAGGTATCATTGTGCTGCCTGGGAACAGATTTTCAGGCCTCCATTTGGGCCCAGTGCAAGAGCTGACACACTACGATCATACTCACAGGCTGCCGACAGAGAGCTGAGTACCCTCCTGAGCCTACCAGTGTAACTCTACTTTCTCTCCATGGAATGTCCACGGAGAGACCTATAAGAACTCTCAGGGCACTGATATCACAGTGCTACCTGGGACCTGACCCTTCCTGACACCACCTGTACCCAAGATAGAGTCGGACCTCAAACATCAGAACTCACAGTCTGCTCGCAGAGAGCTGAACATTCTGGAGCAATCTCTCTCCTGAGTCCATGGACCCACAGACCCACAGGAGAGACAAGCTCCAGTCAGAGGCAACAAGACCAAATAGCATCACAGATAACAAGATGGCAAAAGGCAAGCATACCATGAGAATCTATGCAACAGAAACCAAGACAACCTGGCAACATCAGGACCCAGATTTCCCATCACAGACAGTAGTGGATACTGCAATACACCAGAAAAATAAGATTTGGTCTTAAAATCATACCTCATATTGATGATGGAGGGCCTCAAGAAGCACATGAATAACTCCCTTAAAAAAATAGAGGGGGACACAAGTAAACAAGTAGAAACCCTTAAAGAATTACAGGAAAGCATGAGCAAACAGGTGAAGAAATTGAACAAAACCATCCATATTCTAAAAACAGAAATAGAAACAAACAAAAAAAAAAAAAAAAACACAAAGAGAGAAAACACTAGATATAGAAAGCCTAAAAAAAAAAGAGATCAAGAGACATAGACTCAAGTATCACCAACAGAATAAAAGAGATGGAAAAGAAAATCTCAGGGGCAGAAGACAGCATAAGAAACATTAACACAACAGGCAGAGAAAATGCAAAAATCCGAAAGTTCCTAACACAAAACATCCAAGAATCCAGGACACAGTAAAAGACCAATCCTAAGGATCATACATAGGTGTAGAAGAGAGTGAAGACACCCAACTAAAAGGCCTAGGAAATATCTTCAACAAAATCGTGGAAGAAAACTTCCCTAACCTAAAGAAAGAGATGACCATGAACACACAAGAAGCCTACAGAACTTCAGATAGATTGGACCAGAAGAGAAATTCTTCCTGACATATAATAGTCAAAACACCAAATGTTCAAAAATATTAAAAGCAGTAAGAGAAATGTCAAGTAACACATCAAGGCAGACAGATCAGAATTATACCAAATTTCTCAATGGAGACTATAAATGCAAGAATATCCTAGTCAGACATCATACAGATCCTAAGAGCACACAAATGACAGCCCATGTTTCATATCCAGCAAAACTCTCAATTAACATAGATAGACCAAGACATTCTAGGACAAAACCAAATATACACAATATCTGTCCAAAAATCCAACCTTACAAAGGATAATGGATGGAAAACCCCAGCAAAAGGAGGAAAAGTATACCTTAGGAAAAGGAAGAATGTAATCTTCTTTTAACAAAACCAAAAGAAGAGAGGCAAACAAACATAATCTACATCTATCAACAAAAGTAACAAGAAGCAACAATCATTATTCGTTAAATACTCTTAACATCAATGGATTCAATTCCCCAATAAAAAGACATAGATCATCAGACTGCATACATAAATAGGACTCAGCATTTTGCTGAATACAGGAAACTCATTACAGTGACAAAGACAGACACTACTGCAGAGTTAACAGGCTGGAAAAAATTTTTCCAAGCAAATGATTCCAAGAAAGAAGCTGCAGTAGCCATTCTAATATCAAATAAATAGATTTTCAACCAAAAATTATCAAAAAATAAGGAAGGACACATTTTACTCATCAAACATAAAAATCTATCAAGATGAACACTCAATTCTAAACACCTATGCTCTAAATATAAGGGTACCCACATTCATAAACAAAACTCTACTAAAGCTCAAAGCAGTTATTGCATGGCACACAATAATAGTGAAACACATCAACACTCCTCTTTTATCAATGGACAGATCACAGAATCATAAACTGTACGGAGACACATTGAAACTGACAAATTATGATCAAAATGGATTTTACAGACATTGATAGAACATTTCATCCTAAAACAAAAGAATATACCTTCTCCTCAACCTCACAGTACCTTCTCCAAAATTGACCATATAGTTGCTTACATGTCAGGCCTCAACAGATACAGGAAGACCGAAATACTCCCATGCATTCTATCAAATCACCATGGATTAAGGCTGGTCTTCAATAAACAACAACAACAAAAACAACAAAAAAGCTCACATACACATGAAAGCTGAACAATGCTTTACTTGATGATAACTTGGTCAAGAAAGAAATAAAGAAAGAAATCAAAGACTTAGAATTTAATGCAAACAAAGCGCAACATACCCAAACCTATGGGATACAATGAATGTAATTCTAAGAGGAAAACTCACATCTCTGAGTGCCTCCAAAAAGAAACTGAAAAGAGCTAACAGCATGACAGCACACCTGAAAGCTCTAGGAAAAAAAAAAAAAAAGTAGATACACCCAAGAGGAGTAAGTGGCAGAAAATAATCAAACTCAGAGCTGAAATCTGCCAAGTAGAAACAAAAAGAACTGTACAAAGAATCAACAAAACCTGGTACTGGTTCTCTGAGAAAATTAAAAAGATCAATAAACCCTTACCCAGACTAACTAGAGGGCACAGAGAAAGTATCCAAATTATCAAAATAATAAATGAAACTCAGGAAATTCAAGAAGTCATCAGATCCTATTCCAAAAGCCTATACTCAGAGAAACTGTAAAATCTAGAGGAAATGAACAATTTTCTAGACAGAATTGAGGTACAAAATTCAAATTGAGTTCAATTAAACCATCTAAATAGTTCCACAACCCCTAAAGAAGTGGAAGCAGCCATCAAAAGTCTCCCAACCAAAAACAGCCCAGGACCAAATGGGTTTAGTGGAGAATTCTATTGAACATTTTTAAAAGACACAAAACAAAACTCTTCAAACCAGTCCACAAAATAGAGATGAACACTACCCATCTCCTTCGTCAAAGCCATAGTTATGCTCATCCATAAACCACAAAACAAAAATACAATGAGAGAGAACTCCAGACCCGTTTTCCTCATGAATATCAATGCATAAAGACTCAACAAAATTATTCAAAACCTAATCCAAGAACACATAAAAAGATCATTCAACATGTTCAAGTAGCCTTCATTCCAGGGATGCAAAATGGGTCAATATATAAAAATCTATCAAAGTAATCACTATATAAACAAACTCAAATGAAAAATCCACATCTCATAGATGCTAAGAAAGCATTTCTAAAAATTCAAGAACCCCTCATGTTAAAAGTCTTGGAAAGATCAGGAAATCCAGCTTCACACTTGAACATAGTAAGAACAATATACAGCAAACCAGTAGCAACCATAAAAAGAAATGGTGAAAAATTTGAAGCAATTCAGCTAAAATCAGAAACTAGACAAAGTTGCTCATTCTCCCCCTACATATTCAATATAGTACTGGAAGTACTAAACAGAGTAGTTAGACAGAAAAGGAAGTCAAAGGTTTATAAATTAGAAAAGAAAATGTCAAAATAACACTATTTGCATATGAAATGATAGTACTTAAGTAACCACCAAAGTAACAGCAGAAACTCCTACAGCTAAAAAGCACTTTAAGCAAACTGGTTGGATATAACATGAACTCAAACAAATCAGTAGCTTTCCTCTACTCAAAGGATCAATAGGCTGAGAAAGAAATTAAGGAATTGATAGCATTCACAATAGTCACGAATAATATAAAGGACCTTGATGTGACCGTAACCAAGCAAGCAAAAGATCATTATGACAGAAATGTCACATTTCTGAAGAAAGAATTTGAGAAAGATTTCAGAAGATGGAAATATCTCCCATAGTCATGGATTAAATAGAGTATTATAGTAAAAATGGCCATCTTGCCAAAAAAAAAAAAAAAATCTACAAATTCAATACAATTCCCTTCAAAACTCCAGCTCAATTCTTCATTGAGCTAGAAAGAGCAATTTTCAAATCCATTTTGAATAACATAAAAACTAGGATATTGAAAACTATACTCAACAATAAAAGCACTTCTGAGGGTCTCACCCTCCCTGACCTCAAGCTGTACTACAGATCAATCGTGATAAAAAATGCATGTTATTGGTACACTGACAAGCATGTAGATGAATGGAATACAATTGAAGACCCAGAAATGAACCCACACACCTATGGTCACTTGATCTTTGACAAAGGAACTAAAAACAGTCGATGAAAAAAAGACAGCATCTTCATCAATGGTGCTGGTTCAACTGGCAGTCAGTATGCAGAAGATTGTTAATCTATCCTTTCTGTTTTCCTTGTACTAAGCTCAAGTCCAAGTGAATAAAAATCCTCCACATGAACCAGGTACATTGAAACTAACTGAACAGAAAGTGTGGAAGAGCTTACAACACATAGGCACAGGAGAAATTTTCCTAAACAGAACAACAAAGGCTTATGCCCTAAGATCAAGAATTGGCAAATGGTACCTCATATAATTGCAAAGCTTCTGTAAAGCAAAGGACGCTTTCAATAGGACAAAATGGCAACCAAGAGATTGGGAAAGGATCTTAACCAAACCAATATCTGATAGAGGGCTAATATCCAATATATAAAAATAACTCAAAAAGGTAAACTCCAGGGAATCAAATAATCCTATTTTAAATGAGGTATGGAGCTAAAGAGGAATTCTCAACTGAGGAATACAGAATGACTGAGAAGCACCTAAAGAAATGCTCAACATTTCTAGTCATCACTGAAATGAAAATCAAAGCAACCCTGAGATTCTGTTCACACATTCAGGCAGAATAACTAAATCAAAAACTCAGGTGACAGCAGATGCTGACAAGGGTGTGGAGAAAGAGGAACATTCCTCCACTGTTTGTGGTGTTGGCTGGTACAACTGCTCTGGAAATTAGTCTGTTGGTTTGTCAGAAAATTAAACATAGTACTACCTAAAGACTCAGCAATTTCACTACTGAGTATATACCCCAAAGATGCTCCAACATATAATAAGGGCACATGCTCCACCATGTTCATAGCAGCCTTGTTTATAATAGTCAGAAGCTGGAAATAACCCAAATGTCCTTCATCAGAGGAATGGATAAAGAAATTGTGGTACACTTACACAGTGGAGTGCAACTTAGCTATTAGAAACAATGACTTCATGAAATTCTTAGGGAAATGGATACAATTAGAAGGTATAATCCTGAGTGAGATAACCCAGTCTTAGAAGAACACATATTTTTCAAATTGACTGATAAGCAGATATTAGCCCAAAATGCTCAGAATATCTGTAAAACAATCCACAGACCTTATGAAATTCAAAAAGAAGAAACATCATAATGTCCATGCCTCAGTCCTTCTTATAAGGGAGAAGAAAACACTTAAGAAAGGAAATACAGAGACAAGGAGAGGAGCAGGTATTAAAGAAAAGTGCATCTAGAGACTGCCTCATATAGGGATCTATCTCGTATGCAGCCACCAAACCCAAGTACTATTGCTGGTGCCAAGAAGTGCTTACTGGAAGAAGCTTGATATAAATGCTTCCTTAAAGGCTCTGCCAGAGCCGTACTGATATAGAAGATGTTTGCAGTTAACCAGAGGTCTGAACAGGGGACCCCAATGAAGGAGCTAGAGAAAGGACTGAAGGAACTGATAGGGTGTTCAACCTTATGGGCAGAACAATATTATCAACCAACCAAACCCTCCAGTCCTCTCATGGACTAAACCACCAATCAATATGTAGCAGAGGATGACATTGTCTAGCATCAGTGGGAAGATAGACCTAATGTCCTGTGAAGCCTCATTTTCCCAGTGTAGAGAAATGCCAAGGTGACAAATTGGGAGAGGGTGGTTGGGAGGGGAGCACCTCCATAGAAGCAAGGGTTGAGGGGATGGGAGTGGTGGGAAAGTGGATAACAATTGATATGTAAATACAAAGCATATCCAATAAAAAATTTAAAAATTTGAAAACTGTAAATAATAATCTAAAATTTTGGATATAGAGAATTCAAGGTATATAATAAAAGCTTAATGAAAGTGAATAACAAACAGACAATCTAAATTTTAAAAAACAAAAGGACAAGGAATATTTGATATAAAAACAGATATATGGAAAGAAAATGATAACTAAGTTATGAAAATAGGAAAGCTATTAGAAAGTGTTATCAGACAAGAAGAAACCATTTTCAGGATAGCTTCATTGAGTTACTCTGTATTCATTAAGTCTGAGAATCTTGGGAAAGGTACCATTGGCAGAGCAGGAAAGGATTTGAGAAATTTACACAGCTGTTAAATTAAATGGCAATAAAATCTTACAGTTTAGAGAAAAAGAAGAGTGAAGGAGACAGCATAAAGTTAATCTCAGAAGATACAGCCTCCAAATATTCAAAGCCACAGAAAACTAGAATCGCTCTAGTAGAGCACACAAGACTCTTGGGGAAAAGCCTTGGGAGAAGGGGAGCCTCACTTACAAGTAAGAAAAAGGTATAAATGTCAAAGTGCTGGAAACATTTCTCCTAGAAGCCAGAAGAGTCTTACTTTCTTTCTCTCTTTCTTTCTCATTCTTTCTTTCTTTCTTTCTTTCCTTTCTTTCTTTTCTTCTTTCTTTTGTTTTCATTAAATCATCACCTTTATTTAAATTCTGAAAGTAGCCCCTCTTACTGATCCCCCTCCCCAGTTTTTTACCCCATTCACCTACCCCCACCTCTGAGAAGCTCCTCTCTCACCTGCCTACCTATCTCCACCTTACCCAAGTTTCTACAGAATTAAGCACATTCTATCTAACTGAGGCTAGAAAAGGCAGTCCTCTGCTACACATGTACTCTGAGCCATGGAGCAGCCCACATATGCTTCTTGGTTGGCGTGGTCCCAGCTAGTTCTAAGATGTCTGGGTCAGTTGGCACTGTTGTTCTTTTGATGGGGTTACAGTTCCCCTCTGCTCCTTAAATCTTTCCCTAAATCTTCCATAGGAGTTCCTGACCTCAGTCTAATGGTTGAATTAAGTACCTACAGTTTTTCATTCAGTGCCAGGTGGAGACTCTCAGAAAATAGCATCAGTAATAGTGTTAGGGTTTGGTGTACACAAATGGAATGGATCCCTACTTAGGCAAAGTTCATGATGTCCTAATTTGTAACAGCTGAATAGCATTTCAAGTGTAAATGAATCACATTTTCTATATCCATTCTTTGAATGAGGGGCATCTGGGTTGTTTCCAGCTTCTGGTTATTACAAATAAAGCTGCTATGAACATAGTTACCCATGTGTCCTTGTAGTATTGTGAGGCATCTTTTGGGTATATGCCCAGGAGCATTATTGCTTGGTGTTACAGTAAATAATAAAGATGGCTTAATCTTCTATTGGCCCCGTCGGTCTAACTCCATGAATGCAGCTCTAGTGAGAAGCCAAGCACACACATGCGGTCCCCATACCACATGTCACTCCAGGTTGCCTTTAAGAACTCTGGTTCACACCACTGCCTCTTTGCTGTTTATGTCCTAGGTGGATTCGACAGCCCCAGAGTGTTGTTTTCCCTCACGTCCCCTTGGCATGTTGTCTCCAAGCCTTAGAAACACACATCCCAACTCTGTTGCAGGTTTTATGAGGTCTTCCAGCACCCCTTCTGAATTCAATCAAGTATTCACATCAAAGAACATAACAAGCTACTCTGATTCAACTGGCATAACGTAATTTATTAACCTTTAGAAGTAAAATCATTTTGTACAACTGTATCTCTTATAAAACATTCATAATAACCTTATTTATGAAGAGATGCACCAAGAGAAACATAAATGTCTGCCTCCATTTCCCCGGGAATCTCCTCCTCTTCCTGCCTTCAGTTCCACTCCTCCATCTTTCCATGCCTATCTAGCTCATACCCAATCATGTATTACATTAACATAAATCTAGAACTTGCTCTTCAGGTAGATCTATTTCCCATTCTCTGAAGAACTGCCAGATTGATTTGCAGTGTGGTTGTAACAATTTACAATCCCACCATCAATGGAGGAGTGTTTCTCTTTCTCTACATTCTCCCAAGCAGGTACTGGCACTTGAATTTTTAATCTTAGTCATTCTGCTTGGTGTAAGGTGGAATCTCAGGGTTGGTTTGATTTGATTTTCATTTCCCTGATCACTAAGAATGAGGAACAGTTCTGTAAGTGCTCTTCAGCCATTCAAGAGTCCTCTGTTTAGAATTCTGTTTAGTTCTGAACCCCAGTTTTAATTTGGTTATTGGTTTTTGGAAGTCACCAAAAGAAACTTAAAACAAAGAAAGAAAGACAGACAGATAGGAAGAAAGAAAGAAAATAGAAAGAAAGAAACAAACAAAGAAAGAAAGAATGAAAGGAAGGAAGGACGAAAAAAAGAAAGAAAGGAAGGAAGGAAGGAAGGAAGGAAGGAAGGAAGGAAGGAACTCAGACCTTGCTCATTCCTTGACAATGAGCATAATTTAGTTTTGTTTCTAGTTTTTCACTTTCAAAGTCAATCCGAAATCATAAAATACTCTTATGAGTGTGATTGGGGCTTTGTTTCAGTTAATTTTTACTTGTTTTGAGACAAGGTCTAGTCATGTAGCCCATGAACTCACAAAGCTAGTCATATACCAAGTTTTCGATCTATGATTATAGCTATGTAAGACTACTCCAGACTGAAAACAGTTTAAATGTTGGTCTAAATATATAAAATATCACTATTGTCATATACAAAAAATTACTGGCTGAATCTTGGCCACAGGCACTAGCCAACAACTTATCAGCACTCCAAGAAACCAGTAGTTTTATCAAAAGTAAGTGTATTTAAGCAGATTAACTTGTCTTTGATCCTGTTTGTCAGGAAAAAGAAAAGAACATGGGATATATGGTCACAATTTCAGAAAATAGATTATGTGTGTCAAAAATTTAACAACATAAAATTCAGGGAGACTAAGAGATGATCAAAACCAGAAAGCAGGCAGAGGTAGTGGAAGAAGTAGGTATTATCTTTTTATTTATGAGATAGTGAGTAAGTCATTATCTCATAAGTAGGGAACCTATTGTTTGTGGCAATTCTTATGGCAATAAAGACTATATACAATTTAAAAAATGATATATCAATATAGAATTGGAATTGCAGAAAAGAACACTGTGTTAACTTAATAAAAAAGTAGAAATATTTGCAAGGAATAAAAGGAAAAGTTAATGACATCATCTTCATAGTCCATACTCCATCAGTAATTACAAAATGTCTTCCCTTTTCCTTTGGTGCTGAGGATTCAGTCATGCCTACTGAACATATGGCAAGAAGCCTAGTTGAAGGCATCTCATTGTCATATGTCCTCTGTTACCTCTCTACAACAGTCATATTTGTTTTCTGACAGACTATTCTTCAAACCAGTGCCATAGTCTCACACATGAATTCTATAGTCCAAAGAGAGAAAAGATGGAGCTTTGGAGGTGGGCATCAGGAAACATTCAAATGAAACTGCATAGGACAGGATGATTTGTATGCAGAAGTAATAGAGAGATCCAGGTAGAAAGCCTGCTGCTTTCTGTAGGGCTCTTGGTGTGACCTAAAATCTCACTACCCTGGAAACTCATAGAGGGCATCTTCAAGGACAGGCTTATCAATGCAGCTGCTCAAGATCCTGCTAAGACACTGCCTTTGACAGACAGCACCGTAGCAACTGCCTCTGCTACAGACAGTCATAGCTCCTAAAATAAAGGAGCTCCTCATACTAAACTTCAGCTTGGCCAGCTCAAACCCATTTGAAGCACATAGCCCTTCAAAGTCATTTCAGCCCCAAATGACCCCTCTAGGTCATCTGACCCTGTATATAGATCAACATTGTGATACATTGGTTCTCAACCTCTTGCTTCTGCTTTAATGAAATAAGATAAAGCATAAGGCCACCTGTGTTATCCCCTAGGCTTCTCAGCAATAGTCTATGCAGTAAACTTATTCTCAACATCCTTGATGATGTATCGATGTCTGCTGATATTCTAATGGTATATACATATTTAAATGCTAGACAAGTGTCAGTGGTGTTTTGTTTTTGTAATGCACAAAACACAAATATTTTATCAGTGTAAAAGATCCATGATCTATCTATTCAGCAGCAGAATTCACATGGCCATTTTCCTAACAGGTTTCCTTTTCTCTTATTTCACTCTGCCTTCTTACTTTGTAATTTTTGCCACTGGAGGGTTACCTTTACTTAACATGTATCTCTAAATATGAGAACTCATATTGGCTTTTCATATATGGAAAGTACTGTCCTTAATTTACAGCCATGTCTGCTTTCTAGTAGTCATGTACTTTAATCTCATTTGTTTCTTTATAGTGTAATGGTACTATTGCTGACTAGGCAAAAAGACATACTCAAAAACAGGGCTATTGATTTGTAAAACATATACAACTTCTTAACAAATGATAATAAATTTTTCATACCTGTCATATTAATAAGATTATGATAACTAGCTTGCAAATATTATAGCACATACTCTTGGTATTTTGGTAATAAATATAGAAAATAAGCCTTTTTATTGCTCAGAATATGTCAACAGAGATAATTGCTTGAGTTTATTATCTAAATAACAGTTTTCTACACTTTATTTTTACAATCAATACCAATAAAAACAATAATTTATGGAACATCTCCTTCAAAGTGCTATCTTAAAATATTTAAAATATTTCTCACCAAGGCAGGGGGATGGGATCAGAAGATGCACTGTTAAAATGGTGGGCTACTCTCCTGGTACCACCTTGAGCAATCAATCAGTCAGCAGTGTATGGCAAGCACAAATCATATTTTTTGTGCTGCAAAATGAAAGCTGATCTTAAGTAAACTGCAATTGACTTTGACAGTAGAGCTCTACCTACAGAGCAATAATAACTAGTGCTTCCTGCACATGGATGTATTGGATATAATTGTCACCTGTGTCAATATCAAGCTCCCAGAGTTATAGTGAGGTTTAGTGCAGAAATATTAAAATCGGTAGTTCGTTGCTTAGCATTTGATGAAAACCCTATGGGATGTTGGGAAATGTAAATTTAACCCACAGGCTCAAGTGTTTTAACACTTGTCCCCCAACTAGAAAAGCTGTTCCGAGAAGCTGTACCAGATTAAGGACACAGTGTCCTTAAGAGAAGAAGTAGGATGCTTTGATGTTATAACTGCCTTATGTTCTGGTCTCATCTTGTTTCCTGGCCATCCACACTTTGAAGAGTACTACATAGACTTCTATTGCTATGCCTTCTGTAGAATCATGACTGAAATTCCTCTGAAATCATGAACAAAAACAATTAAATAGTAACTTTTTCATTAATTAATTTATTTATTCACTTTACATCCTGATCACTGCCCTCTTCCTCCTTTCCTCCCAGTCCCACCCTATCAAATTCCTCCTCGAGTACTCCCTCTACTTCTCCTCAGAGAAGGAGAAACCTGCCTTGAGTACTACCCTACCTTGTTATATCCAGTCCCAGCAGGCCTAAACACATCCTCTCCCACCGAGGTCCAACCAGGGAATTCAGTTAGGGAAAGGAAATCCAGTGGCAGGTAATAGAGTCGAAAGATCCCCCAGTATAATTGTTAAAGAACCCATATGAAGACCAAGCTGTACATCTGCTCCAAATGTGTAGCATGCCTAGGTCTATCCCCTGTATACTCTTTGGTTGATAGTTCAGTATCTGTGAGCTCACATGATCCCAGGTTATTTGATTATGTAGGAATTCTTGTAATGTCCTTGATCCCTCTGGCTCACTCAATCCTATCTGCCCACCCTCCTTCAAGACTCTCTGAGCTCTGCTTTTGTTTGACTGTAGACATCTGCATCTGTTTCCCTCTGCTACTGGATGAAGCCTTCCAGCAGACAACTATGCTAGGTTCTTGTCTGCAAGCACAGCAGAGTATCATTAATAATGCCAGGGGATGAATGTCTTTTTCACATGGAATGGGTCTCAAGTTGGGCCTGTTGGTTGCCCACTCCCTTAGTCTCTGATTCTTCTTTATCCCTGTGCAGATTGTATGCAGGACAAATTTTGGATTGAAGATTTTATGGCCTGATTGATGTTTCCCTCCTACAACTGAAAGTCCTTCTCAGCTAGGGTCACCCCCATTGATTCCCTGTAACCTGCCCTGTCTCAGGTCTCTAGCTAGTCCCTAAGATGTTCCCCACTAATTTCTATTCTCCCTCCTAGCCCTCTTTTGACCCTCCTTTGCCCATACATGACTGCCATCCCAGGTTACTTCTACATTCCCTCTCGCACCCAGTTCCATGTCTTCATCTACCCCCAATGAATAATTTGTTTCCCTTACCCATCTTCCTTTGTGACCTTGTTATTATTTAGGTTGATGTGGGGTCTGTGGATTATAGCATGGGATCCTGTACTTTATGGCTAATCTTTAATCATAAGTGAACACATACTGTCCATGTTTTCCTAGGTCTGGGTTACATTACTCAAGATTATATTTCTAGTTCTATCCATTTTCCTGCACATTTCATGATCTTCTTGTTTTCAATAGATTAATTTTCTGTATCCATTGCTCAGTTGAGGGGTGTTTGGGTTATTCCCGGTTTCTGGCTACTATGAATAAAGCTACTATGAACATAGTTGAGAAAATGTCCTTGTGCTAGAGTGGGACATCATTTGGGTATATGCCCAGGAGTTGTACAGGTAGTTCTTGAGTTAGAATTATTCTCAATTTTCTGAGAAACCATCAAATTTAATTCCAAAGTGGGTTTACAAGTTTGCCCTCTCAGCAGCAATGAAAGAGTATTCCCCTTGCTCCACATTCTTGTTAGCATGTGCTATCACTTGAGTTTTTGATCTTGACAATTTTGATAAGTTTAATGAGTTTTCATCATGTATTTTGCCACAGAAATGAGAAAAATAATAAATATAGTTCCAAGAGTGGGTTGTGATGGAATGTCTACCATAATGAATAAAAGGTTAAGTTATTAAAATTTCAGGTATTATGAATTCAAGTGTGAATGCCATGCTTGTGGGAACATCAATCTTGTTTAATTTTACGTCTATTTTCAGGAGATAGAGCTAGATTTAAGGTTTATGTTTTATGTTTAATATATATTTAAAAGGCAATTTAAAAAGCACTTCATGTGAGTCCATTAAGGTTATCCATGTCAAGGAGTCTGAATATGCTGCAATACCACAAAATAGTAGAAAGTAAAAAAGATCCTTTTTTTTTTTTTTTTTTTCCCTGTTACCTCAGGCACAAACCAATTTCATCACCAATAAGCAACAAATAACCACACTGTGAGGATTCCTAAACAAATGAACAAACAAATAAGAGTATACAAGCACACCTTCTTGATGATCTGCCTTGGCTTCCTTTGCTGTTGCTAGGGTAAAATTCTACCACAGAAACATCTTATGATTAAAAGATCTTCAGTTTGACCCACAGTTCATGAGGACACTCTATAACAGTGGGGAAGCCAACCTGGTCATATGCATGCAAAGTCAGGAACAGATAAAGAACAATACCTGCTGTTTCTCTGCTCCCTTTCTCTACTGAGACTACCCAACATCCCAAGCAGGGCGTGATTACACCTACAGAGGACCAGTCTTTCCAACCAAGTTAAGAAAATCAAGAAATTTGTCATCTAAGAATTGATAATAAATTTTTAAATGATTTATTCTCTCGAATATTACATCCTGACCACTGTTTCCCTCCACTCTCTGTCCTCTACATCCTTCATCCTTCCCCACTGCTCCCTCAAATCCTCTCTACCTCTATTTTTCTTGGAAAATGACAGAATCCCAGGAATAGCAACCAAACATGGCACATCATGTTGTAATATGATTGATTAGGCAGCGTTCTTAATATTAAAGATGGAATATATGACCCAGTAGGAGGGCAAACTTCTCTAAAGCAGGCAAAAGCATCAGAAAATTTTAAGTTGAAAATTAACACTAATAATTATGGATAACTTTCATCTAAGATTTTGTTTTTTGCTTCTATGTTGATGAACACCTCTGACATTGATTTCTCTTAAATACAAATACGATGAAATCCAGCTTTCTCAAATATATTGGCAAATCACAAAGTGCTTTCTTTTCTAACAAATATGCAATTGCCATGCCTATTGTTGCTCTGAGCAAACACTTGTCACTGCAGAAACCAGGGACAGAACAAACATACACTACTCACACAATTTGTATCTCTCAGAAACACAGAGAAATGCTAAACATTTCAAATGTATAAAAAATTATACATTACATTTCTTTAAGCCATAAAGCCATAATATCTCCAGGAGAAATAATCATTTTATCAAAACTTAGCTTTTCACTCATAT
Source organism: Micromys minutus (assembly GCF_963924665.1). Taxonomy (NCBI): domain Eukaryota; kingdom Metazoa; phylum Chordata; class Mammalia; order Rodentia; family Muridae; genus Micromys; species Micromys minutus. The sequence continues at coordinate 23,945,889 of NC_137958.1, forward strand.
TATTTAGTATTTTAAAGTTCATGAACTAACTATAGACATTTCACCTTTTCCCACAAATATGTTAATTTCTGCATATCACAAAATAATTTTACAGGCATCACTCTATAGTTTTCAAGTTTGTTTACTTGAAAAAAAGTGTGACCAGCTTTCGAGAGCCTGGCCCAACCACCAGCCGGAAAGGCGGCTCCAGCCAGAAAGGCGGCTCATACAGGCTGAGCTACTGAGACCTGGAACAGATCCTAGGAACTTCTGTTCCCACCCGGAGAGGACTTCAGGTCGCAGAGCAGAGCCTGGCCCAACCACCAGCCGGAAAGGCGGCTCCAGCCAGAAAGGCGGCTCCTACAGGCTGAGCAACTGGTGAGTGGGAAACCTAGGCTGCGGGGGAGCAGAGGGATCTCTGCGTAGTGCACACGGAAAGGGCACCCCCTGCCCTGACCTGCCCTGTCCTCCCCGATCCAGTAACCGGGAACAGATCTTAGGAACTTCTGTTCCCACCCGGAGAGGACTTCAGGTCGCAGAGGAGAGCCTGGCCCAACCAACCAGCCGGAAAGGCGGCTCGTACAGGCTGAGCTACTGTGACCAGGAACAAATCTTAGGAACATCTGTTCCCACCCAGAGGTGACTTCAGTACGCAGAGCAGAGCCTGGCCCAGCTGCCACCCGGAACCTGGGCTGCTGTGGAGTAAAGAGATCTCTGAGGAGTGCACACGGAAAGTGTACCAGGGACACAGACCAGATACAAGGGAAAGGCAAGAACATATCACTGACAACAAAATGGCAAGAGGAAAGAGAAAGAGTATATCCCAAGGAAACCAAGACAATCTAGCAACACCAGAACCCAGCTCTCCGATAGTAGCAAACATAGGAATTCCAAACACTCCAGAGAAAGAAGACACAGACCTGAAAACATGCCTCAAGACGCTGATAGAGTTACTTAAACAAGAAAGGGAGGAAAAGCAAAAAGATTCAGAAGCTTTTAAAGAAGAAACAAGAAAAACACTCAAAGAACTCAAAGAACGAGACGAAAACAGAACCAAGGAAATAAAGGAATGGAAGAGGGAAATTAAAACAGAAATTGACACAATAAAAAAAGCGCTAAAAGAGATAACCCTAGAGTCAGAACACCAAAAAAAGAAATCAGGAGTCACAGAAGCAAGCATTTCCAACAGATTACAAGATATCGAGGAGAGAATCTCGGGGGCAGAAGACAACATTGCAAACATAGACAAAACAGCCAGAGAAGATGCAAAAAACAAAAAGCTCCTAACCCAAAATGTCCAGGAAATACAAGACACAATGAGAAGACCGAACCTAAGGATAATAGGAATAGAAGAGGGAGAAGAGTATCAACTAAGAGGCACAGTAAATATCTTCAACAAAATCATAGAAGAAAACTTCCCTACCCTCAAGAATGAGATGACCACGAGCATAAAAGAAGCCTTCAGAACTCCAAATAGGTTGGACCAGAAAAGAAATACCTCCCGACACATAATAGTAAAAACATCAAGTGCCCAAAGTAAAGAAAGAATACTAAACGCAGTAAGGGAAAAATGTCAGGTAACATATAAAGGCAGACCAATCAGACTCACACCCGATTTCTCAACAGAGACTATGAAAGCTAGAAGAGCCTGGACAGACATCATGCACTCCTTAAGAGAGCACAAGTGCCAGCCCAAGCTGCTATACCCAGCAAAACTATCAATCACCATAGATGGAGAGACAAAGATATTTCAAGACAAATCAAAATTCACACAATATCTGACCACAAACCCAGCACTACAACGAATTATAGGTGGAAAACCCAATACAAGGAGGGAAAATACAGCCTAGTAAAAACAAGAAAACTCCTAAACAAAAAAACTAAAAGAAGAAAAAAAAAAACACGGACACAACTCAACCAAAAAAAGCAAAAATGGCAGGATACAGAAACTACTATTCCTTGATATCTATTAACATAAATGGGCTCAACTCCCCAATAAAGAGACACAGACTATCAGACTGGATACATAAACAAAATCCAGCCTTTTGCTGCATACAGGAAACTCATCTCAGAGACAGAGACAGACACTATCTCACAGTAAAAGGGTGGGAAAAAAACTTCCAAGCAAACAGCTCCAAGAAGCAAGCTGGAGTGGCTATTCTAATATCGAATAAAGTAAATTTCCAACCAAAAGTTATCAAAGAAGATAAAGAAGGACACTTTTTACTCATTACCGGGGAAATCTGTCAGGAGGCACTCTCAATCCTTAACATATATGCTCCAAATAAAAAAATCACCCACATTCATAAAAGAAACTCTACTAAAGCTCAAAAAATACATCTCACCCCACACAATAATAGTGGGAGACTTTAACACCCCACTCTCACCAATGGACAGATCAGGAAAACAAAAACTGAACAAGGACACTGCAAAACTAACAGAGACTTTGAACCAACTAGAATTAATAGATATATAAAGAACATACTATCCTAAAGTAAAGGAATACACCTTCTTCTCACCACCCCATGGCACCTTCTCGAAAATTGACCACATAATTGGACACAGAACCAGCCTTCATCGATATAAGAAGATTGAAATACTCCCATGCATCCTCTCAGATCACCATGGTCTACGGCTGGTCTTTAACAACAACAAAGACAACAAAATGCCCACATACACATGGAAACTAAACAACACTCTGCTAAAGGATAGCAGGGTCAAAGAAGAAATAAAGAAAGAAATTAAGAATTTTCTAGAATTCAACGAAAACGAAAACACAACATACCCAAACCTATGGGATGCAATGAAAGCAGTATTGAGAGGAAAACTCATTGCCCTAAGTGCTTCCAAGAAGAAACTGGAGAGAGCTCACATCAGCAACCTGACAGCACAGCTAAAAGCCCTAGAACAAAAGGAAGCAGATTTACCCAAAAGAAGTAGACGGCAAGAAATAATCAAAATTAGGGCAGAAATAGACCAAATAGAAACAAAAAAAAACCATTGAAAAAATCAACAAAACAAAGAGTTGGTTCTTTGAGAAAATCAACAAGATTGATAAACCCCTAGCCAGACTAACTAAAGGGCAAAGAGAGAGTATCCAAATTAACAAAATCAGAAAGGAAAGTGGTGACATAACAACTGAAACTAAGGAAATTCAAGAAATCATCAGATCCTACTACAAAAACTTATACTCTACAAAATTGGAAAATCTGGAGGAAATGGACGAATTCCTAGACAGATACAAGGTACCAAAGTTGAACCAGGACCAAGTAAACCATCTAAATAACCCTATAACACCTAAAGAAATAGAAGAAGTCATCAAAAGCCTCCCAACCAAAAAAAGCCCAGGTCCAGACGGGTTCAGTGCAGAATTTTATCAGACATTTATTGGGGATATAACACCAATATTCACCAAGCTATTCCAAAAGATAGAATCAGATGGAATATTACCCAACTCATTTTTTGAGGCTACAATAACCCTCGTACCTAAGCCACACAAAGACCCTACAAGGAAAGAGAACTTCAGACCAATCTCACTTATGAACATTGATGCAAAAATACTCAACAAAATCCTTGCAAACCGAATCCAAGAACACATCAAAACCATCATTCATCATGACCAAGTAGGCTTCATCCCTGGGATGCAGGGATGGTTTAACATAAGGAAATCCATCAATGTAATCCACCATATAAACATACTTAAAGACCAAAATCACATGGTCATCTCACTAGACTCTGAGAAAGCATTCGACAAAATCCAACACCCCTTCATGTTAAAAGTCCTGGAAAGAACAGGAATCCAAGGCCCATATTTAAACATAATAAAAGCAATATACAGCAAACCAACAGCCAACATCAAACTTAATGGCGAGAAACTTGAAGCAATCTCACTAAAATCAGGGACTCGACAAGGCTGCCCACTTTCTCCCTACCTATTCAACATAGTACTGGAAGTCCTGGCTGGAGCAATTAGACAGCAAAAGGAAATCAAGGGGATACAAATCGGAAAGGAAGAGATAAAAACATCACTCTTTGCCGATGACATGATAGTGTACTTGAGTGACCCCAAAAATTCCACCAGAGAACTCCTACAGCTGATAAACAAGTTCATCAAAGTGGCCGGATACAAAATTAACTCAAACAAATCAGTAGCCTTTCTATACTCAAAAAACAAACATGTGGAGAAAGAAATTGGGGAAAAGGTACCCTTCACAATAGTTACAAAAACTATGAAATACCTTGGTGTGACTCTAACTAAGGAAGTGAAGGACCTGTATGACAAGAACTTCAAACCTCTAAAGAAAGAAATTGAGGAAGATCTCAGAAAATGGAAAGATCTCCCATGCTCATGGATTGGAAATATCAACATCTTAAAAATGGCCATCCTACCAAAAGCAATCTACAGATTCAATGCAATCCCCATCAAAATTCCAACCCAGTTCTTCATGGAATTGGAAAGATCAATGTGCAATTTCATCTGGAATAACAAAAGACCTAGAATAGCGAAATCCATCCTCAACAACAAAAAAACATCTGCGGGAATCACTATCCCTGACCTCAAGCTATATTACAAGGCAATTGTGCTGAAAACTGCATGGTACTGGTACAGAAATAGGCAAGTGGATCAATGGAATAGAATAGAAGATCCAGAAATGAGCCCTCATGTATATGGTCACCTGATTTTTGACAAAGGAGCAGTAAACATTCAATGGAAAAAAGACAGCCTATTCAACAAATGGTGCTGGTCCAACTGGCACTCAACATGCAAAAGAATGAAAATAGACCCGTTCTTATCTCCTTGTACAAAGCTCAAGTGTAAGTGGATTAAAGATCTCCACATTAAACCTGATACACTGGAATTATTATATGAGAAAGTAGGGAAAACCTTAGAACACATAGGCACAGGAGAAAATTTCCTGAACAAAACACCAATGGCTCAAGCTCTAAGGTCAAAGATTAACAAATGGGACTTAATGAGATTGCAAAGTTTCTGTAAGGCTAAGGACATCGTCAAGAAAACAAAACGGCAACCAACAGAATGGGAAAAGATCTTTACCAACACCACATCAGATAGAGGCCTAATATCTAAGGTGTACAAGGAACTCAAAAAGCTCGACACCAGAGAATCAAATAACCCTATTAAAAAATGGGGTACAGAGCTAAACAAATCTTTCCAGTTGAGGAACTCCGAATGGCCGAAAAACATCTGAGGAAGTGCTCGACATCCTTAGCCATCAGAGAAATGCAAATCTAAACAACCCTAAGATTTCACCTCACTCCAGTCAGATTGGCCAAGATCCAAAACTCAGATGACAGCACATGCTGGCGAGGCTGCGGAGAAATAGGAACACTTCTCCACTGTTGGTGGGGTTGCAAGCTAATACAACCACTCTGGAAATCGGTCTGGCGATACCTCAGAAAATTGGATATAGTACTACCTGAAGACCCAGCTATTCCACTTCTGGGCATATACCCAAGAGACACTTTAATACACAACAAAGATATATGCACCACAATGTTCATAGCGGCTCTATTTATAATAGCCAGAAGCTGGAAGGAACTCAGATGTCCTTCAGAAGACGAATGGATACAAAAATTGTGGTACATATACACAATGGAATACTACTCAGCCACCAGAAACAATGACTTAACCAAATTCCTAAGAAAATGGCTGCATCTAGAGAAGATCATCCTAAGTGAGATAACCCAGTCACAAAAGAACAGACATAATATGCAGTCACTGATAGTGGGATGCTAACCCCAGAGGCTTGCACTCCCCCAGAAACAACTCACAGACTGTATGAAGTCCAAGAAATAAAGAAAACAAACACTATACATATATTCACAAAAAAAAAAAATAAAATAAATGGACTGACTCATGCATTGATGATAACAAGCTGAAGAGAAAAAAGAACAGAAGCAGGAGACCTACAAGGAATGTAGCCCAGGCTCTGGCCAGGCATGAGTCTTCATCAGTGATTGTGGAGAATGACCTGCCTGGAGAGAGGTTGTGTTTGTGAAATTAGTGACTCCCGCAGAGGAGAACCCACAACCAAAGGGAAGAAAATGTTAAAGGATGAAGGGAAAAAGTACTGACATTTTATATAAATGTTTATTAATCCTGAATGTACCCTGAGGGTGGCAGACAGGCAGACAGACAGGAAGACAAACAGGAATGATGCGCATTGTTATGCATGTTGCATATAGATGATGTGTCACTCATATAATAGAGTTCATGCTGAATTTATATGTTTACTAACCATAAAGTAATCTGTCAAATGAAAAAAATAAAAATAAAAAAAAAAATAAAAGGAAAAAAAGTGTGACCAGCTTTTTCTGATCCAATTAACCTTAGCGCAATCATTTTAATTCTCCTTGATCTCATCAGTATAATTTTTTCTAACACAGAGAGGTAGGAAATCCCTTCCAAGAATCTCCAAATTATTGATGTGGTTTAACTTAATTTTCCGTTTAGACGTCATGACTGAAAAACACATTTCCTAATGTGACACATTTCTTTGCATCTAAAATAATGATGTTAAACTCCTCAGAATCCAAGGCCTCACATTCACACAATTCCACTTTTATCTCTGTCACCATTTTGTCAAGCAATGTCCCCTCACTGTGTCATAATTAGAAATTGAGCTTTGTATTTTCTGAATGTGCTCTTTGTGAGTGCAAAGAAGAATTAAGAGAAGAGGAGCAGAAGAGAAGCAACACAGAGCAAGTGCCAGCATCAGCACACTGAGGGCGTCAAGTCCCCCTTCAAAATCTGCCAAATGGGTCTCCAGAAAATGTGGGCAGTATAATATTACAAGCCATATTTCAGGTGAAAATTTAGTATTGTTTACTAATATTAGCAAAATTAACCCTGTAATATTTAAAATTAACAGTCTATTAAAATGCCATTGCGATGCTTATTTCTTTGACCAAGCAATTGCCAGGGACAAAATGAAGAAGTTATGTTATTAACAAAGCTTGTGTATGTATCTAGTGAACACAAAGAAATGCTGACAATTTAAAGAATTTTACATAAGAATCCAAACAATGCAGTTTCTTCCAATTCTCATTCTCACTGTAATCTTACTTTTAGCTGAAATTCACAGAAATGTTTTGCCACACCAAGAGAATTGATAATGTTGCTACAAGTGGCTCAAATGAAAATACTGTTAAAATAAATTTCATTTTTTATTCAGCTAATATTTCCTAAAGGATAATATTAATTCAATATCTATCACAAATTATTTTATAATATTAATATAACCATACCAATTGATATCATGTCAAATGTGAAACAAGTCTTTAACATGATCTCAAGAAACATTTAAAACAAATATTCTGGAATTATAATCATGAGGGGGTAGGGAGAGAAGGGAGGAGAGAGAAGGGGAGGGGGAGTGGGAGAGGGAGAGGGATAAGGAGGAGGTAAAGGATGTATAAAGGAGAGTAGAAAGAGGAAGAAAGAGATGTTTTATTAAAATTTATATAAATGTACATGAGTTTATATATTCATATAAAAATTAATATTAACTTAAATAATATTTTAATAAATAAAAATAAATTGCCAGAAAATAATTAATTCTCATAATACAGACTCAAAATAAGAGACTACTTCAAAGAAGGAAAGGATTCAGTGGTAAAACTTGTCAAAGTTCACTGGTAGAAAAGTAATTTAGTTTCTGCTAGGATTGGGACACAGGGATTTAAGCAAGGATTACTCTAAGAGAAGCTGGTGAGATGAAAACTTTCCAAACCTTATTCAGGTCTGTATGACATGAAGTATAACCCCACTGCCCAAACAACGCTCACAAGGAAAGGGAAACCGAGCAATAACACTGGGGAATAGTAAGAGCAAGCACATGGGGAGGTAAAACTTGCTGGGGTTTCTCAAAGAGGCTGTGAAAATCACCAGCCTTCTGACACATGGAATCACACACAGTGCTGAGGCTCTTTCTGGTGGACATACGTGGCTTAATGTGGCTACTGCCAAGCTTTTGTTTCAGTTCAGAGTCAGTTACTGCAGTAGTTAGGAAGGGAAGACTCCAGATGCATGGGAGACCACAGTTCTGAAGTAGTCAGTGCTGTCATGCTCTCCTCTCCATCCTGTAATTCTTATTTACGAATAAACAAAAACCAGAATGTAAGTGAAAATTCTAATATTGTGTGTTATCTTTACACAGGGAGAGACGCTGGTGTTGAGCTAAAGAACAGAGCAGATTGCTCGGATCCATTGAGAAATGGTTCAGATAAGTCCTCGCAGTTCTAGTTACCTACCTACTTACCTATCTAACTACTTACATTTTATTTATTGTAATTCGAAATCCTTGCGTTTATCTTTGTGAGGGTTGAAGGGAAGTACGAGACAGAAATTTTTAAAAAGTTGGAAGGAATTAGTTCTTCTCAAGCTATGGAAGGTCCTAATAGAATGAGTTATGAAAAAGATGAATTGTTTTTCTTCAATAAAGAAATAATAAGCAAGGAGACTTAAGAGTGGGGAAACACAGACATAATATGCAGTCACTGATAGTGGGATGCTAACCCCAGAGGCTTGCACTACCCCAGAAACAATTCACAGACTGTATGAAGTCCAAGAAATAAAGAAAACAAAACAAAACAAAAAAATATTTACACAACAAGAAAACTTTAACTATTTCCATGTTACATTTTGTTTTACATGTACTTTAGCTCATTGTAACTATTAAGTTTTCAAGGCATAAAATCAAACCTTGAAAATAATCAAGTAATGACTAAAAAATATATTCATATAGTTTTATGTAAAAATTATGTTAAAATCTGAAAAAAAGTACTGACAGAAAATGTATAATTTTAAGCAAAAAAATGTTTAAAATCTGTACATTTATCTGTTTTGTAAAATAAAGTTGTTTAAAAAAATAAATAAATAAAACTTACTAAACTGTAAAAAAAAATTGCTGTCTAAAAGTAAAAAAAAAAAAAAAAAAAAAAAAAAAAAGAGTGGGGAAACAAAGAAATTCAACTAACATTCAAAACAATCTCTAACAAACAGTTGTTCATTCAGTTACCTCTCCCTTTTGGATCTGGGTTACCTCACTCAGGATGATGTTTTTTACTTTAATCCATTTGCTTGCATATTCTGTGAAGTCCTTGTTAATAAGTTGGTAGTTTTCCATTATGTAAATGAATATTGGCATCATCCGTTCTTCGGTTGTTTCTACCTTCTGGCCATTACATTATGAATAAAACTACTATGAACTTAGTGGTGCATGTTTTCTCGTGGTATGGTAGAGCATCTTTTGGGTATATGCTCAGGGTTGATACATCTTTGCCTTCAGGTAGAAATATTGCTAATTATATGAGAAACTGCCAGATTAAATTTCAAAGTGGTTGTACAAATTTGCAGTCCCATTAAGAATGATGGAGTGTTTTCCTTATTCCACAGCCTCTCTAGCATGTGCTATCACTGAGGTTTTTTATCTTAGCCATTCAGATAGGTATAAGAAATCTCAGTGTTGTGTTGGTTTGTTTGCCTGATGACTAAGGTTGTTGGACATCTAAATGCTTCTCTGCCATTAGAGATTTCTCTTTTAAGAATTCTCTCTTTAGCTCTGTAACTCATTCTTTGATTTAGTGATTTGGTTTGTTGGTGTCTAACTTCTTCAGTTGTTTATAAATTTGAATATTAGCCCTCTATTGGATGTAGGCATGATTTTTTTTTCCAATTCTGCAGGCTACAGTTTTATCCCACTGGCAGGGTGCTTTACAGAAGCTCTTCAGTTTCATGAGGTCCCATTTCTTATTTGTTGATCTTAGTACCTGAGCTGTCAGTGTTCTGTTCAGGAATTAGTCTCCTGTGCCAGTGTGTTCAAGGTTATTTAGGTTATTTCTCAAGTTCTCTTCTATTATATTTAGTGTTTCTGGCTTTAGGTGGAGGTGTTTGATTCACTTGAACTTGGGTTTTGTGTAGAGTGATAAATGTGAATCTCTTTGTATTCTTCTGCATGCAGACACCCAGTTAGATCAGCTCCATTTGTTGAAGATGCTTTCTTTTTTCCATTGTATATATGGTTTTGAGTTCGTTGCCAAAAAATCAAGTGTCTATAGGTGTGTGGGTTTATTTCAGGATCTCTGATTCAATGCAACCTGTCTGCTTCTGTACCAACACTTACTCATTTATATGTGGATATTAGTGATAAAGTACAGGACACCGAGGCTATAATAACAATGAACTCCCAAACGAGTATGCTTGAAACTCACTCACAATAGGAAATAAGACAGCCATACAACGCAGATGAAGGGAGGGAAGCAGGTGGGAAAGGGTATAGGGAGGAGAATAGGAGAGGAATCAGGATCAGGTGTGGATAGAGACAAGGAGAGCAGGCCCAAAGAGTGGATGAAAATCATGGTCTTCGGCGTGGGCAGAGGACATCTATGTAACATTCCAGAGATCTGGGATGGGGAGGCTCCCAGAAGCCTATGAGGTTGACTCCAGCAGAAGCTTCTAGCAGAGAAGGATATGTCTTGACCTCCCATATCCAGGTAGAACTCCCAATGGAAGTAAAAGACACCAACCTTCCCACAGAACCTTCTACTTGCAAATTGTCCTACCTACAAGGAGGATGGGGACAATGATAGAGCTGTGTAGCGGTGAGGTGCTGATTGTAAGATCTGATTCTCTAATTAGTTTTTGAATTTGTCAATCAAGAAGGCCGGGAGCCAATTGCTGGGCAGAAGAGACAAGTAGGCCCTCTGGGTCCCGGGAGAAAAAGGAGAAGCAGAAAAAGAATAGGGGCTTTTTCGCCAGGCTTTGGAACGAGGAGCAGGAAACAATCAGGTAAAATCTCGGGGAAGATAGAACCAGCAGCATTCAGTGGATAGCCAAGAAGGTTGTCTGAGGCTAGCTGATACAGGCTAGCTGATCGGGTTTAGGGCAGGAGATTCTGTGTGCTCAGCGATTGTGCTAGCCGACAGTTCTAAAGTAATAAAGCAGAGGATTCAAAGGCATCATGTGGGACTGGTACCCCTCCAGGAGCAAAGGCAGGTAAGAAAGAAGCCAGATCTGTGATGGTGGCTTGAAGAAGCTAAGCTGGGAAGAAAAAGGGAACCAACAGGGGCCATGGTGCAGATAGCAGCTCCAGGGTCTCAGTTCCCAGGCAAAGGCTTTGGCCAATGGAGAGCAACAGCTCCTGGGCCAGCCTGGAGAGGGGCTGGTGATAGCAGATCCCAGAGCTAAACCAGGAGGAACCAGAGCTTGAACTGCAGATTTTGGGAAAGGGGGTAACATGATTTTATTTTAAGTACCCACTGCAGAGCAGAGATTGGACAGCAGGAGGCACATGGGGAAGGGGCTGTTACCAACCATCCCATCCCATCCTATAGGCAAAACAAATCCCTGACAATATTAGTAATAATATGTTATGCTTACAGACAGGAGCCTAGCAAAACTGTCCTCTGAGAGGCTTTCACTCGGCAGCTGACTAAACCAGATGCAGAAACCCACAGCCAAACATTGTATTTAACTTGAGGAGTCCTGCGGAAGAATTGTGGGAAGGATTGAGGGACTCTGGGGGAGGGATTGGAAGTCCGCAGGAAGACCAACAAACACAATTGGCCTGGACCCTTGAAGGCTCCCAGAAATTGAACCATCTACCAAAGAGCATACATGGGCCAACCTAACCCCCACATCCCTGCTCTGCATATATGTAGCAGAAGCACAGCTTGTTATTTGTGTGGATCCCTAAATAATTGGAGCTGGGCGGGGTGGGGGTAGTTATCCCAAAAGCTGTTGCCTGTCTGTGATTCCTTTCTGTTAATGCTGAGCTGTCTCATCTGGCCTTAGTGGTCCTGCAGTGAGGTGATGTGCCAGGAAGGCTGATACCTAATGGAGGAGGGAGGGACAAAGGGAGGCACTGATAGGAAGGGAGACTGAGATCAGATGTAAAGTGAATAAATAAACATATTAATAGAAAAAAATAGTTAATTCTCCACAAAAATGAAACAAAACAAAACAACATAGCAACATGGCATACAAGAATGGAAGCCCTGGGGTTTGAGATGACTGAATACTTGGGAGTGCTTACCTTTATGCAGAATATCCTGCCTGGGTTCCCAGCACCCACATCACATTGTCTGGGAGCTCATAACTACCTTACCTCTAGCTCCAAGAGTTTCCAAAATTTCTGATATCACCAGACTTTCACATGCTCATACCCATGTATACATATGCACCTGTACACATAAATAAAAATGAGAAAAATTAATAATGTTTCTAGATTAAAGAAACAGAGAAGGAGAGAAACTGGCATTTTAGTCTTTAAAAATAACTTCAGTACCTTAGCTGCTTATATTCAATTTTCTGTAAAATTATTATTTTTTTCTTCAAGGAGACAGATTATAGAATAGATTTAAACCAGACAGAGAAATTTAAAAACAAAAATCCCCTGGTTGAGCAATAGCTGTGAGGCTCAAACTATATTTGAACAGAAGGAAGTCTTATTCGTACTTAGAGGTCTTGAATGACTGTGCCTTCATCTGTGTAAAGGTTAAGAAGTAACCTACTTTTTATGTGTTTTACCTGTCAGGGTCTGGAACAGCTGTCATCATTTGATGAAGAGATTTTTAATTATACTAAATCAAAATACTTTTATGTTGCTTCCTGGTCACATATTAGCGGTGACATCAGGAACGACTTTCTTTAATGGCATCTTTAGAAGTTCCCTCTCTCATAATGTTTGCCAAGGCTTTTTCTTTTCTTTTAGAATTTTTTTTTCTTTTTTTAAGCCTACAGGTCCTTTATGTAGATTTATATAGATTATCACTTTGTTTTTATGGGATTCCTTGGTGTCCAGACAAGGGCAACAGTAGCGATTTCCTATGCCCTTCTTTGGGCTCCTCTTCCTTTTTGTCTGCTTTGTTCTAGTCAGGTGTGTTTTGTTTGATTTGTCTTATTTATATTTGGAGAAAGGAAAGAGAAAATGAAATGCTATAGATGTATTATGATCTCGAAATATTTTTGAAGGCAAAAAAATCTAAAATAAATTTCGGTATCTTTGAGTCCTTTATTCTTTTTTTTTTTTTTTTTTTAATTTTTTTAAACGACTTTATTTTGCAAAACAAAGATAAATGTAAAGATGTTAAACATTTTTTGCTTAAAATTATACATTTTTGTCAGTACTGTCTTTCCAGACATTAAAATAAATTTTACATAAAACCATGTGAATATGTTTTTTAGTCAGTACTTGATTTTTTTCAAGGGCTTGACAGTATGCATTGAAAACATACTAGTTGCAATAAGCGTAAAGTACATGCAAAACAAAATGCAACATGGAAATAGTAAAAGTCTTCTTGTTTTGTGAATATATGTATATTTTTTGTTTTCTTTATTTCTTGGACTTCATACTGTCTGTGAGTTGTTTCTGGGGGAGTGCAAGCCTCTGGGGTTAGCATCCCACTATCAGTGACTGCATATTATGTCTGTTCTTTTGTGACTGGGTTATCTCACTCAGGATGATCTTCTCTAGATGCAGCCATTTTCTTAAGAATTTGGTTAAGTCATTGTTTCTGGTGGCTGAGTAGTATTCCATTGTGTATATGTACCACAATTTTTGTATCCATTCGTCTTCTGAAGGACATCTGGGTTCCTTCCAGCTTCTGGCTATTATAAATAGAGCCGCTATGAACATTGTGGTGCATTTATCTTTGTTGTGTATTAAGTGTCTCTGGGGTATATGCCCAGAAGTGGAATAGCTGGGTCTTCAGGTAGTACTATATCCAATTTTCTGAGGTATCGCCAGACAGATTTCCAGAGTGGTTGTATTAGCTTGCAACCCCACCAACAGTGGAGAAGTGTTCCTATTTCTCCCCAGCCTCGCCAGCATGTGCTGTCATCTGAGTTTTGGATCTTGGCCAATCTGACTGGTGTGAGGTGGAATCTTAGGGTTGTTTTGATTTGCATTTCCCTGATGGCTAAGGATGTCGAGCACTTCCTCAGATGTTTTTCGGCCATTCGGTGTTCCTCAACTGAAAATGATTTGTTTAGCTCTGTACCCCATTTTTTAATAGGGTTATTTGATTCTCTGGTGTCTAGCTTTTTGAGTTCCTTGTACACCTTGATATTAGGCCTCTATCTGATGTGGTGTTGGTAAAGATCTTTTCCCATTCTGTTGGTTGCCGTTTTGTTTTCTTGACGATGTCCTTAGCCTTACAGAAACTTTGCAATCTCATTAAGTCCCATTTGTTAATCTTTGACCTTAGAGCTTGAGCCATTGGTGTTTTGTTCAGGAAATTTTCTCCTGTGCCTATGTGTTCTAAGGTTTTCCCTACTTTCTCATCTAATAGTTCCAGTGTATCTGGTTTAATGTGGAGATCTTTAATCCACTTACACTTGAGCTTTGTACAAGGACATAAGAACGGGTCTATTTTCATTCTTGTGCATGTTGAGTGGCAGTTGGACCAGCACCATTTGTTGAATAGGCTGTCCTTTTTCTATTGAATGTTTACTGCTCCTTTGTCAAAAATCAGGTGACCATATACATGAGGGCTCATTTCTGGATCTTCTATTCTATTCCATTGATCCACTTGCCTATTTCTGTACCAGTACCATGCAGTTTTCAGCACAATTGCCTTGTAATATAGCTTGAGGTCAGGGATAGTGATTCCCGCAGATGTTTTTTTGTTGTTGAGGATGGATTTCGCTATTCTAGGTCTTTTGTTATTCCATATGAAATTGCACATTGATCTTTCCAATTCCATGAAGAACTGGGTTGGAATTTTGATGGGGATTGCATTGAATCTGTAGATTGCTTTTGGTAATATGTCCATTTTTAAGATGTTGATCTTTCCAATCCATGAGCATGGGAGATCTTTCCATTTTCTGAGATCCTCCTCAATTTCTTTCTTTAGAGGTTTGAAGTTCTTCTCATACAGGTCCTTAACTTCCTTAGTTAGAGTCACACCAAGGTATTTCATAGTTTTTGTAACGATTGTGAAGGGTACCTTTTCCCTAATTTCTTTCTCCACATGTTTGTCCTTTGAGTATAGGAAGGCTACTGATTTGTTTGAGTTAATTTTGTATCCGGCCACTTTGCTGAACTTGTTTATCAGCTGTAGGAGTTCTCTGGTGGAATTTTTGGGGTCACTCAAGTACACTATCATGTCATCGGCAAAGAGTGATGTTTTTATCTCTTCCTTTCTGATTTGTATCCACTTGATCTACTTTTGCTGTCTAATTGCTCCAGCCAGGACTTCCAGTACTATGTTGAATAGGTAGGGAGAGAGTGGGCAGCCTTGTCGAGTCCCTGATTTTAGTGGGATTGCTTCAAGTTTTTCGCCATTAAGTTTGATGTTGGCTGTTGGTTTGCTGCATATTGCTTTTATTATGTTTAAATATGGGCCTTAGATGCCTGTTCTTTCCAGGACTTTTAACATGAAGGGGTGTTGGATTTTGTCGAATGCTTTCTCAGCGTCTAGTGAGATGACCATGTGATTTTGGTCTTTAAGTTTGTTTATATGGTGTATTACATTGATGGATTTCCTTATGTTAAACCATCCCTGTATCCCAGGGATGAAGCCTACTTGGTCATGATGAATGATGGTTTTGATGTGTTCTTGGATTCGGTTTGCAAGGATTTTGTTGAGTATTTTTGCATCAATGTTCATAAGTGAGATTGGTCTGAAGTTCTCTTTCCTTGTAGGGTCTTTGTGTGGCTTAGGTATGAGGGTTATTGTAGCCTCAAAAAATGAGTTGGGTAATATTCCATCTGATTCTATCTTTTGGAATAATTTGGCGAATATTGGTGTTATATCCCCAATAAATGTCTGATAAAATTCTGCACTGAACCCGTCTGGACCTGGGCTTTTTTTGGTTGGGAGGCTTTTGATGACTTCTTCTATTTCTTTAGGTGTTATAGGGTTATTTAGATGGTTTACTTGGTCCTGGTTAAACTTTGGGACCTTGTATCTGTCTAGGAATTCGTCTATTTCCTCCAGATTTTCCAATTTTGTGGAGTATAAGTTTTTGTAGTAGGATCTGATGATTTCTTGAATTTCCTTAGTTTCAGTTGTTATGTCCCCACTTTCCTTTCTGATTTTGTTAATTTGGATACTCTCTCTTTGCCCTTTAGTTAGTCTGGCTAGGGGTTTATCAATCTTGTTGATTTTCTCAAAGAACCAACTCTTTGTTTTGTTGATTTTTTCAATGGTTTTTTTTGTTTCTATTTGGTCTATTTCTGCCCTAATTTTGATTATTCCTTGCCGTCTACTCTTTTTGGGTATATCTGCTTCCTTTTGTTCTACGGCTTTTAGCTGTGCTGTCAGGTTGCTAATGTGAGCTCTCTCCAGTTTCTATTTGGAAGCACTTAGGGCAATGAGTTTTCCTCTCAATACTGCTTTCATTGCTTCCCATAGGTTTGGGTATGTTGTGTTATCATTTTCCTTGAATTGTAGAAAGTCCTTTATTTCTTTCTTTATTTCTTCTTTGACCCTGCTATCCTTTAACAGAGCGTTGTTTAGTTTCCATGTGTATGTGGGCATTTTGTTGTCTTTGTTGTTGTTAAAGACCAGCCGTAGACCATGGTGATCTGAGAGGATGCATGGGAGTATTTCAATCTTCTTATATCGATGAAGGCTCGTTCTGTGTCCAATTATGTGGTCAATTTTCGAGAAGGTGCCATGGGGTGGTGAGAAGAAGGTGTATTCTTTTACTTTAGGATAGTATGTTCTGTATATATCTATTAATTCTAGTTGGTTCAAAGTCTCTGCTAGTTTTGCAGTGTCCTTGTTCAGTTTCTGTTTCCCTGATCTGTCCATTGGTGAGAGTGGGGTGTTAAAGTCTCCCACTATTATTGTGTGGGGTGAAATGTATTTTTTGAGCTTTAGTAGAGTTTCTTTTATGAATGTGGGTGATTTTTTTATTTGGAGCATATATGTTAAGGATTGAGAGTTCCTCCTGACAGATTTCCCCAGTAATGAGTAAAAAGTGTCCTTCTTTATCTTTTTTGATAACTTTTGGTTGGAAGTTTACTTTATTCGATATTAGAATAGCCACTCCAGCTTGCTTCTTAAAGCTGTTTGCTTGGAAGTTTTTTTCCCACCCTTTTACTCTGAGATAGTGTCTGTCTCTGTCTCTGAGATGAGTTTCCTGTATGCAGCAAAAGGCTGGATTTTGTTTATGTATCCAGTCTGATAGTCTATGTCTCTTTATTGGGGAGTTGAGACCATTTATGTTAATAGATATCAAGGAATAATTGTTTCTGTTTCCTGCCATTTTTGCTTTTTTGGGTTGAGTTGTGTCTGTGTTTTTTTCTTCTTTTAGTTTTCTTGTTTAGGAGTTTTCTTGTTTTTATTATGCTGTATTTTCCCTCCTTGAATTGGGTTTTCCACCTATAATTCGTTGTAGTGCTGGGTTTGTGGTCAGATATTGTGTGAATTTTAATTTGCCTTGAAATATCTTTGTCTCTCCATCGATGGTGATTGATAGTTTTGCTGGGTATAGCAGCTTGGGCTGGCATTTGTGCTCTCTTAAGGAGTGCATGATGTCTGTCCAGGCTCTTCTAGCTTTCATAGTCTCTGTTGAGAAATCGGGTGTGAGTCTGATTGGTCTGCCTTTATATGTTACCTGACATTTTTCCCTTACTGCTTTTAGTATTCTTTCTTTACTTTGGGCACTTGATGTTTTTACTATTATGAGTCGGGAGGTATTTCTTTTCTGGTCCAACCTATTTGGAGTTCTGAAGGCTTCTTTTATGCTCGTGGTCATCTCATTCTTGAGGGTAGGGAAGTTTTCTTCTATGATTTTGTTGAAGATATTTACTGTGCCTCTTAGTTGATACTCTTCTCCCTCTTCTATTCCTATTTTCCTTAGGTTCGGTCTTCTCATTGTGTCTTGTATTTCCTGGACGTTTTGGGTTAGGATCTTTTTGTTTTTTGCATCTTCTCTGGCTGTTTTGTCTATGTTTGCAATGTTGTCTTCTGCCCCCGAGATTCTCTCCTCGATCTCTTGTAATCTGTTGGAAATGCTTGCTTCTGTGACTCCTGATTTCTTTTTTTGGTGTTCTGACTCTAGGGTTATCTCTTTTAGCGCTTTCTTTATTGTGTCAATTTCTGTTTTAATTTCCCTCTTCAATTCCTTTATTTCTTTGGTTCTGTTTTCGTCTCGTTCTTTGAGTTCTTTGAGTGTTTTTCTTGTTTCTTCTTTAAAAGCTTCTGAATCTTTTTGCTTTTCCTCCCCTTCTTGTTTAAGTAACTCTATCAGCGTCTTGAGGCATGATTTCAGGTCTGTGTCTTCTTTCTCTGGAGTGTTTGGAATTCCGATGTTTGCTACTATCGGAGAGCTGGGTTCTGGTGTTGCTAGATTGTCTTGGTTTCCTTGGGATATACTCTTTCTCTTTCCTCTTGCCATTTTGTTGTCAGTGATATGTTCTTGCCTTTCCCTTGTATCTGGTCTGTGTCCCTGGTACACTTTCCGTGTGCACTCCGCAGAGATCTCTCTACTCTCCGGCAGCCCAGGTTCCGGGTGGCAGCTGGGCCAGGCTCCACTCTGCGTACTGAAGTTGCCTCCGGGTGGGAACAGACGTTCCTAAGATCTGTTCCTGGTCACAGATGCTCAGCCTCTCTGAGCCACCTTTCCGGCTGGCAGTTGGGCCAGGCTCTGCTCTGTGTCCTGAAGTCGTCTCAGGGTGGGAACAGAAATTCCTAAGATCTGTTCCCAGTCACTGGATCGGGGAGGACAGGCAGGTCAGGGCAGGGGGTGCCCTTTCCCTGTGCACTCCGCAGAGATCCCTCTGCTCCCCCGCAGTCTAGGTCTCCCACTCACCAGTTGCTCAGCCTGTTCGAGCCGCCTTTCCGGCTGGCTGTTGGGCCAGGCTCTGCTCTGTGTCCTGAAGTCGTCTCAGGGTGGGAACAGAAATTCCTAAGATCTGTTCCCAGTCACTGGATCGGGGATGACAGGGCAGGTCAGGGCAGGGGGTGCCCTTTCCGTGTTCACTCCGCAGAGATCCCTCTGCTCCCCCACAGTCTAGGTCTCCCACTCACCAGTTGCTCAGCCTTCTCGAGCCGCCTTTCCGGCTGGCTGTTGGGCCAGGCTCTGCTCTGTGTCCTGAAGTCGTCTCCGGGTGGGAACAGAAGTTCCTAAGATCTGTTCCTGGTCACTGGATCGGGGAGGACAGGGCAGGTCAGGGCAGGGGGTGCCCTTTCTGTGTGCACTCCGCAGAGATCCCTCTGATCCCCCGCAGCCTAGGTCTCCCACTCACCAGTTGCTCAGCCTGTACCAGCCGCCTTTCCGGCTGGCAGTTGGGCCAGGCTCCGCTCTGCGTCCTGAAGTCGTCTCCGGGTGGGAACAGAAGTTCCTAAGATCTGATCCAGGTCACAGTTGCTCAGCCTGTACGAGCCGGTTTCCAGCTGGCTGTTGGGCCAGGCTCTCCCTTTATTCTTAATGCAATTGTCTATTTAACAAAACTAGAATTTCTTGGTATACTATAGGGGGGAGATAGAGAAAACAAGCTGGAGGCATTTGAAGTATCACAACATATTAGGCACTCAAAGGAAAAAAGAAAAAGAAAACTCTAATAGAACCAGCTGAAAAGGCAAGGTAACTAATTCAGAAATGCCCCTAATGTTAAAAGTTGAGGTGACAAGATAAATAAAGCAGTGCTAGATTATAAGCCAAGTTCTAAAGTAAATATACACAAGACTGTGGTGGTTAAATAAATTCCCAAGGAGGTGTCGATGTCCCCTGCAAGAACATTACAGATAATGTGGAGAATGATCTCTGTTCAGGAAGACAGCAGTTTCACTGGGGGTAGTGCTTTTTTTAACTTACTTCAGATAACAGAGAATGAAATCGGGATATAGCAGCCTGCTTGACAGTAAAGAGCTTATAGCAAACATGACCTTAATCAAGTGCTGAAACACAATCAGAACTAACGGGTTGACATGAGTATCAATGAGAATGTCACTGAGCATCATGCTTGACATGATAAATAGTGGTGAAAAAGTCACATTGTCTCTGTAGACATACAGTCCTTGTCTAATGATGAGGATTAAGAAAATTTGTCTATCAGACAAATTCAAAATGCTGCACATTAATAAACTAGCTAATAAACTAGCTAGGCTGCATTCTTAAAATCCATCCAGGTCATCAAGAACAAGGAAAGGTTTGGTAAACATGTCAGAGGAGGCTACAGAGAAATGTAAGGACTATGTGAAATGTGATAACTTAGAACATTATCTGAAAAACTAGGAACATTCAAGTAAATGAAAAATTGAATAGAAACACAACAATGGTAGAACAGCATCCAGATAATATCATGTAGATTTTGTGACCCAGGAGAAGCCATCTGGCTGAGAGTTATGAAGACCTTGCTGAACCACCTACGCAATTCTTCCATAAACCTTTAATTACCACATATCGGAAGCCTGTCACATTGTTGTTTCTACTATTATCCCTCTTCCTCATATGACAAATACAGCATTATAATGATAATATATTTTAAATCAATTTTAGAAAAAGCATTTATAGAAAGAATTATGTTAACTGAAATACACAGTGTAAATCTTTAAAAAGAATATTGAATTGCATAAGGTTATAATATATCTCTGAAAGTTTGTGTCCAAATCTCACTTTCAAGACCACCTAAATAGTCTACACAGTGCCTTTATTACAGAGAAAAGCAAGATTTGTGCCAGAAATACACAGTTTTGCACAATGGCTTCAGATCCGATGCAGCACATTTTGAAAGTTTACATTGCTTACTATTTAGCATTCTCTCTCTTTGAAAAGACAAATTTCATGCTAATATCTTAATATTTAACAGCTCCTTAGACTATCTGTCTTCATCTAATTTTCCCAAAAGCCTAAAAGCTATTGGGATCACTTCAATATTTAAGGTTAAAGGGGGAGAGTCAAGAAAAAGGATGAGGATTAAACCTCTATGTCACCAAGCAGTACTAGCAGGAAGATCTGGAAAATACTGCTCAGAACTGTCAGCCTGGCATCTGCTAAATCCTTTCTGTGTAACTAACTGACTTGATAAACTGCAATTACATTTGCAGTAAAATGTCCTAGAGAGGAAAGGTATTGACCCTGTTAAAATGAAAAATTGCCAAGACACTTTTTGAAAGACATTTTTGGCCATCCTTAAATAATTAAAGTATGAGTGTAGCTCCTCTAACTGTGTAATTCTTGAAATCGTGTTTTAAGAACAAAAGTTTTTAAAGTAGATTAACATGTCTTCACTAAGGGCAAAGAAAACAGCTCAATAAATGTAAAATCAAACTGTACTATTAAAACAGCATCCTACTTCAAAAATTATGGTCAATAGAATTGATTGGATAATTCTAAAATTTTAACTTTTTTTCTTGTGATAATTAAGTTTATAAGCAATCACTAAAATTTTTAGTTCAAGGGGCTAAAGAGATAACTCTGGTGTAGTTTCCAGTATCTACATGGTGACCCCCAGCCCTCTGTATCTCCTGTTCATGGGATTTCAATATTTTTGTCTGGCTCCATGCTACCTGGCTTGAATATGTTGCAATATATCCAAAAAATAAAAAAAATAAAAAAGACATTTGTGTACTGTAATGAAATTATACACCTACTAAATACTTTACAATTAATTTAGTGTGTTTTTGAATCAAAATTACCCATGTATAAGTCTCTAGAGGCATATAAATATTCAGAGAAAAAGCAATAATTTCCTTCCTGACTGTAATCTTCTTTTCCCATTTAAAAACAATCAAGGTCAATTAATTTATCAGTTAGACTGATACTTTGATATGTAAGTCTAGGTTCTTGCAGGTGAGTGTATGTATTCTATCATAAAAGTAAACAATTTTGGATCAGAGGCAGAACTACCTCATGGTAGTATCTCTTACAGATCCAGGAGTATTTGTATTATAATAGAGGGTCACTACAATTATGAAGCATGTGGCTTATATAGGAGCTGCCTCATTCATGTTCTAGAGATGACTATAAAAGAAACAGAATCCAAGAGCTTCAGTTAGAGAAAGAGCTGTGCTATTAAAAACGGGGAGATTTCTTCTATCAAAACTAGACCATGTTCCTCTGTGGACTTTTAAGAAAAGGTGGTATTGTTACATCTTTAACTTGAGATAAAAGTAAATGGCTCTACCTAGAAAGTGAGGTACAAGTCTTACAGCCTAACAATATAAAGAGCAGATGTTGAGAAAATATTCTATATTTCTTTGTGGCATGCCAACTTCCATTCAGAGTGTCTTGCAGAAGTATCAAACATTCCCACTTGTCCTCTATACAGACTACATTTCAAAATGATGCATCATTGATGTTACAAATTCTAATGTAAAAATTTTAGTTACTGCTGACATATTCTTTCACCCTATCCCTATTTGCATATTGTACACATGTACAACTTCAAAGGTATTGTATCAAATTTTTAGTAGATATTTACAACTTATTTTTATGCTACATGTAAATGAACATGCTTATTAAGTAATATAACAAACAATATTATCTCACTATTTCTCCCTACTTTGGAGTTTTTTAGTTATCATGATTTAAAACCCACATTTTATCCTCACTTAATCATGACTTAAGTCAAAAAGTGAAAGTAAGGTTGGTGTGCCAGTGTAACCCTAAGACCCAATCATTCAGGAACTGAAAGCATGAAGATCTATGGAGAGTTGCAACATAATTTTGTGTCTCTCAAAAATACTTAGAGGGTAGAAAAGTAAAAACAGTCTATCCACTTCACCTTCGAAAGAACTCTTCAGAGATGTGATTTGTTTCAATCCCAGAAAGTGGTTCTGTAGGCTACAGTAGACATTTCCTTCCACTTCAGATTAGCAGATGGCACTACATTGAGGGCCTGATACTTACTCTGTCCTATAATCATTCTCAGTCTCTGTTCTCTTACCTTGGGGTCTTATCTTTCCTAATGCTATACAGAAATAAGGAGGAGATGTGTGTCAGAGTGGTGAACTACAAGGCTCACGGTACTGAATTACCAAACAATGCAGAAGGTTATCACTTCTCTATGACTTCTTGAAATATAAAACCAAAAAAAAGCATCTTAATATTTAGGCTATTTTTTTCTTTAAATTTCACCCATTTTTTTTTCATTTCAACTCATATCTGGCAGACAAAACATACCCAGGCAAGGTTGAGCCAGTCTGAATGGAAATTGGAAAGCCACAATGGGTTATAGAAACCCATTCCAACAGTAAATTCTCTTAACTACTACACAGGATATGTCCTCATCCCTTCACTTGAAACAAAGTTCCTTTTTAATGAATCCATTGTCTTTCACTTTTCTTCCCCTTTCTGAGTCTGTTTTCTGTGCTTGTTCCATTTATCTGTGTCCTGACTTACTCTTTCTTTGGAATTTTTAAGATACTGTCCCCTTCATTCTGGTTTCCATTAGTAGTTTGAGGATCATGGACATTCTGAGGCTTTATATTCCTAGCAAATTGATGTTACTCCTGCAAGGCTGCAAGATCATTTTGTCTTAAGTATTATATGAACAAAGTCCTTGTTTTCATAAGTCAAAAAACTGAAAAAAAAGTTCTAGAATTTTATATCAATTACTACATAATTGTATTTAATTATTTACTCTCTTTATTTTACCTTGTTTTGGAACTCCTTCATGAAGGAATTTGTTTAAGAAGCTCCTTAGTTCACTGTGATTTCTTTTTTAGTAGACATATGAATGGTTTGTTTGTTTGTTCAATGTTCTGTCATCTGAGATATGTATTCAAGTTTCTTCTTGATTTTTGACAGTCATTTTAACATGTATAGCACATTTCTGTCTTTTGAATCATAATTTTATGAAACCAAATAATATTTACTACATTATTTTTCTATTGTTATGATAAAATTCTCTGACCAAAAGCAACATAAGAAAGGTTTATATATATATTATTTGATATATATGTATATATGTAATGCTCTATATATATAATATATATATATATATATATATATATATATATATATATATATATATATATATAATTTTGTATTAAAATCCTAGAGAGTAAATTCTATCATAGTGGAGAAAGCATGAAATAATCAAATGGCCAAAGGAGCAGGAAGCTGTCTGATAACATTTTCTTTCACACACATGAAGCAGAGAAATAGAATCAGAAAACAGGAGGCTATGAGCCCTCAAAGCTGGTGCTCAGGAATCTATCATCTCTAGCAAGTCTTCATGATCTCAGGGTTTCATAGTCTCCTTGAAGATCACCACTAATGCCAGGGCAAGTGTTCAAATACCTGCACCTATGTGCCTTTTCCCAACCAAACCACCACATTTGTGGTGTCACCTTCTATCTCTCTCCATGAAGTAGGAAATTGGGGTAAAGGCAGGTTTTTTGTTTGGTTTGTATAATCTTGTCTTCTGTTTCCTTCATAAAGCCTCTTCCTCAAAGCAGTTGTTATAATCAACTTACTGTTAGAAACTAGGAAAACTCGTTAAGGTCCTCTTGTGAGCATGGAATTTTCTGTAATGTTAACATTTCTAGTCATTTGGCAAAGCCATTTTCCCTTGAACTGATTCAAATATACAAAGACTGCAAGGATGAAGTAAGGTTTAAGTTTGCAGGAAGAAGGAAGAGAATGTAGAAAACCCCAAACAGACATGGCAGGTTTCATCTCATACAAGATAAGTGGTGGCTCCAGATCTGCCTGCACATGATGAGGACATAGAATCTGGACACACTATTGATCGAGTTCAGAACACATGAACCTGAAGAGAACGGGCCACTTTTGAAACTGTATGGGTTTGTTGTTTCTTTTAACAGTTACTGGGTGTCTAGTGTAAGTGGCATCTGTTTGCTTCAGCAGATCCCCAATAGCAACTTTGAGCTCACTTTGACCCTTTAGTATCTAAAAAATAAATCTCCGGTTTTACTTTCAGTACAACTAATTCCAAAGTCTCTATTGTCTCATTTTATGCTATGCTGACTTTGTAAAACATTGTGACAGGTGTTATAAATGGATGATATGTGTATCATAAATTCATCTCAGATAAGTTATAAAATGTCGTCCATTATACTTTGGTTATGGG
The DNA here is from genome assembly GCF_963924665.1 of Micromys minutus. Classification (NCBI taxonomy): domain Eukaryota; kingdom Metazoa; phylum Chordata; class Mammalia; order Rodentia; family Muridae; genus Micromys; species Micromys minutus. The sequence continues at coordinate 23,970,884 of NC_137958.1, forward strand.
CTCATGTTGAATTGGTCTCAAAAGAGCTCAGTAACAATAGATGCTAAAGTCAAAAGGATAAATGTAGATATAGTGGTTGTCAGTCACCAAGTCTGTGATACACAGACCTGACCGTAAAATATGTTTAATATCTTTTGTGATATCTCATAAATCTATCCAAGACAATATAAAACTACCTCATTTGAAGCATACAGTTGCAACCCTGTATCTGGGGATTTTATATCTGTGGATTCAGATAAGAAAGAAGTTAATAAAAGAGTCTGTACTAAGAATGTACAGATAGTTTTCTCTATACTGATACAGCATGAAAACTATTCAAATAACACTTATACTTTATATGATAATGAAAGAAACGTAGATATGACTTAAAGCAAAGAGGAGGAATCATTTAAGCTATGTCAAATACTACACCAATTTATATAAGTATTAGTATGCCTGAATATTTTTCTGTGCACAGGGTCTCCTAGACCCAATCCTTTATGGATATCAGGGTACATCTGCACTACGACATAAGGCAATGGAAAATTGTGGATATAAAATATGGAAATCATAGATCCTTTTTCTTCTTGAAAGAGTCTATTTGAGAGGGCAAAAGTCTCATGAAATGTTCAAAATTAGTGCATTCTATTTTAAAAGGCTTGCATTAAATGCAAAACAGCCTAGCTCCAGGTGAGATATTTAGAAGAAGCTGGTTGGGTGCAGGAGGCTTGTCTCAAACACTGAAGAGTGACTCAGTTTTTAGAATGGCAGAAGAAATTAGAAAGCTTAATTCTTAGGTAGAGATCTCAATAGACCAAACCAATGCAATGATGCCCACAAGGTCATGACAGTGTCATAAGGAAGTGAAATGACAGGAAGACTTATGTGGCTTAGAACAAGGGCACATGAGATCTCTACATAGAGAAGAGATCAAGGTGGTTAAATGTTTTGGGTATGGATTCATACTAGAAATATCAGTGTGTGGAGACAGTTACAAAAGGGAGTGGGAAAACTGAAATGTCCTTGGAGAGATGGGCTGAGGATTATAGTATGAATGAAGCAATAAACTCTGAAAGCTAGAAAGGGTAATCAAAATGTGCTGTATAAGAAGTTGCTAAAAAGAAATGAAAATGGATGACAAGATGTCAACTAGAAAAAAGGCATAGGAACCTGGGCTTAACTTTATGTTTTCCTGGACACATGACAGTGGAGAAATAGAGAAAGGCATCTCCATAACATAAGAGAAAAATTGACAAGGTTTTACATCAAGTACATCACAGGGAGCTAAAAAGTCCTCAGATTTTTCGAACTAGTTTCAGGATTAGATTACCCAAAAACCATTTTAATTATCATTTGTCAATGCAATCTCTCTTCTAGCCCACCACACACCAGAAGAAGGGGAAAAGAAAGGTTTATAGAAAGCAGGGCTTGTGGATCTGTTTATAAATAGTGCTTTGTGGTGATTCCAATTTTTGTTGTCAGCAGTCCAGTCCACTAACCAAACATCACACATGAATCAGCAGCTGTGTCTATATCCAGGAGAAACCTTGAGGATCTGCCAATAGGCTTGTGTGGAAGTGGCGAGGAGTGGTGGGAATACCACCAGAAGTTCTTTAGGTCTTTCCTCTTTACAGTCACACAAGTGATAATCAGCAAAGAAAGCAAAGTGAACCAATGCAAGAATGTTGTCAGCAACAACCAGACTCAGTGACACTCAGCAATGACCATCAAAGAGTTGCAAGGCAAACCAATGCAAGAGCGTTGTCCACTATCAGTTGAGCTATACTTCAACTCTTTACAAACATCACATACCCACACTGTTTCCAGAAAACATAATGTGCCTGTTCTCATCAAAACCTCTTCATACCTGTCTGCTTCAGCAAAACATCTTCTCTTGAGTTACAGAAAAACATCACATGTCACAAATGAGCCTTCAACAAAACCAGAACTTTACACCCTGTTATGTCACCAGAAATATTTGTAAAGTTCCAAACCTAAGATACAAAATGTCTTAATCACTCTCATTAAACAGGTTACATACCTTGTTAAGTTGAATTTTCTTGCGTCTTACAAACTTAATGTTTCTATGTCATTTTATAAGGTATTTAGGGACTTGTCTAATCATTTTATTTTGATTAATATTTGTCTTAAGAAAACAACTTGAAAAACTAGACTCAGGCCTGTTTAGAACTAAAGAAATTTAATTAAGTACAGAAATAAATCTAATTACTTATAATTTTATCCTTCTAATGTTCAAAATAAAGAGCAGCCTCTCATAATTCAATAGAAAATAATAAGTAGGTACTTATGTATAATTCACTGCAATCGTAATAGAGTCATTCATAAAAATGTTGTGTACCTACTATTCACCAGGCACTAGACCAAATGCTGAAGACAGAAAGTAGTAAGACAGTCGCCCTTCCTCCAGATTAACAGATTGGACAAAGGGAGCAGTCAGATTACACAGCAACCTGTGTTACCTCTGTCAGTGAAGAAATGAATGAAGCAGGACTTGCCAAAAGTGGTATACTTATTATTTAAGTGAAATTAACTCTGGTCTTTTACTCCCAATTCATTTATTGCTTTTTTAAAAATTTTTTTCAAACCCAATATCTAATTCATTATCAAAGCTCATTGTCTTTGGTTTCACAACATATTTTGAACATGGCCGAGTCTCATTTATTCCAGTAACACAAAATGATTCAAATTCTAATCATGTCGCCCATGAAACCATTGCAACAGCTTTTTCTCTGATCTTCCTGCTTCCACCCCTGTGTTCTCGAAGCAATCGTGTGTTTTTAAAATTAAATAATATCACTTTTATCTTCTGATCAAAGCCTATGCCCACTTAGAGAGTGCAAACTTCTAATGATGACATAAGAAACGCTCCGTAGATTGTGTTCAGCTTCCCTTGTGTGAATCACATGCCGGACATTCTACAACCAAAATCACACTCATCATAGAATCCGACACTTTCTCTTCCCTTTGCTGTATGTAGGCCTCTAAGATTGCCTCTTCATTGGGGTCACATAGACATCCTTCAGTGCAATTTTTTTCTTTTCAAATAACCTATAAGAGGCATCTTGCCCCCCCCATCAATCTTCAATCATGTTTTACACTCTTTATTTGCTTATCATTAGTTTCTATGTGACAAAAAAACAAGCCAGAGCAGCAAAAATTTAGTAGATTTACTCACCTGTGACATTCATTCCTAGAATTGATATGCATAGGACACCTACAGTCAGTGAATTTGGCAGTAAAACATGACTGACAGCCTACTTAAGTGAGTCAATAAACAGGGTGAGTATTGAAGTGTTATCCACACCCTTGTTATACCCACTGAGTCTTCTGCATATAAACCTCTAAAGGCTTAAGAACTACATGTGTAACTATTTTTCATTCTAACCTTTAAGTAGGATTTTATAGAGATTTTGAATTGGAAAGGTTATGCAAATCATATTAGAATTTTTTAAGACAGAAGAGGGTGCTTTTATAAACTCACTGAGAACCTATTTTTTCTATACTTTTTACTGCTATCAGCTTCATGTAGATGCCATGTAAAATTTCATGCCCCATTTTCGTTCTTAATATTCACCTCTAAGTCATGTTACATATACCTCTCTAATGCACCAGTGTGTCTATGTAGGGGATTATATACATCCTGCTTTAGGCATGCTTTGTGATGTATTTTAGAAACACTTGTTCTGTCTGACCTCACACAGGCTGAAAGTTGAGAGGTACAGTGATAAGACTAGTCAGAAGCTCAGATTCTGCCAGGAAAGACTGCTTAGTTTTGAATGCTACCTTTCTCAGCTTGCTAGCTTTATGATCTAAAAACAGAAATCTCTTTCCAAATAGGAAGTGTTTCAGACTCCTATTTGGAAAAAGAAAATTATGGACACACAAATTTATGAGGCTTATTATGAGAAATAAATTAGAGGAATACAAATAAAATGCTTAAGACAATACTTCACAAAGTTTTGAACAAATATAAATGGTAGCTGTTAATAAATGAAAATAAAACTCAGATAGAATGCACATATGAACATTTCAAATGCTTAACAGTATGAGTAAAAAGTGGTAATTATTGCATTTCTTGATTATATTCTCTCTCTCTTTCTCTCTCTCTCTGTCTCTCTGTCTCTCTCTCTCTCTCTCTCTCTCTCTCTCTCTCTCTCTCTCTCTCTATCTCTCTCTCTCTCTCTCTCTCTCTCTCTCTCTGTGTGTGTGTGTGTGTCTGTGTCTCTGTCTGTGTGTCTGTGGTGTATGTACATGTACTCTCTGTGTATTACCAGTGGGTCCTTTTCTATAACTCTCAACGTTGTTGTCAAGAGTCAGGCTTTCTCACTACCTGGAAACTTTCCAGCCCAGCTAGGATACCCAGTCAGGTAATGCTCAGGACTTTTCATTCTGTCCCAGCTGGGATTATTGACACGTGGGGACAGGTTTTATGTAGGAATGAGACATTAAAACTCAGAACCTCACAATTACAGAGAAAGCACTCTTACTGATTGAGCCATCTCTGGACCTCCATGACTGGGTGATTTAAAATTTTTACATTATAAGCAGTACATTCAACTCCTTTATTTATTAATTAGAACAATCTATTATTTAAAATAGTTATTTGAATACTTACTAATGCTATTTCTTTAATGTTATAACTTTTATAAGACAATTATTTTATGCTATACAGATTTTATGGTACACATTTTTTTTTCATTTTGTATTTACCTATCAGTTTATGCTTTAACTATTTTCAGTCTATTTCTATACATTCTCTAGAATTTTACTTGAGATTCTACACTAATCCCATTTTCTAAAAATTACTTGGGTAGGTGGTGATATTTGAGAATTAACTTTGAGTATCTCTGGAATCTTTTTTCTCACTCTCATTTATTTAAATTTCCTTTCATATTTTCCTCTTTATGTTATTTCTTTCATACTGAATCTATATGTGTATGGTTGTAGAACTGGTGCATAAGTTAAGAGTGTTTACTGCTGTTGCAAAGGACCCAAGCTTGGTTCCTAGCACCCACATCAGATCCTTCCCAAGTGCCTGTAGCTTCACCCCTAAAGGATTAAAAAGGTCTCTGACGTCCACAGATCACACACACACACACACACACACACACACACACACACACACACACACACACGCACACACACACACACACATACACACACACACACATAAATGAAGTTTTACGGGAGAAAAACGAGTTCTGAAAATGACTGCCTCCTCTCTCAGAGTACCTGGGTTAGATGTCTGGGTTAGAGTCTCAGAGCAACCTGTAACTTCTATTCTAGGGGATCTGATACACTCTTCTGACTTCCACAGGTACCAGAAACACATAGCAACCAGAAATTCATGGATCAAACCATTCACACAATAAAAGTAAATAAAGATATAAATTAAAAAATATAAAGTTTCAATGTAAGCATATGACATATTTTATATGCAACTGCATACACATAATTACATAATTTTAAAATTTTAAATGAGCTAAATACGCTAAATTCATGGCAATGTTAAATATGTAAGCTTGTTAATATATTAATTATATATATATATATATATATATATATATGTATATATATATATATATATATATATATATATATATATATTTCAGTTGATTTGACTGTGAGGACAAAGACTGCCCAGGTATGGGCTTTTCCCCCAATTGGTCCGGCCAATTGAACCTAGAAATTTTCCACATATAATGATCCCAATTAAAAGCAGAAAGCACTGTGGAGAAGGCTCCTGCAGTGTTTGCTGCTGCAGATGATCTCACAACTCTATCAGCTTCATGCTCCAAGTGTGATTGTGCATGAGTCTGTTACTAATATCTCCACTCCAATAAGCCAGCAAGGTACAGAACAACAAGGGGACAATTAGAAATATCACAGAGTCAAGCAACTTGTGAAGTCTGATTTTCTTTAACCATCTAATGTGTTTTACCTCTGCTCGTTTTCAAAGCCTGCACTTTCATTAACACAGAAAGAATATAGGATTTTAAGAATTATACAAAGTCTAGCTGCTCATCGCTTGACCTCTCTGATGTTGATGAGCTTGAACTATTTGAGCCAAAATGAATTTAAGTATCATGTCTTGAGCCCTTCTTAAAGAAACTATCCAAATATTATTTTACACCTTTCTGTTGGTGTAGATGGTCAATGAACACTTGTATAGGTAGAAGAATGAACTTGCAGGAGCACCACTAAGAATTAACCTGTTTATGGGAACCCAAGAAAGATGTCAAGGCTAAGGCCAATGCTCCTTCTGAGGGCTGAAGAAATAGGTCAGAGATGAGGAGCACTGACTGCTGATGCAGAAGACCTGGGCTATACTTCCTGGGATCCTCATGGTGCCTCAAAACCATGAGAAACTGCAGTACTAGGGGATTCCCCCCTTCTGGCCTGCACTGACAATTGCACATGGTGCATATGAAAACATTCGGGCAATACATGCATGTAAACCGCTTTTAAAAAGCAAAAACAAAACACATAAAATATCATTTGGAACAGTATAGAAATCTCTGTGGGATATGCAAGCTTATAACAGTTTTTGTTTTGTTTTGTTTTGTTTTCATTTACTGAGCATTATCCATTTAAGTTCCTTTTGACAAAATTCTTCCTAGCCAAATCTACTATAGTGGCATAAGTCTATCTCATCATAAATTATCTTTTAATGACATATAAACACTAAACCTAAATTTCTGGTTTATATTTGTATTGAAATATTCAGAGGGTTTTGGTAAATTTTTGCCCACCGGTATGGACTGTTCATATTTTTATTTTCTTTCTGGTTTTGAGCTTTGAAAATATTTATAGCTGATCTTCTGATTTTGTTAGTAATGAGAATATTTAAAAATCTCCTTAGATTATCTTATGGAAATTCAATTTAATTGATGTTTTAAATAGAATTTCAATACTTTGGGGCTTTCAGAGCTGACCACTGTGTATGGACAACCAATAAGAGGGCTCATCTCTGCGACAGCCTAATTCTCCACCTTTCAGGAGTTACTAGTTGCCTATTGTTCTCTAAGAGTAGGACCCCATACAGTTTTTTTTTTTCTTCCTTGTAAATATATCCTCTAATAATTCAATTCTCTCTCTCTTTCTTGCTTATGTAGCCAGTGTGGCTGTGCTAGATAGTTGTATATCAGCTTGACCCAAACTAAAGTCATCTGAGAGGAAGGAACGTCAATTAAGAAAATGTCTCCATAATACACTAGGACCCTGACTCTTAAAGTCTTTCTGCCTATACTTCTATGATGCTCCCTTAGCCATGGATTCGAAAAAATAAAACCACAGACTATGCAAATTAATGGACCTAGAAAATATTATATTGAGAACTGAGATGTTATCTAGACCCAGAAAAGAAATGTTGCATGATGATTTTCTTCTGTAGTACCTAGTTCCAAATTCTCAGATATGGATATACAATTTGAAGTAACCATGGAAACCAGGAAATTCTAAAGGGGCTATAGGCATGCAGAAGAGGAGAATTTGACTTTGAGAAGGATTGAAGAACAGGGGTAATATAAAGAGGAAAAGAGAAAATGAAGAGGAGGCTACAATTGAATAGCAAGCAGGGTAAAGAGGTTAATACATATAAAGAAAGAAGGGATGAAGAAACATAAATAAAATTTAAATATGGAAGTTAAACCAGTTGATCTGACAACACTCTCCATATGAACTATAGATTAGCACAAACCCCAGTACCAGACATGAGAAATTATTTTTCTAAATTTTTGCGCAGAGTAATCCAAGTGATTCGCAAGCAATATAGATTATTCATGGAGTTCTTGGTTGCCCTCATGGATTGAGGGTGGGACCTTAATGCTGGAGAAATGGCATAGTTAATCCATAAGACTCAGATGATTAAAGCATCTTTCCTGTATTCTAGCCTTCAGGGTACCAAAAACTACTCTGCAAGGTGGCAGGAGAGGAAAGTGATTAAGCAGTCCTACCAAGCTGCAATGTCTGCAATACATATAAACCATGACAACAACCAGTGTTTCAAGATACACATTGAAATGTAATAACTCACATTCACAATTTGGTAATCAATAGCTCTCTAATTGGGTTTAAAGCCCACCCACAGGCAGAAAATCATGCTTAATAAAGAAAGCAATCAGCTTCCTGGACCTGGTGAGGGTCTATGAGAACTATCTAATGTCTGCATCAACCACTTTGCTAGGCCATAGTAATTACTTAATCCAATATAAATTTTATATTTATACCCACATGTAAGTGTAGCAGCAACTTATCATCAAGGAAGCCTTGCTTTACAGCAAATACAGACATAAAGAAACAATAAATCCCATATTTCATAAAAAAGAAATATGCTTTAGAACATAAGTATATATTAAATAAATTTAAATCAATATCTGACTTATTGACTAGGCATATTCAGTATCAAAGGGCAATATGAGAGACATATTTTCAATTTGTATTAAAGCACTTTGCTACATTATAGTTAAATAGTCTAGAAAATGTTATAAGAAAACAGATACTTTCTGTATATCTTCATCAGTTGACTATATTAAGAATATTCAAAATTTTATTTCAGCACTTCCATTGTTTCAGGTTTCACAGTGAGGTCTTTGGTTTATTTGATTGTAGTCAGTGTAATAGATATGAGTATAATTTCATATGTCTAATTGTGGACACTCAATTCCCCAAGCATCTTATTAAAGATATTGTCTTTCTTCAAGTTTGCATGTTTGGTATCTTTGTCAGGTATCAGGTGTGTGCTGACAAGTCTTAAGTCAACTTTAAAAACTAGAGTCAACTGATAAAAGGGAACTTTAATTGAAATAATGCATTAAGAAGATCCAGCTGTAGGACATTTTCTTAACTAATTATTGATAGATAAGGACCCAGCCCATTCTGGATGGTTCTACTCCTGGGCTGGAGCTTCTGGTTCTGTAAGAAATCAGGCTGATCAAGCTATAAAGAGCAAGCTAGTAAGCAGCACCTCTCCATGGAAACCCCTGTCTCAGGTTCCTGCTTGTTTGAGTTTCTCCCATGGCTTTCCTCAATGGACTCTAATTCAGGACATGGAAGACAAATAAACCCTCTCCTCCCCAAGTTGTTTTTTTTTATTATATTGTTTAATCACACCAGTAGTGAGCTCCTCCAACCCAAGGAGGTTATAAGTTTTGTGCCATTATATTTGTGTTTTCTATTTTGCTCCATTGATCTGCATGTCTATACCTCAGTACTATGGTGTTTTTTGGTTTTTTGTTTTTGTTTTTGTTTTTTTCTTACTGTTTTGCATTTTACTGGAACTCTGGCATGGTAATCCTGCTAGCATTGCACATTATGCTCAAGACTTCCTTGAACATATGAGGGTGTTTAGTGCTTCCATATGAACTTTAGGATTTTTTTCTATTTCTCTGAAGGTTATCAGGAGATTTTAAATCTGATTGCATTGATTATGCAAATTGATTTTGTTATTGTAAACATTCCTTAATGTTCACCTGTCAATTTATGAGCATAGGTCTTTTTATCTTTTAGATCTTTGCTTCTTTTCTAGTAGAGCTTTCATTTCTGTTTAGGTAGATTTATTGCTAGATGTATTATTGTATTGTATTGCAAGCTATTGTGAAGAAAGAGTATGCCCATGATCTTTCTCACAAATTTTTTATTGTAATAGGAAAACTACTAACTTTTTAAAGTTGATTTTGTACTCTGTAACTTTGGTGAAAGTGTTGATTATTTCTACAAGTTCTCTAGTAAAATTGTTAGGATCTTTTTTGTATAAAATTATAGCATCTACAAATTAGGATTTTTTTTCTTTTCCTATTTGTATATACCTTTAACTTACCCTTTTTTCTCACACATATGATAATATCAATTGATATGACAATATGCACAGTAGAAATCCAACATTGTTTCACAATTAGATGAAGACCATCCAACAGTCGATGCTATCTGAGAGGTACACTGTGAGATTTCTAGGTAGACTTCAGATCAAGTTCCGTAAAAGAAAGGTTTTCCTAGACCATATCAATCAAGTATTCTAGTTTTCTTAGAAGGAATGTAAGTTATCTATCATGCACAAATCTTCAAAAAACTTGTTATCAGGGCTTATTCACAGATAGTAAATTATCTCTCACCGAGATTCATTGCAAAGGTAAATAGTTCACATTTGAGTATCTGTTGTCTCCTATTTTTCACTATGTCAGCAGGGCTTTCTAGATTCTGAATATACTTTTTTATACTGATGAGATGCTAATTGTCAGAGTAATAAAATAGCATATATAAAAGAATACGATTCATAATGTCTGATAACGCACAACATTGGGAACTCAAGTGAAACCACAGAAGCCGAATTTTCTAATGCGATTTGACTTATCACTAGGGATTCTACAGACAGACAAGGCTACAGATACATTTTAACACACCTCATTGCTATCATCCAGTTAGCTGTCACAAGTCTTTCTGCCAACTCAAGGGTAGAACACAGGGTTTCAGATTTCTAGTTACTAGCCATAGGGAGAACTTAGGCTTTAAAAATAAAACTGGAAAGTGGATAGAGTATCATGTGTTCTTTAGAGATCTTTCTTTAGTAAAACCACTTAAAACTCAACAAGTAAACACAACTTAACAAGGCTCAGAAAATAAATGACTCGAAAGTCTATGGTAGTTCCCTAAAGCAACTAGATTCACAAAGCCTCTCTGCAATCTCATATAAGCAGTTACTAAAAGATATACGTGGAACTATTAATATGACTGTGAGTCTCGAGTTGTTACAGGGATGCAGTTTTCGTGAGTTATATCCTAGTCTGGGCTAGAGTTTACTGCCAACTCTCCAGAATTAAAGGGTACAAAAGTAGGTTTAAACAGGGTAACATGACAGAGGAATCTGTCTCAGAAATACAAATGATGGCGTTGCTCTCCCAGATTTTAAAATAAGAAGTACAAAAACATACTAAAGAAAGCATGCTCCTTTTTCAGCTCCAATACCATCAAACTACTTTATTGACGTCTGAAAAAAATATATCTTTGCATTATATTTTTGGCATAAAGACAAATTTAAGAATGGAAGAGGTTATAAATTTTAGAGTCTGCCAAACATATTGCAGTAAATATGAGCAAATTTTTCCCATTCTGATACATCATTCTACAGAAGTCTCTCAGAAGCCATTTTTCTTTGTATACAGTATAACATGCTAATACTTATTATAAACATTGAGCATGTTGGATGAATTTGATGATAGATTAAAGGAACTTAGCACAAAAATTCATTACTAATTCTTTATATTATATTCTCACAACAAAAAAATCTATGGATAATTAATAAGTACACTTTAGAATGTTCATTATATTGGTAAGAAAAACCTTTTATCCCTGCATGAATAGTTTATATTTATTTTCTGATAATTTTGGTCAAACCCACTTCAAATGCTGCAGAAGTTTGAGTCTGTTATTTTTTTTTTTTTTTTTTTTTTTTTTTTTGGATGAAGACATTGCTTGCCTGTAGTTGTACATGATCTGTGAAGACTACAGTGGAACTCTTTTCCAGGCCGATGCACCAACTCCAGGAGAAAGGGTAATAGCTGACATGTTCCTGCTGGCACATCGGAGGCAAAGGATTACTCTGCTCTAGTATATGGTTGGTCTTTATTCATTTCTACACCTTCTTTTCACACATCAGTGCCCCAATAAAGACATGCTTAAAGAAAACTGTGCCAACTACAAGGTGAGAATGAAGAGGAACCCTCCACCTAGCCCTCTCAGAACCACATAGAATACAGAGCAGAGAGATCATTGCCAGCCATTTTGGCTCACTGGAAATTAAAGTCTTACAAAAATGCAGATTTACTGAGAAATGAGATTGTTTTAATAATAAAATTTCTTGTCTTTGAAAACATTTATTTATTTATTTATTAGTTTATATGTGTTCATGTGCCTTTATAAGCTTGTAGTAACACATGCATGCCAGTCTTCATAGATGCTGGAAGAAAGAACTAGACTCCCAGTCACTGAGGTTATGAGCAGCCATTTGGGCAGTGGGAAGTAAATCTGGATACTTTCTAAGAGCATAAAATGGTCATAAGAGCTGAGCCATCTCTCCAGCTCCACAATAATATTTTCTAGATACTTATAATGTTACCATACAAACTCTGAACAACATAGTTTGATATCACCAAAGTCTTGGGATCTACCCTGAGAAACACTTTAACACATGATAGAAAATTATAAAATTATATTTATCAAATTTCACTGTGGATAAGTATTTTTGTATATTTACACAAGCTTAAAATGGTCAATCCTGTATTGTTGTACTTTAGAATATAAATATTACTTTTTACATATTCAATTTTTTTGGATATTTTTATTGATTTACATTTCAAATGTTAACCCCTTTCCCAGTCCCCCCCCACACAAAAAATCCCCTATTCCATCCTACCACTGCTTCTATGAGGTTGCTCTCCCACCTTTCACCTCTTCCCTCCTGGCATTCCCTTACACTGAGGCATCAAGCCTTCACAGGATCAAGGGCCTCTCCCAGTATTGGTGCCAGATAAGGCCATTCTATGTTACATATGCAACTGGAGCCATGTGTACTCTTTGGTTGGTAGTTTAGTCCTTGAGAGATCTGGCAGTGTGGAGCGGGGGGGTATAGGGCTGGGGGTTGAGGGTTCTAATTGGTTGATGATTGATATTGTTTTTCTTCCTTTGGGGTTGCAAACCCTTCAGTCCTATACTCTGATCTCTAACTACTCCACTAGGGTCCTAGTGCTCAGTCTAATGGGTTGGCTGAAAGCATCTGCCTCTGTATTTGTAAGACTCTGGCTTGTGTGTGGAATGATAATTCAAATATGTGTTTATTCAAATGGGTAAAATTCCAATGGACATTTTTTTCATATTACTTAAAGCAATGTTGAAGACACTTCGAATTTCCATTGTGATGTTAAAATGAAAACAATTATCATTTCTTTCATTAAGAGCAAAAAATCCAGACAAACTAAAAGTCAGTGATTTTTCTGAACCCTTCAATTACAAAAATCTAAGACAATTCACAACCTCAAACCTAAAGAGATACAGGTATTGCTACTAGCTTGGTCAAAAATTAATCTATTTTTATAAACATAAATTTGTAATGCCTTCTAAATATTATTTTCAGGAAAAAATTTTGAACCATGAATTACTAACAAAATTAGTAATATGATCTTTTTGTTATTAAATTAATTAGTTAAGTAATCTTTATGGACTAAATAGCTTTTGCAATAAGAAAATCAAAAAGTGAAAATTCTACTATTTGGAAATGAATAAATAAAGCATCTTTATTCAAATATGGCATGACTATCCCAGTTTATTTCTTCGATATCATGATAAGAGAGTGACCAAAAGCAAAACAGGGAGGAAGGATGGATTACATTTTACAAGTTATAGTACACCATCAAGGAAAGCTAGGACAGAAATGCAGGTAGAAATCTGGAGGCAGAATGTAAGCAAATACCATTCTTCCCTTCTTATGTTTACCTGAATTTCTTATGTCATACAGAACCATTTATCTAGGAATAGTATGACCCACAGTAGACTGGATCTTCTGAAAAATTGGTAATCAAGAAAAGGTACCACAGACAGGACAGGACTACAAAAAAAATGTAATTAAGTTTATCCCCTCCTATGGTGTGAAGTTGACAATTAAGATTATACATCACACTGTTTACACAATTAAAACACTGACAAAACTTACCTGAACCTAATAACACAGGATTATTAAAGTCATTGAAGTCAAGGTCAATTAATCACCTGGCTTTAAGATACCAACTTGACACAATTGTAATTTAAAATAAAAATAGTATAATATGAAAACCTGAAGCAACTAGCCACAGATACTTAAATAATCTATACAGAAAACTGAACATTTGTCAAGCAAATAAATGTATAAATAAGCTCTAAACTGTTCTGTATTCATGGTTTAGATGGTCTAATATTTTAAAAATATTTTTTTCATAGGCTTGAACTCATTGGCACAGAAAAAGACTTTTTGAAGAGAACACTGTTAGCAGAGGCACTAAGATCAATCATAAATGGAACTTCATAAAACTGAAAAGCCTCTGCATGGCAAAAGACACAATCATTTGTACAGTATGACACCCCAAAGAATAGGAAAATATTTATGTCAACAACATGTTTGATAAAGGGCTACTATCAAAAATATATAAATAAGTCAAGAATCTATACATCTAGTAAGAAATAACTCAAATTTTTTTAAGTGATGTACAGATCTAAACAGAAAATTCTCACAGAGGAATGTCAAATAACAGAGAACCAATTAAAGAAATTTGCAACATCCTTAGCCATTAGGGGAATGCAAATCAAAATTATTTTGAGATGTTATCCCTTTACCCTGACCTGCTCCCATCCCCCTCCCCTTCCAGTTGCTTTCACAAAGGTGCACTCTCTCCATATCACCCACTCCACCCCGTTGCCTTGGCATTCCCCTACATTGGAAACCATGCCCTCTCTGGAACAAAATCTTCTTCTCACATTGATGCCAGACACTGCTGTCTTCAGCTACCTACACAACTGGATCAATAGGTCTCTCAAAGTGCGCACAAAGGTTGGTGTTTTACTGCACTAGAGTTTTGGAGAGTTTGGGTGGTTGATAATGTTGTTATCTTCCCATGAGGTTGCAATCTCTTTCAGCTCCTTAGGTCCTCTCTTTTGAAACCTCATTTGGATCCCCAAGTTCAGAGTGATGGCTAACTGCAAACATGTTCAGCTGTATCTATATGACTCTAGCATAGTCCCTGAGGGGTCATCTCTGTCTGCTTCCTGCCAGTAAGTACTTCTTGGGATCAGCTATAGTGCTTGGATTTGGTGACTACATATGTGGTAGATCCCCAGGTGAGGCAGCTTCTGAGTGATCATTTCTTCAGTCCCTGTTCCTCTATTTGATCTTGCATTTCTTCCCATGAAAGTTTTATTCTCTTTTCTAAGAAGAACTGAGGCATTTCCATTTTGGCCTTCCTTCTTTTTGAGCTTCACAATGTCTGTGAATTCTTTCCTGGGTATTGGGTATTCAGAGCTTTCTGGAGCTAGTATCCACTTATCAGTGAGTGCATACAATAAGGGTGGTACATTTACACAATGGAATACTACTCAGCTATTAGAAACAATGAGTTCATGAAATCAGTAGGCAAGTGTATGGAACTAGAGACTATTATCCTGAGTGAGGTAACCCAGTCACTAAATATGTTTTCTAATACTGCACTTCAAAAAAAAAATGTGCAAGGGCTCTTAGAGAAATATATGATTCTAGGACCAGGGTAGAAAATACAAAACATAAACCCAGGGGTTACTGTGATGTAGAAAGTAAAGGATGTGGAGGGATTAAAGGAGCGAAAGAGGAGCAGTGGTTCTGATTCCTAAACGAGATCAGTGGTACCCAGGGGTCAGTGAAAGATGCTCCATAGGAAAGATAGAATAAGTTGAGCTATAAATACATTATTATGTGATCCTTGTTGAAAAGTGTAAGAAAAATACTTGAGTCCATACTGGTAAATGCAAATGATTGAATGAGATAAAATGGATAGTCATTCACACAGTTAAATTCAAATAATATATGGAGCTAGCATACCTTCATGAAGCAAGCACATCCCACCTTACTCCTTAAGCCTGAGTGGGGTATAGCTATAACTATCCAAAGTGTTTAACATAGAAAGATAGGAGGTGATGTCAGTTGTGGAGGTATCTACAGAATATAGTCTCAACCAACTGATTAAAATTAACATCAACAATCAAACATATTGTTAGTGTATGTACCCCGGTGTAGAATGAGAACACAGGTTACCTTCATGATCTCTTGACGAAAAGAAAATCGTGCACATGCATAGGAGTGCACACAAAATCTCATTTTAGGACATCATCAAATAAAACCAGGAAAGCAATACTGTATAAAGTATCATCTGATTAGGAATAATCAAAATGTTGAAATCCTCAAAAGTGAGACAAAAGAGTGTTGCAGTCACAAGGCGCAAAAGGCGTTGGTGGAGCAACAACAGCTGCAGAGAGTCTTAGAGAGCATGATGCTGAAGCACAAAAGACATCTGAGAGGAAAAGATCAGGAATCTAAGTAATGTATAAGCTTTTCTTAACAATGTATAGTGTTGGTGCAACAATATGGCAAATACAGTTCACTAAGCCATGATATTAACAATTAGGTGAAATATATAAGGTATCTCTATTTTACAAGACATTATTTTGAAAGTTTGGAACTACTCTAAATTTTAATGTATAAGAAAACATTGCACCACTAAAGCTTTTCTTGTAGCCTGTGTAGATTTCCCTATAAACATTTGTAAATAATTTATATTCGAGACTCAAATGCTCACTTAAGTATCCTTTAAAAGAATTTAAGTTAGAATTTGTAGTTAAATTTTGTCTATGGATACTTGCTTTATTAACATTTTTTTTTACTGTTCTTGCACTCCTCCGTTTGTTTTGGTTGTTTTATTTTCTACTAGGAAATATATTCTTGGAAAGCCAATTTCTTTACAACTCTCTCTCTCTCTCTCCCTCTCTCTCCCTCTCTCTCTCTCTCTCTCTCTCTCTCTCTCTCTCTCTCTCTCTCTCTCTCCACTCTCTCTCTCTCTCTCTCTCTCTCTCTCTCTGTGTGTGTGTGTGTGTGTGTGTGAGAGAGAGAGAGAGAGAGAGAGAGAGAGATATCACTTAAATCACAAACTCTTGATGCTTTTCTTAACAATCAGCCTGTTTCAGTATGAGGCACCAGAGTGTGATGTTATGATACCATTTTTAAATAAAAATGAAAATGGAATCAGTATATAACGTCTTATATTGTAATAGAATTGTCATTTTGACAGGATTTTTAAAGTGGATTCTAGAACATGAAGCAATTCTTCACCTGTAAGAAAATCCTGTGAATAGAAAAACATGTGGCTTCCATTTCAGAGATAGCAGTTTGAATCTAATTTGCCAGCTTTTACATTTCCCTGACATTGATGCTGTACCATCAACATACACATGTGCATTTTAAATACTATATAATTTCTTACAAAGTATTCATCTTCCATGTGAATGCTATCACCAAGAGTCAACTCCACTATATCTTTCTTTCTAATTACTGATCTTCAGCGTTTTTCTTTAGCAATTCTAAATAGACATAAGAAGCCCACTCCACTCCAAGGCTGCTCCCATGAAGGTGGTCCTCTTGAGCAGTACCTTTTGCTAGGTCACAGCAGAATAGCCCAAGCTTCCTCGTAGAAGAGATGCAGATGAGTACTAAATATACTCTGAGTTCTGTGAGAACGTCAAGGCAGTGGTAGCTTGGGGTCAGGAAGCAATGGATTTTTTCTCATGTGTCTACTTCCACAGGGCATGTGTCAGGTCATGAAACTAATAGTTTTCCAGGCGAAGGTCATATCAATAGGTAAGTGTAGATAAAACATGGGGTCTCTTATGAAATAAATCTATGACTGTGGGATTTGGCATATCTTCCAGGACATCAGAAAGTGTTTCTTCAGCTATGAGCTTTGTTCGAGCATTTCATCTCTAGCTTTGTTATTTCCCGTATGATTCTCCAGTCTTCCCTCAAATGGACATCCTCCAGATGCAAGTTTCTACTATAATCTTTAGATCCCAAGTGGCTATGTTTGGTCATATGGTCTTTCTTGTTTTATAATTTGGTTCAGTGTGAGTTACACAACTTGTTCCAGTGTCCACAAAATTTTATAGGAAGTAGCCAATAGCAAGTCTAGTGGAGGCTTAGCATGCATGTGAAGTAATCAAAAGGATTTGCACTATGTGCTAGTAATTTTACACATATGTGGTGATGACCCAACTTCAGCCAGAGATCAAAGTTTCCCTTATTGTACAATATTAGTGGTTTTAAAAGTAGTTTC
Organism: Micromys minutus; assembly: GCF_963924665.1. Taxonomy (NCBI): domain Eukaryota; kingdom Metazoa; phylum Chordata; class Mammalia; order Rodentia; family Muridae; genus Micromys; species Micromys minutus. Next base: position 23,988,754 of record NC_137958.1, read on the forward strand.
TTGGAAAGGAGCTACTCCTTTGGATGACAGAGAATTACAGTTATGGTGTGCTCATCTTTAAGATAAAAATTATGTGCTCCTTGCTCCACTCTGGACTTTTCTCTGACATTATGTGCATTGCTCGAATCAAAAAAATATAATGGGTTATATGTCTATATATTAGTGTAATAAAAACAAAGACACAATAATACCTATACATAGCTCAATTCCACAAAATGGATAGCTCCTGACTGACCACTATATAGTATTTCTACCAAATCGACTTTTTGTACGGTGGTATAAACATGATTTATAAATCACAGATTCAAATATATATATATATATATATATATATATATATATATATATATATATATATATATATATTTATGTTTAGTTGCACAAAGCTATGTCCCAAAAAAGGAAATTAATGATATAAAATATTAAGAAGTATGAATGAGGATATCTTTTAGTGAAAAAAAAAAAAAAAAAAAAAAAAAAAAAAAACAGGATTAACAAGAAACCTGCAAAGCTACTCCATATAAGGAGGCAGTCATACTAAGTGAGAAATCTCCTGCCTTTTCTCCAAATTTAATCCCCCATTCTCACATCCAACTCTGTAGCAGATCACTTGCTGTAGTCTGCCCGACACCTTCCACCCTCAATTTTTAGTGAATCACTATGATCTTCTCTCCTAAACTTCCTTCTAACTCAGACAGCAATTCTAATCTCAATTTTATCAGGAATCCCATGAGAACCCTCCACCTATACCTACAAGAGAGTCAAGTGGGAATATGAAGCAGGTGGGTGAGCTTCAGATTTTTACTCTCCCTCCTCTCCTCCATATCCATTAACTCAGTCCCATCTCAAACTCTGTAGCAGACTAACTGTTGTAGCCTCTCCTTGATCTCTGTCCCAGTTCCCAGGGACTAAGCAGATCCTGGAGGAATACTCTCCTTTCCTCCATCCTGAGGAAAACCTTCAGCATGCCTCACAGTCCTAACCCATCCTTATTTTTAATTGTAAGCTTCCAATATCTAGAAAACACCTACAAAACAAAGGTAAGATTGGATATCAGCACCTGTAATAACAATCATTCCCCTTGCAGATGCCTAGACTCCAATGCAAAACCACAAAAGTCAGGACAGTAGTCTGCATGTGAACCACCAACCCTCTCATAATAGGCTCTAATAGCTGAAGCATATATATAAACCTTAAAATGGTCCTTAAGACTATGATAGAAGTCCTTAAAGAGGAGTTGAATAAATCTCTTAAATTAAAATATAAAAAGACAAAGAGCATAAGGAGATGAATAGAACCATTTAAGACCTGAAAATACACAAAGAATTAATAAAGAAAATCTGAACTGACAGAAATCAGGAAATGAGAAAAGTTAGCCTCACCCATAGAATACAAGAGGTAAATAAAAGAATCTCATGCATTGAAGATATTAACAACGAGATGGATACTTCAGTAAAAGAAAATGCTAAATGTAAATAAATAAATAAAACAATAAAAACTGGCACAAAATATCCAGGAATTCTGGGAATCTGGAACATTATGAAAAGTTTAATAATAGAATAATAAGAATAACAGAGGTGGAGTATAGATTAAAGGCACAGAAGATATCATCAAAAACATATAGAAGGCGTGCTAGAGTCACTGTCGCCAAGCTCTGGTTACGCTGCTGCTAGCCCGTCGCGACCCCATAGTGCACTAGTGGTCCCAAAAGACTCAGTCCAAGATGGCAACCCTCAAGGACCGGCTGATTGTGAATCTAGTTAAGGAAGAACAGGTTCCCCAGAATAAGAACCCAGTTGTTGGGGTTGGTGCTGTTGGCATGGCTTGTGCCATCAGTATCTTAACGAAGGACTTGGCAGATGAGCCTGCCCCTGTTGAAGTCATGGAAGACAAGCTCAAGGGAGAGATGATGGATCTCCAGCATGGCAACCTTTTCCTCAGAACACCAAAGATTGTCTCAAGCAAAGACTATAGTGTGACTGCAAATTTCAAGCTGGTCATTGTCACAGCGGGGGGCCGTCAGCAAGAGGGAGAGAGCCGACTCAATTTGGTCCAGCGAAACGTGAACATCTTCAAGTTTATCATTCTGAACATTGTGAAGTACAGTCCTCATGGCAATCTGCTTATTGTCTCAAATCCAGTGGACATCTTGACCTACGTGTCTTGGAAAATCAGTGGCTTTCCCAAAAGCCGAGTTATTGGAAGTGGTTGCAATCTGGATTCAGCTCATTTCCTTTACCTGATGGGGGAAAGGCTGGGAGTTCACCTGCTGAGCTGTCACAGGTGGGTCCTGGGAGAACACGGAGACTCCAGTGTGCCTGTGTGGAGCAGTGTGAAAGTGGCTGGCGTCTCCCTGAAGTCTCTGATCCCAGACATGGGCACTGCTGGGGATAAGGAGCAGTGGAAGGAGGTCCACAAGCAGGTGGTTGACAGTGCATATGAGGTGATCAAGCTGAAAGGTTACACATCCTGGGCCATTGGCCTCTCGGTGGCAGACTTGGCCGAGAGCATAATGAAGAACCTGAGGAGGGTGCATCCCATTTCCACCATGATCAAGGGTCTCTATGGGATCAACGATGACATCTTCCTCAGTGTCCCCTGTATCCTGGGACAAAATGGGATCTCGGACGTTGTGAAGGTGACACTGACCCCTGAGGAAGAGACCCACCTGAAGAAGTGTGCAGATACCCTCTGGGGAATCGAGAAGGAGCTGCAGTTCTAAAGTCTCCCCAGTGTCCTAGCCCTTCACTGTTCAGGCTGCAGCAGGGTTTCCATGGAGACCACACACTTCTCATCTGAGCTGTGGTTAGTACAGTTGTGTTGGAGGGCTCTGGGGAAGATCTCAGTTCCCATAGCTCTACCCTGCTGCTAAATGGTACTTGTGTAGTGGTAACCTGGTTAGTGTGACAGTCCTACTGTCTCCAAGACACACTGCCAACTGTGTGCAGGCCCCGGTTTATCCTGTGAGCCTGCTGCATTCCTGCCCTGCGCACCCTTGCCAAACAAGCCTAGGCCACTGAGTTCACAGTGTGTAAGTCCACTATGCATATCTTGTGCATACATGTTCGACAGGATATTTTGTGTATTATGTGGCTGTAGTGTACATTGCACCATTATATGAAATGTAAGATCTGCATATGGATGATGGAACCAACCACTCAAGTGTCATGCCAATGAGAACACCAAATAAACCTCGAACAGTGAAAAAAAAAAAAAAAAAAAAAAAAGCAAATAGAAGAAAATTTCTCTAACATAAAGAAGGAGTTACCTATGAAGTTATAATAAATACATAGAACATTAAATAGGTTGGAACAAGAGGATTAATTGAAGGAGGAAGAGAGATGGGGAAAGAAGGAGAAGGAGGAGAGAGAGAGAGAGAGAGAGAGAGAGTGAGAGAGAGAGAGAGAGATTGAGAGAGAAAGAAGGAGGGAGGAAAGGAGGAAGGGAGGGAGGGAGGGAGGGAGGGAGGGAGGGAGGGAGGAGTGAGAGAAACAGATTTGGAAACTTCAAACAGTTTAAATATTCTAGTTCATAAATTACCACAACCATACTCTACATTTCATTCTCACGTGTCTTCCTTTTAAATATGAGTTCAAGCAATTTCTTTAAGATCTCCCAAAATTACTCATGCTTTTCTGCAATGCTTTGGTTGAAACTGAAACCATTTATCCTGTGTATATATGCTGTTCAGGGTATGTCAACAGTGGCCTTCTCATAACACAGGATCCATGTTAAACAGGTCCCTACATACTAGCATACTCTCATCTCACCCTGCAACTAATAAGAATTTGAATAGGCTGCACATTATAGATTGTCTGTCCTTCAGTTCCCATGGCACAGAGACGTCCAGTCACTTTTGCTGGACAAAGGAATTGCATTTTGCACACCTCTTCTATCAGCTCACTCTTGTACCCAGGCTCATAACCAAGGGAACTTTTGAGCAGCAGTGGAGGAGCCACTGCAGGGACTACACAGGCAGGAAGGAGGCAAGGGAAAGAAATGTGAGATATTCATTCATTCATTCATTCATTCATTCATTCTCTTTATCCTCTCCCTAAATTTTTTCTTCCTTCCCCTTCACAGCAGTTCCTCATATGTTTCTATGACCTGCTGCAATTGAGCAGAAAGGAGACATTTTGGGAATGGAGGTAAGGTTCATAAGACACTAAGTTAAACCAAAAAAATCCTACAATATAAAAATTCCACCTAGTATGATAACTATAAAAAACAACAAATGTTGCTTTGTGGATTTTTTCCTATGTGAAAGTCACTTACTTTAGCAGGCTTTAAGGCAACTTGCAAAGCAATAATGATAAAATGAATTGGCAAATGGTCCTGTTTCTAAGCTTCAATTAATAGAGCTGGAAGTATAGAAGAAAGAGAAGAAGGGGAGGAGATAGAAAAGGAGAAAGAGGAAGAAGAAGGATAATGAGGAGGAAGAGGAGGAAGAGAAATTGCATTATGACACTAGTCACCAACTGTTTGCATTCATGTCATTTTTTATACTTGGGGAACATTGGGTAAAGAGAATACTTGCAAATGACCTGAAGGGAAAATGAGCCAAAGCAGACTTCAGAACACACTGGAACTTTAGATGTATATTGTCATGGAGAAGATTTCACCTTTGCCCCCTATGCCTACCTAAGCTACTTTAGATAGTAATCATGAATCTAGGACATTTCTAGCCACCAAGAGATTAAAAGAGTCCAAGAATCCTAGAGTTGAAATAGCCATAACAGAAATTTTAGCCTTAAGAGGAACTGAGAAACGGAATGCAAACAGCATCGATAATCACATACCTGATATTAAATTAATATTTAACTCTAAATTCTAACTTTCGGGGTTGCAATAATAGCTAAAGCCAATAATAAAAAGGATTGTTGAAATATTAAAATCAGTGTCAAGCTCTCCCTTTCTGTTGGATGAGAAAGTGATACAGACAAGTCTTACTTAAACTTGAAGGAAAAAATTCTGTTTACATACTTGTGAATTTAAAGAATCTAATACTAGCCACTAAAGGATATAGTCTCAGATATGCAAACCAGCAGTGGAAATTACACAGGACAGGAGGGATCCCTACCTGAACTGAAGGCAAAAAGGAACAAGAGAGCAACAAGTGCATCACAAACCGAAGAGAAGATGGGTGAGCACATCTAAGGCACCACATAGAGTGTAAAGGGACTGACCAATCACAGCCCTGAAAGGACAGAAGCTGCTACAGGAGCATCCCTCACAAGATGAATGAAACTGTCTTGTCTAACTTCCCTCCAGGGGAGGTCTTGACAGACAGGTGCAACTTCCCCATTACATTGTGTCAGCCAAGGGGGAAAGGCTGAGGGCTGTAGACATCAGAGGCAACAGAGTTAAGAAGTAACATGAATGCAGTGTTTTCCTTGGGACTACTTAGAAATATATCTATTTTTGGAGGGGTAAAAGGGCAACCTATTAATTAAGACCAATTATTCTCTTTCCAATTACTGGCAACCAAAATAACACATTTTAAATTTTGAAAGTGAATTGTTGTTGAGTAGTAGTTGTTACACACATGCCCGTGAGTTACTCACACACACACACACACACACACACACACACACACACACACAGAGAAAGAGAGAGAGAGAGAGAGAGAGAGAGAGAGAGAGAGAGAGAGAGAGATTTCTTTTTGAGTGTTGCTCTGGTTCATTTGTAAAAATTGTCAAATAATTATTTTTCTGAGCCCAGGTTCAATGGAAACTGTGTAATCACCTACCTCCTCTTCATCTTTTATACCTTCTCAGTACTGAGTTTGTGTAGAGAGCTGCGAGGTGCTGTGCCCCAAAGATGGCGCTGGTTTCTGCCTTCCACCTCCTTAACGGTGAGGGCTCTCAGTAGTAAACAACTCCTTATTTGGCTGTGCCTGTTCAGCCTGCCTGCTTCCGCATTGAAGCAGCCTATCTGCAGGGCCCACGTGGCTTACAGGGGTTGGTGGGCGCAAGGGGATTTAAGCCTGTGTGGGCGTTCCCCCGGGAATGGAGACCAAGGCAGAAACAGAAGCACAAGCTTGTTCAAGGATCCTGAATAAACTGCTTGAAGAAGATCTTCCCCCGGTCCTGTCTTCCTTGCTGGTCGAGGTGGGGCGTGACAACTGGTGCGGGAACCGGGAATCTCCGCTCAAGATCAGAACTTCAAGCAGTCAGGGCAGTGCTGGAAAGTTCCCAAGGTAAGGTGGGACGATAAGGACCTCGGAGAAAAGCAGCAATAACGTTCCCAAGGTAAGTTGGGAGGATAAGGACCTCAGAGAAAAGAGGCTATAAGGTCTTGGGTAGTGAGCAAGGAAGTTTGCAACAGTAGCAAACTGAAAGTGAAAGGCCTCTCATGCCAGTAGCTAATCGAAAGTGAAAGGGCTCTCCCTGCAGTAGCAAAACAAAAGTAAAAGATTAAGATGGGAACTTCTCAGTTTCATCCAATTTTTCTGGCTCTTCAAGAGCTACTCTTGTCAAAGTAAACCTCAAAATGAAGACGAGCACCCTAGAAAGGTTTTTGGATGAGTGTGATACCATTGCACCTTGGTTCACAGTCTACGGAAACCTAACAGTGGCATGCTGGGATAAATTAGGGAAAGATCTGGATTTCGCTTGCAAAAGGTAGAGATAAGATAATATTAAAACACTTAATGATTTTCATAAATTATTGGGAGATATCAATTGGATTAAGTGTTATTTAAAATTACCAAATTATGAATTAAAGCCATCCTATAATATTTTGGCTGGAGATTCTGCTCTCCCAGTCAATTGACTGCTGAAGCAAGGGAAGCTTTAAGGAAAGTTGAAAAGGAGTTACAAAATGCTACCTTAAATCGATGGAAAGAGATTGCAGATATTAAGCTCTGCATATTAGCCACTTATTTGCAACCTACAGGGCTGTTATGGCAGGATGGCCCTCTACTTTGGATATATCCAAAAACTTCCCCAGCTAAGTCAGTAGAGCACTACCCTATATCTGTTGCAGAACTAGCTGAGAGTGGAGTTCAACAGTGCATACAATTTTTTGGCACAACTCCTGCCTCCATTATAGTGCCTTATACCAGCCAGCAGGTGACAGTTTTATGTGGCACTGTTGATGACTGGGCCATTCTTTGTTGTGGATTCCCAGGAGAAATAGATAACCATTATCCAAAACATCCATTATTGATGTTTTTCAAGGAACATCCGGTAATTTTTCCAAAGGTTACCTCCACTATTCCCGTTAGTGGAGGCCCTAATATCTTTACTGATGGATCTAAGACAGGCTGCGGGGCCTACATGATAGAGCAACAAGAGCCTGTGTTATACCAATATCACCCAGGTTCTCCTCAAGTTGTTGAGTGTAAGAGTGTAATAGAAGTGTTCAAAAATTGTTTCTTTCCTTTTAATTTAATTTCAGATTCAGCCTATGCTGTTAATGCTGTTAAAATATTGGAAGTGGATGGATCAATTAAACCTAGCAGCACACTGAGTGCCCTCTTGTAGGAATTGCAAAATTTGATTTGGCATAGGGATCAGAAATTTTTTTTTCATTTGCAAAATTTCATTATAAAATTTTATTAATAAAAATTCACTTAGAAATAATATTACACTTAAATTTTAAGTAATTAAAATAACTAGTTTTTTTTTTCATAGACCATCTTTTATTGGTAAAAGGGTGCCTAGAAACAATAAAAACCACAATGGGGTTTTTTAGAAGAAACAATAGTACACAAAACATCTAAAGGAGAAGCACAGTGTTTCTAATACACAGAATTTAATCAAACTCTTTCCACATGGTAAATAAGGAAGTAAAGAATTTGCAGGCAACAGTCCCCTGGTTGTCCAAGACTTTAGAAAAACATTTTAGAGAGTTTAACAGAAAGAAAAGAATGTTGTAGAAAATATCAATCAATACAGATTTTTTTTTCCAGTGCTTGGCTTTTTTTTCTTTTTTTTCCAGTGAGCAAAACATATATGTAATACAGGGTGTAACCCGGAATTTGTCAATGTGTTCTTGGTGTGTAAGGATTGAGCATGACTTTTTTTGTTTGTTAGTTTTGTTTTGTTTTGTTTTTTTTTATTGGACATCACACTGTCTGTGAGTTGTGTCTGGGGCAGTGCGAACCTCTGGGGTTAGCATCCCACTATCAGTGACTGCATATTATGTCTGCTCTTTTGTGACTGGGTTATCTCACTCAGGATGATATTCTCTAGATGCAGCCATTTTCTTAAGAATTTGATCAAGTCATTGTTTCTGGTAGCTGAGTAGTATTCCATTGCGTAAATGTACCACAATTTTTGTATCCATTCATCTTCTGAAGGACATCTGGGTTCCTTCCAACTTCTGGCTATTATAAATAGAGCCCCTATGAACATTGGGGTGCATATATCTTTGTTGTGTACTAAGGTGTCTCTGGGGTATATGCCCAGAAGTGAAATAGCTGGGTCTTCAGGTAGTATTATGTCCAATTTTCAGAGAAAGTGTTTTTCTTTCTCCTCAACCTCACCAGCATCTGTTGTCACCTGAGTTTTGGATCTTGGCCAATCTGACTGGTGTGAGGTGGAATCTCAGGGTTGTTTTGGTTTGCATTTCCCTGATGGCTAAGGATGTCGAGCACTTCCTCAGATATTTCTCAGCCATTCGATATTCCTCAACTGCGAAAGTTGTGTTTAGTTCTGTACCCCATTTTTTAATAGGGTTATTTGATTCTCTGGTGTCTAGCTTTTTGAGTTCTTTGTATACCTTAGATATTAGGCCTCTATCTGATGTGGAGTTGATAAAGATCTTTTCCCATTCTGTTGGCTGCCTTTTTGTTTTCTTGACAATGTCCTTAGCCTTACAGAAACTTTGCAATCTCATTAAGTCCCATTTGTTAATCTTTAACCTTAGAGCTTGAGCCATTGGTGTTTTGTTCAGAAAATTTTCTCCTGTGCCTATATGTTGTAAAGTTCTCCCTACTTTCTCATCTAATATTTTCAGTGTATCTAGTGTAATGTGGAGATCTTTGATCCACTTACACTTGAGCTTTGTACAAGGAGATAAGAAAGGGTCTATTTTCATTCTTTTGCATGCTGAGTGCCAGTTGGACCAGCACCATTTGTTGAATAGGCTGTCTTTTTTCCACTGAATGTTTACGGCTCCTTTGTCGAAAATCAGGTGACCATATACATGAGGGATCATTTCTGGATCTTCTATTCTATTCCATTGATCCACATGCCTATTTCTGTACCAGTACCATGCAGTTTTCAGCACAATTGCCTTGTAATATAGCTTGAGGTCAGGGATAGTGATTCCCACAGATGTTTTCTTGTTGTTGAGGATGGATTTCGCTATTCTGGGTCTTTTGTTGTTCCATATGAAATTGCACATTGATCTTTCCAATTCCATGAAGGAATGTGATGGAATTTTGATGGGGATTGCCTTGAATCTGTAGATTGCTATTGGTAGGATGGCCATTTTTAAAATGTTGATCTTTCCAATCCATGAGCAAGGGAGATCTTTCCATTTTCTGAGATCCTCCTCAATTTCCTTCTTTAGAGGTTTGAAGTTCTTGTCGTACAGGTCCTTCACTTGCTTAGTTAGAGTCACACCAAGGTATTTCATAGTTTTTGTGACGATTGTGAAGGGTACCTTTTCCCTAATTTCTTTCTCCACATGTTTGTCCTTTGAGTATAGGAAGGCTACTGATTTCTTTGAGTTAATTTTGTATCCAGCCACTTTGCTGAACTTGTTTATCAGCTGTAGGAGTTCTCTGGTGGAATTTTTGGGGTCACTTAAGTACACTATCATGTCATCAGCAAAGAGTAATGTTTTTATCTCTTCCTTTCCGATTTGTATCGCCTTGATCTCCTTTTGCTGTCTAATTGCTCCAGCCAGGACTTCCAGTACTATGTTGAATAGGTAGGGGGAGAGTGGGCAGCCTTGTTGAGTCCCTGATTTTAGTGGGATTGCTTCAAGTTTCCCACCATTAAGTTTGATGTTGGCTGTTGGTTTGCTGTATATTGCTTTTATTATGTTTAAATATGGACCTTGGATTCCTGTTCTTTCCAGGACTTTTAGCATGAAGGGGTGTTGAATTTTGTCAAATGCTTTCTCAGCATCTAGTGAGATGACCATGTGATTTTGTTCTTCGAGTTTGTTTATATGGTGGATTACATTGATGGATTTCCTTATATTAAACCATCCCTGCATCCCATGAAGGGGTGTTGAATTTTGTTTCCCCAGTAATGAATAAAAAGTGTCCTTCCTTATCTTTGTTGATAACTTTTGGTTGGAAATTTACTTTATTCGATATTAGGATAGCCACTTCAGCTTGCTTCTTGGGGTTGTTTGCTTGGAAGTTTTTTTTCCACCCTTTTACTCTGAGATAGTGTCTGTCTTTGTCTCTGAGATGAGTTTCCTGTATGCAGCAAAAGGCTGGATTTTGTTTATGTATCCAGTCTGATAGCCTAAGTCGGCCAATCTGCCACCTGGACCAGTGGAGGTCCAGGGACACAGACCAGAAACAAGGGAAAGGCAAGAACATATCACTGACAACAAGATGGCAAGAGGAAAGCAAAAGAGTATATCCCAAGGAAACCAAGACAACCTGGCAACACCAGAACCCAGCTCTTCCATAACAGCAAACATTGGAATGCCAAACACTCCAGAAAAAGAAGACACAGACCTGAAATCATACCTCAAGACGCTGATAGAGATACTTAAACAAGAACGGGAGGAAAAGCAAAAAGAATCAGAAGCTTTTAAAAAGGAAACAAGAAAAACACTCAAAGAACTCAAAGAACTAGAGAAAAACAGAACCGAAGCGACGAAGGAATGGAAAAGTGAATTTAAAATGGAAATTGACACAATAATAAAAACACTAAAAGAGATAACTTTAGAGGTAGAACACCTAAAAAAGAAACCAGGAGTCATAGAAGCAAGCATTTCCAATAGACTACAAGAGATGGAAGAGAGAATCTCGGGGGGCAGAAGACAACATTGTAAACATAGACAAAACAGCCAGAAAAGATGTAAAAAACAAAAAGCTCCTAACACAAAATGTCCAGAAAATCCAGGACACAATGAGAAGACTGAACCTAAGGATAATAGGAATAGAAGAGGGAGAAGAATATCAACTAAGAGGCACAGTAAATATCTTCAACAAAATCGTAAAAGAAAACTTCCCTACCCTTAAGAATGAGATGACCATGAGCATAAAAGAAGCCTTCAGAACTCCAAATAGGTTGGACCAGAAAAGAAATTCCTCCTGACACATAATAGTCAAAACACCAAGTGCCCAAGGCAAAGAAAAAATACTAAAACAGTAAGGGAAAAAGGTCAGTTAACATATAATGGCAGACCAATCAGAATCACACCCTCTTTCTCAACAGAGACTATGAAAGCTAGAAGATCCTGGGCAGATGTCATGCACACCCTAAGAGAGCACAAGTCCCAGCCCAAGTTGCTATACCCAGCAAAACTATCAATCACCATAGATGGAGAGATGAAGATATTTCAAGACAAATCAAAATTCATACAATATCTGACCACAAACCCAGCACTACAACAAATTATAGGCGGAAAACCCAATACAATGAGGGAAAATACATCCTAGTAAAAACAAGAAAACCAAAAGAAGAAAAAGACACAGACACAACTCAACCCACCAAAGCAATAATAGCAGGAAACAGAAACAACTATTCCTTGATATCTATTAACATAAATGGACTCAACTCCCCAATAAAGATACATAGGCTATCAGACTGGATACATAAACAAAATCTAGCATTTTGCTGCATACAGAAAACTCATCTCAGAGACAAAGACAGACACTATCTCAGAGTAAAAGGGTGGGAAAAAAACTTCCAAGCAAACAGCCCCAAGAAGCAAGCTGAAGTGGCTATTCTAATATTGAATGAAGTAAATTTCCAACCAAAAGTTATCAAAAAAGATAAGGAAGAACACTTTTTACTCATTACCAGGGAAATCTGTCAGGAGGAACTCTCAATCCTTACCATATATACTCCAAATAAGAAAGCACCCACATTAATAAAAGAAACCCTACTAAAGCTCAAAAAATAATTTCACACCACACAATAATAATGGGAGACTTTAATACCCCACTCTCTCCAATGGACAGATCATGGAAACAGAAACTGAACAAGGACACTGTAAAACAAGCAGAGACTTTGAAACAACTGAAATTAACAGATATCTACACAACATATCATCCTAAAGTAAAAGAATACACCTTCTTCTCATCACCCCATGGCACCTTCTCAAAAATTGACCACATAATTGGACACAGAATGAGCCTCAATAGATATAAGAAGATTGAAATTCTCCCATGCATCCTCTCAGATCACCATGGTCTATGGCTGGTCTTTAACAACAACAAAGAGAACAAAAAGCTCACATACACATGGAAACTAAACAACGCTCTGTTAAACCACAGCAGGGTCAAAGAAGAAATAAAGAAAGGAATTAAGGATTTTCTAGAATTCAATGAAAAGGAAAACACAACATACCCAAACCTATGGGATGCAATGAAAGCAGTACTGAGAGGAAAACTCATAGCCCTAAGTGCTTCCAAAAAGAAACTGGAGAGAGCTTACATCAGCAACTTGACAGCACAGTTAAAGGCTCTAGCATAAATAAAAGTGAAAACAGAATACAGCAATCCACTTAGGAGATAATAAAAGCAATTCTAAAGGAAATGTTTATAGCCTAAGCAACTACATTAAAAAATTAAAAGACAACAAGTAAATGACTTAATGATGCACCTCAAGAATTTGAAGAGGTGAAAACAGGACAAACCTCAACCCAGCAGATTCCAAGAAACTTCAAAAATCGAAGCATATAAAGAAATGGAAACAAAGAGAAGAAGACAAATGTTTGGTGAATGTAAGAGCTGGTTCTTCAGGAAGATAGGCAAGATTGACAGATCACTGGTGCAACTAACCAAACGAGACAGAGAGAAAGAGAGAGAGAGAGAGAGAGAGAGAGAGAGAGAGAGAGAGAGAGAGAGCGAGAGAGAGAGAGAGAGAGAGAGACTGTGCAGCAGACCCCAAAGAAACACAGAATGCTCTAAGTGAATACTTCAGAAACCTTTATTCTATTAAGGTAGAAATTGGAAATAAATGAATGAATTTTTTGATTCTTCCAAATCACCAAAGTTATTGGAATAGGTGTGTGTGCATGTGCATGCTCGCTTGTACACACATGTGTGCCCATGTGTATGAAGCTCATAAAGTAGTCTTTTCCATACATCTTTACATCCATTCTTGGTATTAGTTATTTCTCTCCAAATGCTCTGCCTTATGTCTTCATATTTCTCCTCTATGAATCTCTCCATTACTCTTCAGAAAGAAGTCATATTTAAAGTTTATAGCATAACATACTTGTAGAGCCCTAAACATTACCTAACATGAATACACCAGCATGAGGATGTCAGAGAACAAAAGACAGATACAGAAAGTCATGTGAGTGTGGCTTGATCAAATGAATAGGTAGGTTGTTTCTAATCATTTTTCCAAATGAATCTGTGCCTTCGAGTTCATAAGCATGTTAGTTTGTTCCTGAAGAGTTAGTCTGTAAGAAATTCTATTCCCCCAGGCTGTCCTGAAGGACATCACAGTATCATTTACACACAGTCACTCAGTACTTTTAACTTCTTCGGAATCTATCTGCTGTTAAAATTTTTTCCTGATATTTACGTTTTATGAAATTTAGTTTGCTTAAAAATATTTCAACAAGGGCTGGAGAGGTGTCTCAGCGGTAAAGAGCACTGACTGCTCTCTTCCAGAGGTCCTGAGTTCAATTCCCATCTACCTCATGATGGCTCACAACCATCTGTAATGGGATTTGATGTTCTCTTCTGATGTGTCTGAAGAGACCAAAAGTGTACTCGTAAATATAAAATAATTAAAAATATTTCAACAAATATATGTTATGTTTGTTGATCATTTAATGTCCTGGAAAATATTTTGATTATAAGTAAGATCCAATTGTATTACTAAAAAAATATATTATAAATAAGAAGGACAATTCTAAAGGTTTTTGAAGATATTGTGTGTCATGATACTGCTAAATTTAAAAAAAAAGAATAATTATAAACAGTTGGAGAGGACGAATGGGAACAATTATCTTTGTTAGTGTACCCGTGTGAATTCTTTGGTGTCTTTTAAACAGTAAAAGCAACATATGGACACTGTGAGATTAGAATGTTAAAACTGGAAGGGATGTAAATATCATCTATTCTAGTCACCATTACATTTTTCATGGATGAGAAAGCTGGGGCCTGAGGAGATGAAAGGTCTACCCAATAATCACAACAAGATATGGGCAGATCCAAGAATAAACCCAGGGTGTCCCAGTTGCTAGCCTTGGTCTTTCAAGAGATAGCACAGTATGTGCTGTCCATGCACCACGTCCCATCCTACTCACTGAATAGGTAAACGTGGTGAAAGCCGAGTCTTTGCTGAGCTGAAACAAAACCATTCAGTGCCTGGAGCAGCAGTGAGCACTGGATGGGCATTCACATTCAGCCACTGGCATAGACCAGCTGCATAAGACAGAAGAAAATGTGGTCAAACATTATCCAGACCACGAAGTTCTAAAAAGAATCCTTCCCATGTTTTCTTCTCCACGTAATAGAAGTAGAGGTTTTCAGATATGCCATATTAGGAACTGCTGCAGGGGCTTGAGATAAAGCTCAGCGAAGAATGTTTGTCGAGGATGCACAGTGCATGCACATTGTTTTGGGCTCTCTCCTCCTAGGCCCCAGAAAAAGAAGAAAGAAAATGAGAAACAGTGAAAAAGAAAGGAACAGAAGGGGTAGGAAGGGTGAAGAAAGGGGAGAAGAGTGAGTTAGCCTTCAATCATGATCCAAAGAACTTACACAGAAACAGAAAATGTTTGGCATCATAAAGACAATTTATCATGTAACGTGGCAATATTAAACCTCATAAATTCTCAGAATGCAAATTATAAGTTTTAAAATATAGGCATCTGGTAGATAAATGTGAGGCTCACTCTAAGAAAAATTGACTGGTAAAGTTAAGCAGAGCCTCTAAGCTGGATCTCCATGCACAGTCAATGGCAGTTGAAAAGTCTAACGTGCATCTTACCTTCTGACTATACTGCCATATAATCTCACATTGCTACTAAATATGAGAATTCACGGTGAACATTGATGAACATTCAAAAGGCTCAACCAAAATTCAACCGTAGATCTCAATCTCATTGAAAAATCATGTGATTTAAAACTATAATTCTACCCATTGCATGCTCATACTTTAAAAATGTGGTGACTTCCTGTGTCCCAGGGTTTGAAAAATAGATGCTCTTTTATGGTTCGGTTAAGCCATTTAAAAAAAATTTTTTTATTCATTCTTTGTGAATTTCACATCATGTACCCTGGTTCCCTCATCTTCTTGTCCTATTGTATTTGCCCTCTGCCCATGCAGCCTCACCCCAAAATAAAACACACACAGATACACACACACACATACACATACAGAGAGAGAGAGACAGAGACAGAGAAAGAGAGAGACAAGAAAGAGGAAAAAGAGACAGAGAGGAGAGAGAGGAGAGAAGAGAGAGACAGAGACAGAGAGAGACAGAGAGAAGAAAGAGAATAAACAAAACAAAGCACAGTGTGTCCCACAGTGTGTCCCTCTGTCCACATTTTCACTTGCTAATGTTCACTGCAAAGTATCATTGGTTTGGTTTGAGGTCTTTGGCTTCTGTGATACCATTAATATTATAATCCTCACTGGGACTCCTCTCTGATATTGTTATTGCCCTACGTCATGGATGTCGTGCAACTCTGGATCAGCACGAGTAGCCCTTTGAGAAACCCCAATAGTTCAGAGATGATGTAGGTTTTGGAATGGGCGAACTCAAAGCTCTGGATCTGGGCCAGCCTAACAGATAAGCTGATCAGTATGCCATCTCTCCCTTATCCAAACCACAAGGAAAAGCTCTTCAGCACTACTCTGGGTAGGCTGCACAGTGCCACCATCTGCATGACATAGTCATCTGTTCCTCTCTCATGCCCTCAGACCAGCTCACCAGCACCCATGCCACCAGAGCCAGCTCAATTATGCTACCAGTCAAGGTGAGGGACCACTAGAGAGGGACTGGGTATTTAGTGTATAGTATAGTTGGTATAGTTAACTGTGGCCCAGAGACAATCAGCAAATGGGAACCTGGAGAGATGGCTCAGTTATCCTGCAAGTACAAGGACCTGAGTTCAATCCCCTGTTCTCATGTAAAAAGCTAATCACAGCATCATATTCTTGTAATCCTACCACTGGGGGCGAGGGAGAGAGAGAATGAATGAACAGATGAGGGATGGGGATAGGAACGATACATAATTTGCATTGTGTACCTTCTTTTTCCTTTAAATTTTGAAAATAATTTAAGTATCACTAACAAGAGCTAGATGGGTGGAACTTAACCAAAGAACTTGAATAAATTCAATCGGAGTTTCCCAAGAAGGCTGAGGTGGGTGTGAAACTAAGAGAGTTGTACAGGAGTCCTGGGTAGGTGAGTGGCTGTCAGCGTACTTGGATGACCACAGCAGTCCCAGAGAGATGAGAGGCAGATGCTGCCCAAAGCAAAAGCAATGAGTTCACAAGTGGGCCTGAGACTGACAGGAGAAAGGAGGGTGGTTGAACTCAGCCATTTTGAATTCTTGAGTTTCTCAAATGCATGTTGATATACAGAATCCGGATCTATAATAAAACTCGACGAGTCTTGAGAATACCTTTTGATCTTAGTGAACATCACACATGCTTTATGCCGATAAGGTGAGGTGATGATTGTAACTGGGTGTAAAAACTAGTGCAAATAGGTACCCCCTTAGGAACCAATACACAGACTCTTTCAGATGTGCCTAACTGTACTGTCAGAGAGCAAATGTTGTAGAATCTTCAACATATCTATTTCCAAGTAACTCCAGAGAAATGTAAACTTAACAAAAAACCGAAAAACTAAAAACTATTCATAGTTTGTTTACATCCAACTAACAATGTCAATCTTACACTTGGTTACTATTTTTAAAAAATGACATAGACAAAAAGATGGTCCCATAATTGTCTACTTCAATGGTTGGATGAACAAAGCATAGTTTCCTTCCCAAAGTTGTTGCCATAAATAGTTAGACATCTTCAGAGACTTCCAAGGCTGTTGACTACTTGCTTCTCTCTAAACCTAAATGCTATCTTCTGTTTGATATATAGTCAATATGAGAATTACGCAATTTACACTCCAGTTACTTTAACCATAATTTTGAAATTATACCTGTAAATCTTATGGGTCTGAAAGCAGAAGGGCCTTCAAATCACCCCCATTTCTCCCAATATGTTAATTAACTGGACTGCTGTGAGTTCTCAGGAGATCAGTGTGTTCTGGCTGCTGTCTACCAGAGAGATGGATAAACACATAACCAGCCTCTATGATGAGGCAGGGGTGTTTATAGCAAAGAGTACTGGTACATTTTGTTGGTTGACTTATTGGTGGTTTGGTTTGGTTGGAAACAGAGTGTGACTGTGCAGTTCAGTTGCTCTCAAACTCACCACACTTCTGCCTCAACCCTGGAAATACCGGGTAGGTGTCACCATTCCTGTCTCCACGGGTAAGTTTTGCTTTTTAAATTTTAGTACTTTGCACCTCGAAGGGGAGGTAGGGGAAACCCCTATAATGTGCCAGAGACCTCGGAGTTGAGAGACTCTCAAGACTCAAAGGGAGGGACCATAGATAAAATGTCCAACACAAGGGAGAGAACTTGGAGAGTCCATCTCCAGTAGAAAGACAGGGCATCAAGTGGAGGGATGGGGCTGCCATCCAACAGTCAAAAACGCTGACCCAGAACTGTTCTTGTCTAAAAGAACTGCAGGGACAAAAAATAGAGAAGAGACTGAGGGATAGGAGGTCCAGTGTCTAGCCCAATATGGGATCCATCTCAAGGGGAGGCTCCAAGGCGAGACTATTACTCATGCTATGGTTTGCTTACAGACAGGAGACTAGCAGGGTTGTCCTCTGAGAGGCTCAACAAGCAGCTGACTGAGAAAGACACAGATACTTACACTCAACCAATGGACTGGAGTCAGGGACCCCTTTGGTTGAATTTGGGAACGGCTGTAAGACACTGAGGAGGGGGGCAGCCCCATAGGAAGAAAAGCAGTCTCAACAAACCCAGACTCCTGAGATCTGTCAGACACAGGGCCACCAACCAGGCAGCAAACAGTAGCTGATCTGAGGCCCCTACACATATACATCCTCTTGGAGAAAGGGAGGAGGAGGGATGGAATGAGGAACTGGGGGAGGGTAGACCAGGATGGAGATAACAACTTGACTGTAAGAAACTAAAAGTAATTTTGAAAAAATTACACTATGCTTAACCAGTAAATCTCTTAGTATTCTAGGTCTTCACTAGAGGTGGGTTTTGACCCTCTACCAATCTAAGTACATGTGACACTTTGTTAAAAGATAGTGGGTTGTTGCAGCTTACAGGCAGCAGTATTGGAGGACTCCTGAACATCCAGTGGCTAAAAGGCAAAAATACTAAATACATCCCAGACAGAACAGCACCTGAAAAGAGAGCTATCTGACACCGAAAGTCAATAGCACTGAGTATAAAAAACCTCCACCCTGTGTTGTAGAGATAATTGTATTTACGTTTCTCAAATTAGATTTGGAATTCTGGCTAGAACCCACACAGGAAGAAAGCTTCTGTTATCATATCTATTCCAAAGCTTAATTACTCTTTTAAGTATATCTTGACTACAATGCATTAGAAAGGAAAAATGTGATCGTGGCTTTTTTTTTTTTTTTTTTAATGTGCTTGAGTTTAATGTGGTTTGCATCTTTTCTCTAAGAAGCAGTTTTGCTTGTTTGAACTTCTAAGTCAAAAGATAATGAAATTCTTAGCAACAAAAACTGCTCAAGAGTTTACAAATTCTTCTTCTCAGCTACAAATCGCAGCCAGAATCTGTCCTTAGCTGTGACATGCTTTTCTGTATTATTTGATTCCTTATTTGAGGTGATGCCCTAGAGGTTAGTGAGGTAAATTATAGCACAATTAAAACTGCCAGTCATTTTCGTCCTGGATGGTTCATGGTGTGAAGACACAGACCTCGCTGACAAATGTCCGTAATCTTATTACAACCCATCAGGGGAAGTGCAGCTGAACAAACCTACCAAACATTTTGAATTCATTGAATCTCTCCACCATTACACAGAATTTTCTGATTCATTTTTTTTAACCATTATAAAACAATCATGCTCTTTTCCAGACAATTTCTCTTGGGAAAAAAAAAAAAAAAACACCTTGACTAACAAATCTGAGTCAAATGGAAATAAAAAGTAAATAAAATCCTGCCAAGAGAATCCACTGACCCCCTTGAACACCCTGGGGAATCCAACTAAATGAAGCCAGTGGGAAACATAGCATGGGACAGTTCAGGACTTTAGACTTGGTGATCTAGGGAGTAGTGCCTTCGATAAAATACTGCATTCTACAAGCAACATTTCATTGTTATCTGGAAGGAAGAATAAGTAAGATTTCTATCTAAGTTTTTGTTCTAACATGGCAGTTATAAGTTTAGAAGAAAAACTTCACAATAATATGGCAGTGCCCTGAGTCAACGTATATCAGAATATACTTTTTATATCGGTGCCCATGCACATGAACTGTCACAAACTGGTTTGAAATACCTCTGTGGCCATGTGTGTGCTTAAGGCAGCTTTGTCTTCTCTGGGATTTGTGCCACAGAGTACACACTTCAATTGCCTTTGGGAAAAGACTCTCAGAAAGCATCCCTTTTTTTTTTCAGGTTACACTATCTGTTGGGTCTTTACCATGACTTCTTCACCTTTTAGATGTTGGTCCTGATGATCAGAGCTTCTAACATTTCAAACTAACTGCAGCCCTCTGCAGGTGCCCCTCCCCCCCCCCCCAACTACCTTGTAAATGACCCTCTCTGTCCAGGACACAGGCCTAGCATATCAACGAACCTGAGGTACACTCTTGCTTTTCTTACCCTCTGGTACAGCCTTTCGAGAGTAGATTCAGCTCAGAATATGTGGACTGGATTCTCTCTCAGAGCCAGAAAGGTATGAAAGCTAACAACAAAAACTTTAGAACAGGATGCCCTGTGTTATTTTGTTTTTATGTCCATTGAGATTTTCCTGGATTCAACATTAATGTTTCCTGCCCTTTACAAGACTCACTAGAACATGTGCATCCTTTAGCTACTAAGAAAAAAAAGAAGAAATTTTAAGAACAGTTATATCAAATCACTTTTTTTCTTGAATGTTTCCAGGATAAGCTTTTTAAATGTTTTATCCCTTAGCAGTCACATACACAATGAATTTTAATCAGCTTCACCCTCTAGCCTCTCTAATCAACATCCCTCTGCTGCTGAAAGCTTTCTTTCCAATAAGATATGCCCCCTCCTTACGTGTGTGTGTGCGTGTGTGTGCGTGTGTGTGCGTGTGTGTGTGTGTGTGTGTGTGACCAGTAACTATTAACTGCCAATAACCCCTTAGGGTCTCATAAGCCTCTTTTTATTCCATGATGAAAGAGTGTGCAGGTGTTATACAGGTAATCAGAGATGCTATGAGAACATAAAAGCAATGGCCATCTTGTAGGTAGAAGTCTTTTTGTTTTTTTTTTTTTTTTGTTTTGTTTTTTTTTTTTTTTTTTTTTTTTTTGCAGGCAACTCCCCATCATATAGCTCTTACATTTTTTTACCCCCACTCCTACAATGTTTGCTGATCATGGAGCAGTGACTGAGGTGTCTTGTTTGGGACTGATCCCCCAGCAGTCAGTCACAGTAGCTGGACCGGTTATGAGCCTCAGCATCGACCACCACCCACTGCTTCTCTGGCTAATTCCAAGAGCAGTGCAGATCTATGGATGTAAATGCGGGTGTTTAGAAGGCAGTTTGTCTGTGTGTCTACTTAACATAACAATAGTAGTAGTTCTGTCCCTAGGACCTATGACCTCTGCAACTTACTGGCTCTTTACCAAGTTTACTATATAAGGCATGAGGTCTTTCCTGTGGTCCAGAGAAAGCTAGGTCTATAGCAGTTGCACTACCATTGTGCCTGTGGGAACAACCCTGCTGGCAGGTCACCATTGAGTCACCTCATTCGTATCTAGATAAAACCACTACTGACTTTTATCCAAAAGGGTCCTGAATGGCACTTTCTACACTATGAGAGTAGTGATGTAACTTCCATCTCTCTATCTTGACTTCTCCATATGCTGTGACCAAAAAGTATGGTGGGCAGCTAACAGCAGCAGTGGAAATGGCATGCGGTGTTTGGACACCGCTGGACTCTTCTGTGACCAGTAAGGGAAGTTTTCAACCGTTAGCACTGGGATTTTGTAACATAACATATGGCTTCTGGGATGTGCTTTAGCCATCCATACAGAGTATTTCTATTCAAACTTTGTTTTGATTATATTTTTTTCAATAAGCTCATAAAATTGCTGTGTTCATATGGCACCTTTAGTGTTGTTCATCATTCCACCTGCTCTGGCCCTTAGGCCTTACTCTTTCTTACCCCACCCCACTTAACCATTTTCGTCCCAAGTATTCCCCCTTTTACAAATTTACTGTGTACAGAAGTAGAAGTTTCTGGATAAATCAGGCGATGCAGACTCACAGGGTGTTTTGCTGATACACACACTCATGGTGTTTTGCTAAGGCAAGAGCCATGGAGGACATGTGATGCTTGGAGAGAGTATTAATAAAACTCAGTGGATAGTTACCAATTGCTTGCATAGTTAACTTTGCAACACTTTGTTGGTCTCCCATCTTCATTGTCACTGATCTTCACTTTGTTGAGAGAGGCCTAGCGGAGAACTTCTTTTGGCATCCCAGCTGGTCCTGATTGCTCCCACTGACTCTTGCCAATTTGATGGAGGCCTGGTTGTTTCTGTTGAATGGTGCCATCACTGTTGATTTATGTTTGGTGTCCTGACACTACTATACTAGAAAAGAGTATACTATCTCTTGTTCTCTGTATTTTGTTTGCTTGTGGCTTTCTGTAATGGTCTCAATCTATTGCAAAGCAAAGTTTCTTTGATGGCAGGCAAGTACCACAGTAATCTGTGGGTTTAAAGATGAATATTTAGAATGTACTTAGAAATTATGCTGGCTTAGTAAAGTTGTAGGTTCTCCTGACAAAGAGAGATTAGGATAACCCCAAAGAATTATTTCTAGAAAGGTCCACATCCCTTTGTCCTATTTACCATCTGTCTTGGGGTTTTACTGATGTGATCAGACACCATGACCAAGGAAACTCTTATAAAGAACATTTAATTGGAAGTGCCTTACAGGTTCAGGGGTTCAGCCATTACCATCAAGGTGGGATTGTGGCAGCATCCAGGCAGACATGGGGTGAGAGGAGCTGAGAGTTTTACCTCTTGTTCTGAAGGCGGCTAGAAGACTGGCTTCCAGGCAGCTAGGGAGAGGATATTAAAGCCCACGCCCACAGTGACATACCTACTCCCACAAGGACACACCTCCTAACAGTGCTATGCCCTAGGCTAAGCATATACAAACCATCACACCATCATTTCTCCCCTACCTTTGGATGGTGAGCTAGAAGTGGGGTCAAAGCATTTGAGAACTACATTTTTTGTCTATCTTAGCTGTTGATGAACATCTAGGCTGGTTCCATTTCCTGGCTATTGTGAATACAGCAGCAATAAAATTAGATGACCATGTATGTTTGTATTAAGATACACAGTCTTTGCTGGGTGTGTCCCAAAGTATTATGCTATTTTTTAGCTTCCTGTGGGACTTTTACACTGATTTCCACATCAGACCAGTTTACACTCCCACCAAAAGTGAATAATTGTTTTCCTTTCCCCAGGTCCATAATGACATTTGTTGTCATTTGGGTTCTTAATTCTAACTAGGGTAAAATAAACCATCAAATACTTTTGATTTTCAGTTCCCTGCTGGGATGTTAAACACTTACTAAAATATTTATTAGCCATTTGTATTTTTCTTCTGAAAAATTCTTTTCAGCTCAACAGTTCATTTTTAATAGAGTTGTTTGGGTTTTATACTTATTTTTTAAACTCTTAGTATACTTTAGACACTAATCTTCTAGTAAAGATTGTCTAATGCTGAAGGCTGCCTGTTCACTTAATGGTTTTCTTTGATATACAGGGATGTTTTTGTTTCATAAGGTCCCACTTATCAACCGTTGGTCTCATTTTATTTCCTCAGTGACTAGGGTCCTGATGAAATAATCTTTACCTAGTCCTCTATCTTCATAATCTATGACCTACTTTTTCCTCTAGAATGTTCTGGCCTACCATGGAGACCTTTAGGAATTCTAGAAGCACCATTTTAGTAAGTTAGTCATTGCAAACTTTTAAATCAAACGTATAATTACCATATAAATTGCTCATTTTCTCATTGCTACCAGCATAATCAATGTTATTTCTGTTGTTATTTAAAAACCTCAAAATAAAGACTTAACATGAGAAAACCCAAGCCTGTACTTTATGTATGTCTTCTCTATATATTTCAAACTACCTTTACCTCTCTAAGGACATTTCTTCCCCTCAAGAAAGCTGACCTAAAGAAAGCATCTCTCAGAGCTACACAGAGAACTAAGCAAAACAGCATAAGTAGACATTTGGCATGTTCACAACCCTGCTTATTTGGAGCCACTTTTTAAATGAAGTTTGATGATCTAGTTTGGCTCAACATTTTTGGAAATGGGAACATTGTGACTCACAGGAATTAGGGGATTTGTCCACACATAAGTTAGTATGTAGAGCACAGCTGAATTTGAAGTTTTCAAAACAAATGCATGAGACAATCAGATCCTTCTTCACCCTACCCATCTTTTCCCAGGCAGAGCCCTTGCAACTGAAGGCTTTTTTGAAGCTGTAAGGGAGTTTAGCTTCACCCCTGCCTGGCCAAGATTCCCTTAGTCCTTGTAGGTACTGATCTCCAACACACTCCCACTCACAAGTCCCCCAGCCACAGTCTCTTACTCCAACCCTCCCAGATGCTAAAATTAAATTATGGTTTCCTATCTCCAAATTCCATGCTCTTGGCACACCACTGCATGTGAACACAAGGGAAATTTTCTTCACAATAAAGTTGTATCTGCCTGCCAAGTTATCAGAAAATCTTTTAAGAATGCAAAACAGAACCTGTAACTTTAGATCATTGCAGGACAGCCTCAGATCTAGAAGAACAGAGCCTGAAGCTAAATGAAACACATAAATACTCTCTTCAATTTCAAGTGAAGAGTTGCAAAAATGAGATAAAACCAGCTCCTGCTGGGAAGGACCCTGCAACCAAAATGCCTAGGAGATCAACTTTCAGTTGTGGGGGAGGGCAGGAGCAGGGGCTTCCTATCCAGAAGCTTCTGCTTTCGGGCTCTGGGGAATATTAGCAAAGCATTTTACGAAGCAAAACAATGTGGCCAATGTCCTCCCAACCATTTCACAAAATGTCACCTTTGCAGCCTTGCCATCAAGACCTGTTCTCTTGACACACAACCTCTCAGAGCAGGCAGGCTTCTGCTGTGATTGGTCTTCTGAGGACACCTAGGTTAAACTAAGCCTAACACATTCTTTCACCGGCTATCTGTATATTTGAATCATGGACTCAGAGACTGTTGATCTCAATAATCAGACAGTGCAGGGAAGGAACCATGCAATGTCTGCTGAGCCTTACAGCAACTATGCTTCCTGAGACCCAGATGTATCTTCCTTGAGCTTTTTCTTTTTTAATGAATAATTAATTTTTAAAGCGCCAAAGAAGTGGACTGGAGCAGTCTAAGTAGGATTCTGTCATATGAAACCAAAAGAACTAAAACTGGTACCCTCCCTGAAGTTTTCTAGTTAGCTCCAGAAATGTTAATTCTGGCTTTTGGCAGAATGAATATCTATATAGACTTCTTTTCCTTATGGAGATGTTGATAAAACCAAAAGAAAACTTAAGGAGGAAAGACTCCACCTGTCCCAGTTCCATACACTAGGACCACAAGATCATGGACATGAGAAAAGTCTGTATCTTCAACAGAGATAAGTCAGAAGCAATGTCACTTTTCCTTTTCTTATTTCAACAATTTCTGTATTTGAAATTAGAATGTAATTACATTGTCCTTGTTCATTTAATTCCACGGCAAATGAGAAGGAAACATTTGAACACAGCCCATATGCTATGATGTAATAAGACAATATATCTTATCATGAAATATAATCGCAGCACGGCACCTGCTGTCCTGAAGATTTATCATGGCTAAAACTGTGACTCAGAAAAGACCTGGCCTGATAAAGTGTGAGCCGGTGCAGCACAGTGTGTTCCTAGATGCAGTACCGGGCGGAAGCTTCAGTGTGTTCGTAGATGCAGTACCTGGCAGAAGCTGCAGTGTGTTCGTGGATGCAGTACCGGGCGGAAGCTGCAGTGTGTTCCTGGATGCAGTACCGGGCAGAAGCTGCAGTGTGTTCCTAGATGCAGTACCGGGCGGAAGCTCTTAGTTAAAGTACTGGGCGGAAGCTGCACGTTTCATACTGTCCTTTGCAGTTTCTGGAAGCTCGCTCCACTATGGGCCAAAAAAAAAAAAAAAAAAAAAAAAAAAAAGTTAAGTGTCTTGAACAGCAGAGTAAAATGTATGTGCTGTGCAAGGAAACAACTATAGAACGAGATTCATATCCTGTTTGTCCCATGAGCTTTGATGAGGATGTCACTTCAATGCTTATTGGCTGACTAAAAGTGACACACCAAGTTTGTCCTTCAGCCTCGCTGGCTGACTAAACCTCAAGCCACCTTTATTTTTGTTTTGTAATACCATACATTTGCACAAGAGCAGAATAGAAACTCCCCAGTGGATGAACCCCTCCCAGAAAACCACAAAGTCACCAGGCAGATTTTTCTCCATGAGCATCGGGTTCGACATAAAATTTCAGAAGCACAAAGGAGCAAGTGTGGGATCTAAGGCTACGGGATGCACCGCACAGTGCGTGTTGGATGGTTTTCTGGGAGATAAGTGGGGTCGGACAACTAGCTATTGCTTTTCTTTAGAGAAATGACGAGCCATCAGCATGGTCTTCCTCTGTTCTGGTTGTAGGACACAGTTCACTCCAAGGTCTAGCCTGAGGATTGCAGTCAAGCTAGGACAAGGTCAAGATAATCTTGCAAATACACAACTTTAGGCTCTCGGCTACCTAATTTCCTTTGTGAAATTTCATCCTAACCACCATTTCTGTGGGTAAAATATAACAATGCAATATTGAAAAAGTCAATATACAGAAGCTTTCTAACGGATCTTCAATTTGAACTATTACAACTATTCCTCTCCAGCCTTAAACTCTGATCCTGTTTTATTCAAGGGCCATACAAATTACAATAACAAGAGAAGGCTCTGCTCAAGACAGGGTTCCTCTGCATAGCCCAGATATCCTGGAACTTGCTTTGTAGACTGGGCTGGCCTCAAACTCAGATATCCACCTGCCTCTGCCCCCCTCTCCTACCCCAAGTGTTTGAATTAAAAGTGTGCACCATACATGCCTGGCTCCTCCTGAATAGTTTTTAAAATATTGGTTAAAAACTTTTATTTATGTATTATGTAATATAATAATATATTATAAAATATTTTAATAATATAAAAATAAAAACACACTTTATTATTGAGGGGAAAAAACAGAATGTAATTACATCACTCACCCCCTTCTCTTCTTCATTCACTCCCATGCAGCCCCCACAGCCACTTCTTGCTCTCAGATTCATAGCCTTATTTCTTTAATTGTTGTGACACACATATATGTGTGTTCATGTGTTTATTTATTCTAAATATATAAATATAACCTGCTCCAAAACGTAATCAGAGCTTCCCAGTATGTTTCCAATTGAATCCAGTCTTTTTCACTTCCATGCACATATACCGCTCTGGTTTTCCCCTCAAACACACGGCTACATCTGGGTCTTTGCATTTACAGATCCCTATTGCACATTTATAAAGCCTACAAATAGATTTAGAGTACAGATCTCATCCCTTCAGTTCATCTCCTCAGAAAAGCCTTCCCTGAACTCTTCCCTAGAAAAGCAATATTCCTATTTTATCCTCACATCCCAGTTCATTTTTCTTGGCATTAACATTGTAAGACTGTTGCATATTTTTCAATTGTCTGTTACCCCCCACCAATTACAGTTTCAATCATGATCATGAACTTGCATGCTTTTGCTTATTGTCATGTTTACAGTGTGAAATGTAGAAAGTCCTCACATTATTCATTGGATAAAACAAATCAACAATTGAAACATTTCCATTTGCAAGTGCTATATGCAAATTTGGACTGTGTAAACCTCCTATCTGGGGTTGTACAATAGTAGACACATCTATCCTTAGGGGAAGAGTCCTGGGGCAGTTTCAGTATGCAGGGTTCACCTACTTCAGTCCAGTCTCACACAGACTTGCTATGGACTAAGCACCAGAGCATCCCAGACTTTGTAAAGGGAAGAAAACCTGTGAGACACTAGTGGAGAGGCTTTAATGACTGTAGCTGGAGCAGCACAACTCTGAGGTCTAATAAAGGGCATCCTAAGCTTAGGTGCAGAAGAGGAAGGGTAGACTCAGACAGAGGCCAAAGGAAACAGACCAATTCGTTATCTTAAAACATCCACCCTGACAGTGTAGGTTTTTTCTACGTGTCTCTTTCCAGTGTTAAATGGTTTTAATAGCACTGTGATGAGTTTATCTAATGTTTCAAAAATGGATTGGTTTTCCCCACCCATGAGAAAAATACAAAAGCAGAGAAGGCTAAGTCTTAAACTCACCTAAGTCTCATTGAAATAAGAATTGTACGTACACACACACAAACACAAACACACTCAGACACAGAAAGTGAGTGAGAGAGAGGGAGAGAGAGATAGAGAGATAGAGAGAGAGAGAGAGAGAGAGAGAGAGAGAGAGAGAGAGAGAGAGAGAGAGAGAGAACACACCTGGAGATGAACTCAAAAAGGAGAGTGCCCAAGTCTTTGTCTGGGAGAGAGAATAGCAGCAGGAAGTCAGCCATCTTAAATGGCCAACTGAAAAGTACACTAATCTACCCAGAGCCACTTTTCCCTGCCTGTCAGTGGTCTGCCTATCCTCAGTCTATTTTTCCAAAAATTCTATACACCATCACCAAGTGTATTCCCTTACAAGTACCATATGGGATGGGGGAGGGTTTGGATCTGTCTCCTTCCCTAATCTCACACTGCAAGCTAGTTTCTCTTAGGATCAAATGGAAAGGCAACTTTTCACACATTACATTTTGTCTGTGAGTTTCCCAACCTTCAAGCTCACTTGTTAGCATCAGACTCTACCAAGACAGTTGTTCAACTGCCATGCCTACCCATGCCACTGGGTTCTTGACTTCCTTTGAACAAATGGGTGCAAAGGCAGGTAGATAAATAGATCTGTATTCCAACTAGTTTGAGGATCATACAGATCGAATTGTTTCACACAACAACAAAAACATGAAAGATGTATTCTGAAAGAATAAAAAAATGATTATAATCTCCAATGAACAAAATATATATCAAACAGCTTGAAAATGCACTGCTTTGCAACCTAACAGTTTTACTTCTGGAATTTCTGTAAAGGCACTAATCATAGATGTGCAGACAGATTCCACTAAAAGAATGTTCTGTTTGCATGTAATTATAATCATATAAAAATTGGAGATGACATTAATGTCACACAATAGGGGCTGAGTAGAATTCGCTGTGAACAAGCATGCAAAGGAGTACAATAGAGCCATTAATGGGATGTGACAATATTTAGGAGGTTGGGAAGTAATTATAGTATAACCTTCAAGTTAAAATGCATTCTACTTTTAATGTATCACAATGCAAATTTATTTTAAATAAATATGTATTTGCACTCAAAAGAAGTCCAGAGGGTAATATAATGAATGTTATGAGGTTGCCCTTAAGTATTTGAATTCTATATAATTTTTGAGTATATTTATACCTGTACTCCAAAATCCTCCATAAGGAATGCTTATTACCATTTAATAAAAATGCTATGTATTTCAACACTATATTTTAAAGAGTAAGTATGGCCTTTTACTTGCAGAAGACTGAAGAGAAAAACATCTATTTACACCATGACAGAGAATAGTTTGTGTAATACTTCTCAAAGATATGGTCCTGTCTTGCCACCTTGACATGATAATAAATAACAACCACCTTTACAATGAAGCAGTGTCAGAGGGCTGTAGGGGGGAACCAGAGTAATATTAATGGTCCACAAACCACACATGGAGCAAATGTGAACGTTCTCTATAGAAGGATGCTGAAAGAATACACAAGGATAACTAAGACGCTGTAGTAATGACACCTTCTGAGGCGGCACGCATGGGCTATGTTTTTGAGTATTAAGGTACTGCTTGGTGCACTGCTTTCTGAAACACGCCAATAAGTATTTTAAGATTTTGTGCAACTATATCTGCATAACAACATCACAGGTAGTTCACGAATAAAAAATTGGGAGACATTTCACATTTAAAATCTTATTTTTATCAAATAACGATTTATAAAGGCTTAAGATTTAGGGCTATACACAGCCAAAAATGTAACAGCTTTCCTCTTATTTCTCCTTATTACAACTTTGGCTGTTCCTCAATTTATTTTCTTCATCTCACTATCATACCAAAAACTACCTTTTTTCACTTTTACATAGTAAATTTATAGATCTCTCCTCACCCAGCTACAGTACAGCCCATGTTATCTATTTTTTGCTACCTGGGAGTGGGATCTAAAGGAAATTGAGTCTTTGACTCATAAAGCCCCTGGTAAGCTTATGAACTCCTTGTTATTTAAATCACATTGAGAAAAACTGATTAAAGCAGAAAGGAGTTTCATGGGCTTAGTCTCTGTTTCTGTCTCATTTGTTGCAGAGAGGAATGTGATTAGCTGCACTTCAGCTGAGCCAGGGAATAATGTTCCTGAGACCTAAAAGTTGACTGTACAGAGGAGAAAGCAAAACCTAGGCTTTGTGCTCAAACCTGGGAAACTTGGGAAAGCATTCCAACCAGAGAGACCATACAAGCTAATGGTGGTGGACTGTTCCGACAGATGCCAGGTTGTTTTTCTCTGCTTATTTAGAGTCTCTTAACAACCTACTGTTGGTATGTTTTACTGAAGAAATAGCTCCTGGACAAGAGTTTAAATAAATATTAATAGAGAGGCTCAGGAATCTCCAATAATAGAGTAGGGAAGGATACAGAAAGGGAAGGAAGCCAATGAAAAACATTAAGCCAGTGTTTTAGGTTTAATTGTGTAACAAACACTTAGTGACAAAAAAACAAACAAACTTGTAGACTCTCTCAGGCTTTTGTGAACCATACAGATACTACTGTCTGGGCCTGCTATGGAGACTTCTACTTTCAATTGGGAACTCTGGAAGATCTAATTGCTCTTCACTATCCAAACAGAGTGATTGGTCTTGGGTGTTTTGGTAAGAAATCCTCACCTTGATATCATCTTTCATCTTCCAACAGAATGACTTAGACCTATAGTTCTCAACCTTCTTAACTGTCTGATTCTTTAATACAGTTTCTCATGGTGTAGTGACCCCAATCATAAAGTTAAGCTTCATTGCTATTCCATAACTGTAATTTCACTACTGTTATGATTCATGATATAAATTATGTTATATGCATGATATCTAATATTCAACCAAACCCCCGCAAAGTGGTCACAACCCACAGTTGTGTACAGCTAGCTCAGACTCCCAGAAACACCCCTCCCCCCAAAATTAAAAAAAACAAACAAAAACTTAATCCACAAATACTTTTCAAGACTCTGATTGGGTTATGTCTGCTAATTGCCCAAGGACAATATAAGCCTTGCTGACCAGGCTACCCTGTCCAGTTAGGGATCTTCAACTGTGCAAGAATAGAACACAATTTATGACTAGTTGATAGCTACCACCACCTAACATAACAAGTGATTTGAATATAATCTGATAAGGGAATTCTGTGTTAAACTAAACTTTAGAATTAAACCATTCACCCCTTCGGCTATTTATACAGGAACTCTAAGGTACTAGAAGGTTTCTTCAGGATGGCAAGAGGCCAGTCATTGTAGCAGACATTGGCAATTAGATTCTCTTATGAAAACTGGGTCTAATAAGGTCACTCTCTGCACTGGTGTTTCCATAAGGTCTACGAGGCATGGCCTGTGGATGAGACCAAACGGGCCAGGACTTGGGCGCTTACCTGCAGTAGCACAGGCCTTTTGGGAGAAAGAACAGCCAGATGAACACAAGGCCTGTAATCAGATGAAGGAGAGCTGAGCACATTCACCCTGACTGCATTCAAACCACTACATGCACAAGTACCCTCAACCCAGAGACACCATCTTCAGTGGCCCGTCCGTGGAAGAGAACAAGCTGATCCTGTCCGAAGACACTTTGGAAGAGTTTCAAGGGATGATTAAAAGCACGTGGGGGAAACTTCAAGAGAAGTTTGCACCCACAAGGCCCGAGGAAAAGCAGAAAGTCTGGGTTCCAGTTCTGTCCATCCATAGACCTGACAACTGTGATCTTCTGATGCTCATCACTTAAACTGCCCAGTTTCTCACACCCACACCCCCAAAAAAAGAAGTCTCTTGGGACAACAAGAATTAGTAAGTCCCAAGTATAGTTATGGGACATAGTATAAACTATAAAACCACACAGATTTATTGTTCAGACCCATTTTGATATCTGAGGTAAGTAGTGTCAACTACTTTCTTTTTAATCTAACTCACCTTGCCTTCTTCTTGATGTATTTTCTTCCTTCCTTCCTTCCTTCCTTCCTTCCTTCCTTCTTTACT
The DNA here is from genome assembly GCF_963924665.1 of Micromys minutus. Lineage (NCBI taxonomy): Eukaryota > Metazoa > Chordata > Mammalia > Rodentia > Muridae > Micromys > Micromys minutus. The sequence continues at coordinate 24,020,580 of NC_137958.1, forward strand.
TGTTTCCTTTTAACTCAGGAGACAGTAAAATTCTAAAAGAGGCATTGATAGCCTTCACTTCTTTTTGTTTTTTAAAGGATGCCATAGTCCCCGATAAGATCCCATTACACACACCTGAGAATTCAAACTATAAGTCAACTTGGTTACTAGATACGCTGATGCCTATGTAGATTGTTCTTCACACAAACATGGAACTCTGAGTCTGACTTGGAACACAAGTCACACTGATTTTTTTCATGACCATGAACAAGGCAATTGCCCCCTGCCTGGAAGCATTGCCAAGAGTCCTGGTAATATTACAGCAAGCACAGTTGAAGCAGGCATCAACAGCTGACCGGTTTGGAATTAGAAATGTAGGTATTTCTGTTTTCAAAACTGCTTTACTTCATCATGGTTGAACTGTCAGGGTTATGAACTCTGAAGCCAGATGTGGGAGTTTATATCCTGACTGGCAACAGCCCAGTTCTTGGGGTCACACTTTTCCTTCTATAAAATAAGAGTGGGAATATTACAGAACCAAAGGACTGTGGTAAACACTGACAGTCTGAGAGAAGATTGCACAGTATGGTAAGTTCTCACAGTTTGGTGTAGGAAATTATTATTCCTGCGTAATGACTGCCAGTCTATTAGCTTGAGATACTACAGATTATTTTAGGAACAAAACAGTGGAGAATATGTAAATATGGTTTATTTATATCCAGATATTAGCTTGGGAAAGTTGACTGTAAAAATTGGAAACAAGTGGCATTGACCTCAGTGGAGTGTAACTTTTTTTAGTGACTCTGGAGTTAAAATTGCATTCTCTATGGTATTTTCCATTTTCCACTCTCTGGTATTTCAGTTTATTAAAACATTGGAATGAACATTATCTTCACTGTCTTGACCTTCTTGACAAAAATAACATGTAACCAAGTCTTTTAATTAGACAGTTACAGAGGGGAAATATGTGCGTGTCGTTTCTGGATAATCTTCATCCAATCCTACCCTGTAGTCAAACTCCTTTCAGTATGAAAGTAAATAAAGGCTACTCTTGCAAACCTACCTGCAGATTTGTAAACTCAACAGGCTACCCTATCACTAGTCTAGTTCCTTGCTACTCCGTAGTTCTTGGTACAGAACATGGGGATCAGTGCTCTTGTCTAGAAAAATAGAGCTTCCTTGCGCCTAATGTTCTCTTGTCCGTTGTGTACATGTGAGGCATGAGTCCAGAGCAAGGAAGAATTATTAATCTCTAGAGAACTGTGAAGAGCCTCCTTCAAGCCCTATCATAAAAATCATGACCCCCCTGCTGTTTTTTCTCATTTGTGGCTAAATCAGCATATGGTGCAGCATTTAAATTAGTGCTTGACAAAGTAGCATGTGACATGTTGGAGAGATATCAATGCAGGCTACATTAAGGATGCTTTTCTCTGATAAATGATACTTATGCCACATGAATTACTTGAAGTGTGGTTCATTTGTCTTTTCAACTGTTTCAACTCGTGGCAGCTGCGCATCAGAAAATTCTAGCCTTAGTCCTGATGTTTGCTTCTTATTTTTCTTAAATTAACTCTACTCTTGGATACCCACGCTTGATAACTTAGAGACCCCACAGGATGGCATTAAACAATGGAGATAGAGGGTAGCAGTTGCTCAGTAGATGTGGGTGAAGACTAAGGTGCCATTTACACAATCCCTCTCACCCTTCCTTCCCAACTGGGGCCAACCAGACTGGCTCCCGAAAGAAGAAGGGCCATTCTGCCATCAGTGAGGTGGTGACTCGAGAATACACCATCAACATTCACAAGCCCATCCGTGGAGTGAGCTTCAAGAAGCCTGATCCTGGGACACTCAAACAAATTTGGAAATTTGCCATGAAGGAAATGGAACTCCAGATGTGCACATTGACACCAGGCTCAATAAAGTCGTCTGGGCCAAGGATGCTTCATATACCATTTGGGTACATTTGCCCAGAAAATGTTATGGTAGGAGGATTCACCAAACAAGCTCTACAAATTGGTAACTTATGTGCTTGTTACCACATTCAGGAATCTAGAGACAATCAATATGGATGAGAACTAACCTGCTGAATGTCAAGTAAAGGTGCAGAACTGCCAAAAAATTAAAAAATGCCATTTACTTGTATATTGACAATGGTTAAAACATAAATGCCTGTGTATTTTATGCAATTTTAAAAAACAAAAATTTTAAAGTACCAAATGAAAGTAATTTTGAGGGTTCTGGAGACATGCTCAGTGGTTTAAAGTATTTGCCATTCTCAAAATGAATAGTGGTTTAGTTCCAAGCACCCGAGTGGTGGCTTACATCTACCTGTAACTCCAGTCCAAGTGGATCTGGAACCCTTTTCTGGCCTCTTCAGGTATCAGCCATGCATGTAGGACAGTTACATTAGGCTAATGCAGGCAAAAATAAAATAAGATGTTTATAAAATCCTTTAAGTTCTTTTGAATGTGTTCTTATGCTTTGTTTGAACCAAAATAATTAATTACAAAGAGGTGTCACATTTTCTAGTTGCTTATAAGAAATATTTATATAAATGTTCAAAATCTCTCCTGTCTCTACTTCCTGCCTTTTCCAAGTATGTGGATTGATCAACAGAAACACAAATACTGTCCCTCTTTCTCTCTTAATTAATCAAAGTTCCCGAGCATCTCTCCACTTACCAGTGGTAACATTTCCCTAACAAACATCACCCATAAGCAGACAGTCATTTTTACTCATTCTGGAATTTTGTGCAGAACCTTATTGACTTAATATGCAGCAGTCAAAAGTCGTAAAAATACCTGTAAAGAACAGGAATAAATGGAGGTGAGATGGAAAACCTGATCAACAATTTCTGCTTCATTGCACTTTGATCGAGTGAAGAAAGGAGATTTTACTTGGGTGCCTCTTTTAAATTGGGCGCAGTTTTAAAGCACAGGCTTGGTGGAAACTAATGTAGCAGCTCATTTAACATGTGTTTCTCGTTGACCTTGTGCGGCACACGTTTGGTTCACCCAGCACATCTTCAGAAAAGAATGCTACACATGAGTGTGCTTTTTTACCTTTGGGTGAATGTGTCCTTAGAAGGCGCTCAAGCTTCCCCTCTGTACTTAATGTGTCATGAGAATCTATTTCTAGCCATTCCAAAGGTAGTTCAGTTGAAGTTTTCAATTACCATAGTGCATGGACTTCCTTCCTGTTCTCACCCTATTACCTAGGCCATACATTTTGCTAGTAAGACCTAGGTTACTTTGTGGAAGACTTGCTTATAAAAAATTAACTTTGGGATTTTTATTCAGTCATTAAATATTGTCTTTAACATCATGGGCTAAATTTTTGTTCAGAAATCTCCCTCAGTCTAGCATAGTATTTTGCACCTTCCTTGTCCCTGTTGATCACCAAGTAATTGATTACATGAGAAGCCTAATACATCTAAAATAAAAGGCTAACTATTCTAGCACCTGTCCACACAACCCTACAAAGGACTCATCTGGCAAAACTAAACACATAAACTTAAGTGTACCTTGAGACGTTCACTTAATCTAGCACCAAAATAAGCTTCTAGATAAATATAGAAAATAGAAGTTTCTAGGAAAGAAAGAAGTCAAATAACACTATGTGAAAATGATATGATAGTACACATAAACCACCTCAAAAATTCTACCAGATACCACCTACAGCTAGTAAATAACCTCAACAAAGTGGCAGGATATAAAATTAATTCAAACAAATCAGTAGCCTTCCTTTATACAAATGATAAACAGGCTAAGAAAGAAATTAGGGAAACAACATCCTTCACAGTAACCACAAATAATATAAAATATCTTGGCATAAATCTTACCAAGTAAGTGAAAGATCTGTACAACAAGGATTTCAAACCCCTGAAGAAAAGAAATCAAAGATGACCTCTGAAGATGGAAAGATCTCCCATGCTCATGAATTCGTAGGATTAATACAGTGGGAAATGACCATCTTACCAAAAGCAATCTACAGAATTAATACAATACCCATCAAAATTCCAACACAATTTTTTGCTAACGTGTAAAGAGCAATTCATATGGAGAAACAAAACTCCAGAACAATTCTCAACAGTAGAAGATTCTGGGGAATCATCATCCCAGACCTCAAGCCGGACTGCAAAGCAGTAGTAATAAAGACAGTTGGTACAGAACAGACAGGTGGATCAATGGAATAGAATCAAAGACCCAGAAATAAATCAATATACATACGGACAGTTGATCTTTGATAAAGAAGCCAAAAACATACAATAAAAAGGATCTTCAATAAATAGTGCTGGTCCAAATGGCTGTCTGTATGTAGAAGAATGAAACTAGATCCATATTTATCACCCTGTACAAAGCTCAAGTCCAAGTGCATCAAGGGCCTCACCATAAAACCAGATACACTAAATCTTATAGAAGAGAAAATGGTAAACAACCTCAAACTCATTGGCAAATGGGGGAAACTTCCTGAACAGAACACCAATGGCTCCGGCTCCAAAATTAACAATTGAAAAATGGAATCTCATGAAGCTCAAAAGGTTCTGTAAGCTAAAAGGTCCCATCAATAGGACAAAATGGCAACCTACAGATTGGGGGAAAAATCTTCACTAACCCTTTATCTAATAGAGGGCTAATATCCAAAATATATAAAGAACTCAAGAAGTTAACGTCCAATAAAAAACCAAATAACCCAATTTTTAAAACGGAATACAAAGCTAAAGAGAGAATTCACAACAGAAAAATCTCAAATGGCCGAGAAGCATTTAAAGAAATGTTCAAAGTTCTTTGTCATCAGGAAAATGCAAATCAAAAAGACCTTCAGATTCTACCTTACACCTATCAGAACAGCTAAGATAAAAACTCAAGTGACAACACATGCTGGTGAGCATGTAAAGAAAGAGGAACACTCCTCTATTGCTGGTAGAATTGCAAGCTGGTACAACCACTCTGGAAATCAATCCAGTGACTGGGCCAATTTGGGATCCATCTCAAGGGGAGGCTCCAAGGCCTGACACTATTGCTGATGCTATGGTGTGCTTACAGACAGGACCCTAGCAGGGCTGTCCTCTAAGAGGCCCTATCAGCAGCTACCTGAGACAGAAACAGATACATATACTCAACCATTAGACTGAAATTGGAGAGCCCTATGGAGAAATTAGGAGAAGTATTGAAGAATCTGAAGGAGAGGGTAATCTCATAGAAAGACCAGCAGTCTCAACTAACCCGGATCTTTGGGAGCTCCTAAGATTGAGCCACCAACCAAGCAGCATACACAGGGTGGTCTGAGGGCCTACGTCTCCCCACCCCGAGTATGTCACAGAGGATTGCCTGGCCTTGCCTCAGTAGGAGAAGATGCTCCTAATCCTTGTCTAATCCAAGAAAGTCTACAGACCCCAGGGAAGGGGGATGCCTGGAGGGGAGGTGAATCCTCTTCTCTTCTGAAGGCAAGAAGAAGGAGAAATGGGATGAGGAACCATGGGAGGCAGGATCAGGAAGTCAGAAGCAACAGCTGGAATGTAAACAAATAAAATAATTGCAAAATGAAAAAAAAATCGTAGTTGTTGTACATAACTCCTATACCAGAAGGACTTGAGGAAGACAGTCAGATATATAGAAATGTCAAGAACAACACAATGGCTCAGGAAGTGGTGGCACACTCCTTTAATCACCAGCCTGATCTATGGAATGTGTTCCAGGACAACCATAGATACAAACAAAAGCCAGTTTCAAGAACAGAAGGAAGGAAGGAAGGACTGGAAGGAAGGACAGGAAGGAAGGACGGGAAGGAAGGGAAGAAGAAAGTAAAGAAAGAAAAAGAAGTGAAAAAGAAGAAAGTAAGACAAAAATATTAAGACAAGGCAAGCAGCCCTGAATGGTTAATTCTTACAAATACCAAATACCAAATGATAGACAACCACATTAATATGAAAATGGGGTGAGGATTATAAACACACACCTTCAAAAGTAAACCTTTTGGCAAATAAGGAACTGTGAACCTTTGAACCAACAATCTCTTTGAAAATAAGCAAGTTTAGATGGTCCAAAACATTGATGGGATTTCATTTGCACTAAGAAAAGGGAATGCAATAGCTAAGAAGGGTGAAATACTTTGGTTGCATTTTGTAAGCTGTCCATTCACAGCTTCTCATCTCTGGACTCCTGAAGCCTGTTGGGCCTGTATCCAGGAAACCATTCAGAGTGACTGACATATATGAAATTCTTATCACTATGGTAGACTATACAGCTTCATCAAGTGGCTTTCCGAAAATTACTATTTTCTCAATCCCAAACCTCACATGGATTGTCACAAAAAGAAAAAAAGGAAAGAAAATACTGCTAAAGTCAAAATACCTCATCACAGTCTTTTCTATTTCCTAAATAAACTATATATGGGGGCCGGATATTAACATTTTTTTCTAACAGTTATAACTACTATCATCTGAGGTTCTATTAAAAGGCAGGAATTGCTCTAAACACATTACAAATCTTGACAGTGCTTTGGTGCTGGGAGAAATATGGAAACTATGAAGGACTTAGGTCAGAGGGCACATTCAGAAAGGGATCAGTAAGGAGAGTCATTTGGGAACTGAGAAGGAGAACTGAGAACATGACAGAAAAAAACAATGCTGGGAAGGAAGGCTGGGAGTCACTTAGCATCCAGCCCAAGATGGGGAGATGGGAAGGAAAGATGTCAGTGATCATGGTAACAACAAATCTCCAAGAGACACATGGGGAGCAGAGAAATCCAGACAACAACATGGTGGTGGTGATGCTGACAAACTTGAAGGAAGTAGTGGGCAAGTTTTATGTACATCAGAGAGGTCTCAAGAATTGAAAACTGGAAAACAACCATTAAAATTTGAGATAGACCTGGAAATTCAAATATTAGTGAATTTCTCTCAGTGATTTTTGACAGAAGGAACCTCTTGGGGACAGAAGGGATAGTAGATAAAAGAAGATTCTAGGCAAAGGCGATGATCAACATATTTTATGTAGATGTATGAAACACATTATTTTATATAATTAATATATGTCCATACACACTTTAGAATACATAGCTGAGAACCTTCAGGAGAGATAGAATAAGTAATTAGGACCAAATAGGCAATGAGGCCAAATAAGTAGAAATTCTTTACATGACCATGCAGAAGGGGCGACTGATCTCGACTTTTGTTTTCTTTGCTTTTCCTCTGTATTTTTTTTCTCCTTTTCTTTCCTTTCCTTTCTTTTCCTTTCCTTTACTTTCCTTTATTTCTTAAATGCTTAAAGACTTAACTCTAGCAGTGGGAAATTAGGGAAGAAAAACAAAAGTCTAGAAGGGGCTAAGAAGCACACATGAGGCTTTGAGGGAAAATGTGATTTGGGCCAGAAGAGACAGAAGAGAAAGCCATGTGTTCCATGTCCCTGAGAGTTGAGGAGAGGGGTCCCTGAAGAAGTCATACAGGGAAGGAAACCCCTTAAAGTGATAAGAATGAAAACCCACTGCAGATTGACTTCAACCTAGGTCAGACTTCAGTGAATCTGATGTCAGGAAGTCCATTGATAGCATATTTAAGAAACAGTACAATTTGGAAAAAATGTTTCCAGACAACAATGAGCTCAATCAATCCAATACACTAAAGAAATTCCTTACAAAGTACCATGTGACCATGAGGATGGGTTCTATAGCCAAAAAGCCTAGAATCTAATGTAGTCTCTGACCAACAGCACAGAAGTCAGTAGGCCATGAAATATTTGTGACTTATATCATAAGGATGGGTAACGATATAGGAAGATAAGAGTCTGGAACAATCAATCCGAGGAATTACAGTGAGTTCTGTTTCCACAGAGAGCAAAAGGTCACCAGGTCATTAACCTCCTCCAGTCTCAACTTTCTGGATGGAATGCAGGTATTTGATTGTATTGCCTCCATTGAAGAGATACCACTGAATGATTAACATTTCCTGCTCTTTTAGTGCTTCTCTCTGAGGACAAAGACCTTTGTGCCCTCAACATTGCAGGTCTGCCTCTAGAGCTGACCACGTCCACAGCCCAGGCCTGAGGCATGGTCAACACTTAAATGATACTATGAATGAGTCAATGATTCTGCAGGACAAGATTATATGTACAAATGCACACATGTATATTTGGGGGGGGGGAGTTTAACTAGTTTGTAAAGAAATGGCATTCTACAGCCATCAGTCCTGAAGAAAGCCAAAAATAGCAATAAGCTTTGCTTACACTGAGCAGCTTAGAAGAGGTTCCTTACTGTGAAATATTGGTTCTTTTGGCCATAGTCAAAAAACCATGCCACCAGCAGAATAATCAGACACTGTGAAAACTGGAGTGATATAAACATAGAAAACATCGTTTCCATTGGGGGAAGAGAGCCCTAGACTATCTTTACAACATGATATTCTACTGCCAGAGTTCTACAAAATTCATCATGCTTAACATTACTCTTGTTCAGAGAGCAGAATACATTCTGTCTTCAGCAGCAGCAACAAAAACAACAACAACAAAACACACACACACACACACACACACACACACACACACACACATAAGACCAGGCAACCTATGAACAAGGCAGAGTTCAAATTCTCTTTTTTATCATTTTTATTGGATATTCTCTGTACTTACATTTCAAATGTCATCCCCTTTTCCCCTTCTTCCATCCCCTGCCCCGCCCCTTGTCTCCATGAAGGTGCTTCCACTCCCAACCACTCACTCCTACCTCATCACCTTGACATTCTCCTACACTGAGAAAATGAGCCTTCACTGGACCAAAGGCCTCTCCTCCCATTGATGCCAGACAATGCTATCCTCTGCTAAATATGCAACTGGAGCCATGGGTCTCTCGATGTGTGCTCATTGGTTAATGTTTTAGTCCCTGGGAGCTCTGGAGGGTTTGTTTGGCTAAGAATGTTGTTCTTCCCATGGGGTTACTAAACCTTTCAGCTCCTTCAGTCCTTTCTCTAGCTCTGCCATTGGGGTCCCTGTGCTGCAAGCATCCTCATCTGTATCAGTATGGCCCTGGCAGAGCCTGTGAGGAGGCATCCATATCAGGCTCCTGCCAGTAAGCACTTCTAGAGTTTAGATTCTCACAGGCAAAACTCAAATCAGAAACCCACTGATAAGCAGATTTCTAGTGATAAGCATTATAACCTATGTACCCTTTAGCAAAAAAAAAAAAAAAAAAGAAAGAAAAAGAAAAAGAAAAGAAACAAAATTTTTAAAAAGCAAAAAAAAATTGTGTTCACATTGATAGAGAGAAAAAATGAGTTGTTCCACAAAAATGTAAAGTAATTAAGGAACACGAATCCCAGATCTACTGAGGAAATGGGAATGTTAGTTACTGTAACTGCTCTATGCCCTTGAAGAGAAATAGAAGAAATAACTCAGTTTCTAAAGAAGCACATAGTTTTGCTTGAGGCTTTGGTTGTCTTTTTAAAAGTTAGCACTACTGTTAGCATTATCTGTGCCATATGCCTCCTTGGCAGTCTGGTGCATGCCTCAGAATTTTATTAAAAAAAAAAAAAAAAAAAAGGCTTACAAAAGCTACTGCAATTGGACTGCAGTTGACAAGCAACTGAGATACTATCTGAAGCCAGATGTGGCAGTACGCACCATAGTCCCAGCATTAAGGATGCTGAGGCAGAAAGACTGCCCACGTTCAAGGTCTGCCTTGGCTATGTAGTTGGTTTGAGGACAGTCAAGGATACTGAAGGAATTCTAGCCAGCTTGAGCAACCAATGCTCTGGCAAGACTTCCCTTCTCCCTTATCCCCTCTGCCTTGCTAAAAACTATTAGATTACATTTCTAAAGATAGCCACCATGGCCTAATATTCACTCATTTAGCCAATGCCTCTTCCTTCAGCAGACTACTAAGGCCCAACTATCAAAGTACTGAAGTCCAGCAATCAAAAGTCCACTTTGACTCATCTAATTAACATGCCTAATTAAAATTAAACTCCTTATTCTGGCAAGGGATTTCCAATTTTAATTTAAGCTGCCATTTGCCTAGGAGCTATGTCTGCCTCCTCTCTGTTGTAATGCGGTCCTTTGTCCCACTCTAGAACAAATACCACTTACCCCTCCTTTGTTCTTTTCCCTTCTCTCTCTGCCTCTATGTCCTGTCTTTGTCACTTATTCCCTGATCTTTGTTCTTCTGGGACAAATAAACCTTCTTTGTGCTAAGAATTTGGTATATGGGTGTCTTAAGCTGATACTTATCCCTTCAGATTCTGAATTGAAATGTGATATGCCATGTGTGTGTGTGTATGTGTGTGTGTGTGTGTGTGTGTGTGTGTGTGAATATTTTATATATATTCATATATATGTATATATGTATGTATGTATTACTGTGACTGCATTACAGGTATTTATTAGCACAACATAGTTCTCTGTGGCTTGTGACTTAGAGCCTAGTTTGTAGGTAAAGGAAATTTTCAGTTACAATTAGAGCTTAATAAAGATTCTCACTATCTGAAAACACAAATGCCAACTTGAGAGCATTAGTTGTTTGACCATGGTCAGTATTGGGTCCATTTTATGCTTAAGAGTTACAGAAGTGGTCTTGATGCCAGGTAAAGTCAACATTATATGACAAATATAATAAGAAACTGTCATAAGGTAATTGATGGCTGGCAATAGGAAGGGGGGTCTCCATGCCACGATTCAAAACATCCATCAAGTGTTTTCATCTCCTAGAGTTATTGTAACAAATTACGTAAAATAACATATTTACTCTTCTATGGTTCTAGAGGCCAGAAGTTCAAAGTCATGATATTATCATAAGGCAAGCAGATGTCTTTAACTCTGGCTTTTGAGAGGAAGAAGGCAGAAGATATAAATTCAACCTGACTAGGCTACCTCGTGAGTTCAAAGCCAACCTGTCTCAAAAAACAAGGGCCAATAAACTCATTCAACATTAGAGCATTTACTTGTGCATTTTTGCATCCACAAGTCCAATGTACCAGCAGGATTAACTCTCTCTGAAACCTAGAAAGAGAAATCTGTTCTATGCCACATCTCTGCCTTCTGATGACTTCAGACACCCAATGGCATTGTGCTTCCAAACCCCAAAAGCTACATAACTCCAGTACTATTGCTATATGCTCTTTTCTGTGTTTTTGTATTTCAGATATTTCTCTTCCTTATCATACAAGGATAAGTAACTTTACTTAGAGTCACTTGACTTCAGAATTACCTCTTCTCTGTTTCCTTAACTGCTTATTACATTCATAGCTCTTTCTAAATAAGGTCATTCACAGGTATCAGGTAATGGGAGCAAAATATATTTTAAATCTTGAAAGATGTAACACTCGCTATTACTACAAAAATTGAATTATATGCCAAACTACATAAACTTTGTAATAAAAGATGGCCAAAGGATTACAAAGATATGCCCAAATACTGGTATTAATTTTTGATCAAACACTCTTAACATATGCAAAATTTAAAGCCTGATACCAAGGTATGGTTGGAATGTTTTAGAAACATAGCCAATTTCATATGTTCTGTCTTCCAAATAGAAAGCATATTGTCATTGGACAATTAGAAGTTTGAGTGCAAAACATAATTTACCGCTCTATTTCTTCACTGTATTTGATTATATTACTCAGGTGTTTATAGATGTACAGTCATAGTTAGACTTCCTCAATAGAAAAATCTCATGTCTCTAAGAAGCTTGCCTGATCTTCTTTGACACACCCATGATGTCTAGGCCAATTCCTGGTAAACAGGAAATGCACCAAATACAGTAACTACCAGATTTCCTCGAACTCTCCATAAAATGGTCATCTTGTACATGACAATGTAGAAGAAATCCACGTCAAATAAATTTTGCTCCATATTTGTCTTCACCTAAGCAGCTATTCAGACTGTCTTTAGGGAGTTTAGTGAGCATGGTGCCTTAGTGTTTTGATTTGAAAACTGAAAATTCTAACTGTATCTGTTTGAGAGGGTAGTTCATTAAATACTAATAATGTCATTTGTAAGTTATTCTGAAAAAAAATCTTTATCAGTAGTGGTATTGAGGTTATTCTTGTTAAACATCCCTTCTTGTTGGCTGTGATGTTATATCCTTTTATTCCAGCTACTTGGGGGAGGAAAATACTAGAACAAAGATAACCTGAGCAACCTACCAAGACCATATCACAAACTTAAAAATTAAAAAAAACCCACAGCTTAGTGGTAGAGTACTATCTAACATATGAAGAGTCCCAAGTTTGATGCCAAACATCATCCCATAATCAGATAGACCCCTTCCTTCGGATTTTAGGAAGAAGTTTTTTCAAATCCAAGAACTTAAGTGAGTTAGCAGGGTCCCTTGTGTTTCTTTCTCATTGCTTCCTTTACTATGGGCAACTGAGTCTTTGTGAAGTGGACACTTGGGCTGGTATACTGTCACTTCCCACTGATAAGGATCATAACCTGTCAATCCTAGAAAGGAAATCTTGGTGAGATTTGATGAACTACTCCATTTAATTTTCTGGCGTTCAATTAAAATTCTTCACATCAAAACCTGTAATAAAAACTTCATTTGCTGTGAATGCTCCTTTTGGGGAATTGCTATTATGCTGCAAAGTCTGCTGAATGGAAGTCCAGTGTTAAAATGATTGTGATTTAGGGTTTTAAGTCACTGCGCCAAGCCTTGGAAACTATAACCCACATTGCCTCCAAAAATGTTTTCCCTTGTGGCCTTTCTCATGTATAAAATTTGCTGTAATCACAGATTACAAAATACAAGAAACTATGAAGGAAGAATATTTTCAAGGAATTCCTAAACAATAGCCCACTCAAAGCAGATACTGGAAGAAGGCTAGGAGAGTGAACCATTTATTTTTGTCTTCTTTCATTGTACTAAAAGTGCATTTTACTTCTATCAGTTGAGAGTGCATGTCTAGTCCCCTCTTCCTGCAGTCCTGTACAAAGAAGAGATGTCATAATAGAATCAGAGCTCTCTCCATAGCTGCTGTATTTATTCCATTGGAAGAGGGGATATGCTCATCTCTTCCACATAACGAATTATGCTCGGCATCCTTCCATAGCCTGTTTGCAACTGCTGACTGCCCAGATTTAGGGGAAAAACTCACTACTTAGGAGGGGAAAGCTCACTACAAAAATGCTTTCAGCAAGGAACGACCCAGGAAATCTATTGTTTCCACACAATGCTTTTGCAGACATAGGAGATACAGAGTTGAGAAAGAAGTATTTAAATGAAAAGGTTATAGATTTTTTTTTTTAAAGTCTGAAGAAAAAAAGAAAGCAGAACACTGGGAATAGCAGGATATAAAGTAACCAGAGGCATTTGGCCTTTTCTGAACAATTTTAGCACAAGAACTTTTGGCAATCAGAAGAGGTGGTTACTGCTTCTCGGGGTGAAGTGGGGCTTTAATTTCACCAGTGTGTTTTTTATTTAAATGAAAAGGCATCAATGTGTATGTTATTTTTACAGGTTTGTATCAAACCATTGCTACCTTTCTACTCATTCATTCTCTCCTGGACATGTATCAAGACCCTACAGTGTGCCAACCACCCTTCTACGTGTTTTATATGTGGCAAGATATAAACTGTATGGAAAATAAAATAAGCATTGATCTCAGGGCTCCAGACTGCCAGGAGTAAAGCAAGCAGCACAGCTGATAAGTTACTTACACTGTACTGAAAAGTAAGAGTGCTGTGCACACAGGTACAACAGGGTAAGGGTGCTGGGCACATGGGCTGCTCTGAGAACTGCAAGGTTGATGGGCTGACTACTAGACTGCCTTACTGTCTGCATACATGCTGTGTGTGTGTGTGTGTGTGTGTGTGTGTGTGTGTGTGTGTGTGTGTGTGTACTTGTGTGAGTATAAGGACCGACATAATAGAATGTAGGGGCCAGAGGTCACTGTCCTGCATCTGCTTCATGCACCCTCCACTTTTAATTATTTCTTCTTCATTTTTTATCTTATGTGTACGGGTGATTCTGCCTGTATGTGTCTGTGCACCACTTGCAAGCCTGGTACCTCTGGAGGCCAGAAGAGGGCATCAGATCACCTAGAACTGGAGTTATCTACAATGTTGTGGGGGCACTAAGAATCAAACCCAGGTGCTCTGCAAGAGCAACTAGTGTGTTGAACTGTTGAGCCATCTCTCCTTCCCTCCTTCACTTTATTTTTTGAAACTGCATCTTTCACTGAATCTCAAGCTCACCCATTAGCTAAGCTGGCTGGACAAGACTCTAGGATCCCCCTAGCCTTTCCAGTGCAGAGATTACAGACACATGCTGCCACACCCAGGTTTTTACACATTTTCAAGGGAATTGGTCTTAGGTCTTCATACTCAAGTAATTTTACCTAATGAGATGTTTCCATAGGTTCCTCAACTTGTGGGTTGTTGTTGTTTTTTTTTTTTTTTTTTTAATATTTGTGTATGTCCATACACCAGTATGAATGTTAGTGAGGTATGGGAATCATGGAAAAACCTCCAGTGTAGGTTCTTGTCTTTTACCTTATTTGGAAGAAATGTGTCCTATGTCCTGCTGAATATGTCCAGCTCCCTGATCTGCAAGATTCCAGAAATTCTCCTGTCTCTGCATCCACTGTGTTGTAGGCATGCTGGAACTGCAGATGCTCCCAGCATGTCCAGCTTTGCCTGGGCTGTAGGATCTGAATACCCATCCTCATGTTTGCAAAGCAAGTGCAATCTCCACTGAGCCATCTCCCCAACTTTCCACTAATATTTGTAAGAAATAAGTGCATACGCTTTTATTTGTGTTAAAATAACTCAATGAATACAGTGTCACCATGTTTTTCACATAAATAGGGGTATTCAGTATCTGGAAGAGAAGGCTTTCTAATTCTTAAAGAAATGTTCCTTTAAGTCTTGAAATTTTACAACTGTCCATAAGTTCACTAAACACATTACTACTTTTTTTAAATATTATAGACATAGAGACAAGCTGTAGTGGTTAAGTGTATTGTTTGAAAAATAATAAGAGTATAAAGGAATCATCAATATCTGTAATCAGACCAAAGACTGCCATTGGGAAAGCTGAAGTATTACCATTATCATTAAAGCCCCACACAAAAAATAACTCTCAGCAAGTGCACAGGAAAGACAGTCTGACACGGCCTCTGGACTGGCCAGTTGCCTGCCCTCCTCTGGGCTGTTTCATGCTAATTTCACCTTCCTGAAAGTTCATAGGACCACACTGGCCAGAGAGTACATTTTACTTTCTTTTGGTGTGGTTTAGCTTTCACCTCTTCTTTCGTATGTGAAAATCCAACCTTTGGTTACTGGCAAAAGGACAAACTGACTGAACTGGAATTGGCCCTACCAATGACAATAGTTCCAGTATAAGCAATGGCCACCAGCCAGACGGAGTCAAACGCCTCCAAGGAGTTGGAAGCATGGCTGTATACCAGGAGAGTGGGGCAGCACTGAATTGGCCTGCGTTCACGTTTCAAACTACTTAAAGAACACGTTGATTCATACCAACTTCATTTATCAAATAAGGAATGTAAATTTTTCCCTATCTCTACAAACTATTTTGAACAATTGTTCTTTGATCAGATCCTGACTCCCTTTGAGTTTATCCTTATTCTTTGTGCAACCTTCAGATTGTTGTTGGTGATGCCCAGCCCATTGGGCTGCCAGTGCTTCAGAAGCTTCCAAAGTTAATAGACCGCAAAACTGAGATGTCATAGACCCACACAAATGGGACAAGGCTCCACTCCCCCCTTTTAATCCAAAAAGTAGCTGTAGCTGCTTTCCACTTTAGGTTCTATCATTAAAGTAACACACATTCATTTACCACATGGGCTTAGTTGGTGTTCTTTTCTTCTCTTGTGCTATAGTCTAATTACTTGGGACATGTTTTATTTTTAAATTATTTGCTGCTCTTCCTGACTACCAACCAGCCCAGTGTCTGATACTGTCAGCGTCTGGCTTATTTTCCCACCAACACTTATTTTGGGTACAGGTGGGTGGCAAAATGTTTGGTTTTGCTTTCTGGTTGGCATTGGAGTAAGTCCCAGAATATGGTTACAGTTAGGTCAAAGGGCTAAATGTGTTACTACATCCTCTGCTGTTGTCAAATACCTCTTTGTCCCCTAGATTCCTAGTGAAGAGAGGACCCAGAGATGATGCAAACGCCATTTAAGGCTCCAATGAGAGTGTTAGGTTTAATATCTGTAAATTCCAAACACTCAAAGCCAATATACTACTGTTATACTCAATTTATTTTCTTATCTTTCTTGTCTGTCTTCTCTTGGTTCAAATCTTTATTATCCTGAATCTAATATTAATATGTTTGTACCTTAAATCAGGGCTCACAAAGCAAAGTTCAACATGTAACGTTAAGTTATTATTAATTTTTATCTAAGAACCAACACTTTTAATTTTTAACACAAATTTTGTTGCTCTATTTTTTCCTTTTTCCTTTTTTAAAAAATATTAGATATATTTAATTTCATTTCAACTGTCATTCCCTATCCTGGCTTCCCCACCACAAAAACCCTGTGTCCTGTGATCTTCCACTGATTAAAATAAATAATCACCCACCAACCCACACCATCCTCCCTCCATGCTCTAATATTACCATATACTGGGGCATCCAGCCTTGATAAAACCAAGCGATTCTCCTCCAATTGATACCCAACAAGGCCATTCTCCACTACATGTGGATCTAGAGTCATGGGTCAGTCCATGTATAAACTTAGAATAGTAGTTTAATCCCTGGGACTTTTGGTTGGTTGAAATCGTTGTGTAAGTGAAATTTTAACCCCCTTCAGCTTTTTCAATCCTTTCTCTGATGCCTCCATTGGGGACCCTATTCTCAGTTCAGTAGTTGTCTGTAAGCATCTGCCTCTGTATTTGGCATGATCTGGAAGATTATCTCAGGAGGCAAATTATACCAGACTCCTGTCAGCATGCACTTCCTGGCATCAGCAATATTGTCTGAGTTTAGTGGCTGTATTTAAGGTCCCCTTGATCATTAGGTGAAAAAATGACTTACAGCTGGACCTCATGGAGGCATTTCCTCAACTGAGGCTCCTTTCTCTGTGATAACTCCATCTTGTGTCACGTTGACACAGATCCAGCCTGTACAATGTTCATAGCTTTTTGACACGAATAAATCTCACCTGGGTTCAGCTGGTCTTGGGTAGCTCCATGTTGCTTCCAGCTCTTTCCTTCTTTAGACCTCTCACTTCTCTCTTATTCCCTCACCCTGCCCAATTACCATCGTTCCTTTATTTTACTAATTAAAATGGGAGTACTCAGTTGGAGTCATGTGACTAGCCAGCCCTTCTTGGGGATGTGGAATTAATGTTAAATTACAAACAACTTCAGGACAATCTACAAAAGACTCTCAATCATGAACATCTATGCTCCAAATACAAGGGCACCCACAATCATAAAAGAAACCTTACTAAAGATCAAAGCATGTGTGGCAGAATTCACAACAATAGTGGGAGACTTCAACACCTAAGTCTCATCCATGGAAAGATCATGGAAGCAGAAACTGAACAAATACCTAGTGAAACTAAAAGAAGTTTTGAGTCAAATAGATTTAACAGACATCTACAGAGTATTTTATCCTAAAACAAATGAATATACCTTCATATCAGCATCTCAGGTCATAATCTCCAAAAATTACCAACTAGTGGGCCACGTAACAGTCCTCAACTGATACAAGAACATGAAAATAATCTCATCTATCTTATCAGATCACCCAAATTCTCAATAGAGACTATCAATGCTAGATGTTCCTGGACAGACATCATGCAGACCCTAAGAGAACATAAGTGTCAGTCCAAGCTGCTATACCCAGAAAAACACTCAATCACCGTTGATGGAGAAAACAAGCTATTCCAGGACAAAAGTAAATATATACAATATCTGACCACAAACCCAGCAATGCAAGAAATTATAGGTGGAAAACCCAAGACAAGGAAGAAAACTACATCCAAGATAAAACAAAAAAAAAAACCTAAGCAAAAAAACCAAAAGAAGAAAGACACACAGGCACAATTTAACCTGTAAATGCAAAAATAGCAGAAAACAGCAGCCACTATTCCTTAATATCTGTAAACATAAATAGATTCAATTCCCACAAAGATATAGGCTAAAGGTCTGGATATATAAATAGAACACACATTTTGCTGCATACAGGAAACTCATGTCAGAGACAAAAATAGAAACTATCTCAGAGTAAAATGTTGGGAAAAAAAAAAAACATTCCAAGCAAATATCTCCAAAAAGAAAGCTGGAGTGGTCATTCTAACAATTAATAAAGGATATTTACAACCAAGAGTTATCAAAAAAGTTATTAAAAGCCTCTAACAAAGCAAGTGAAAAACCTGTATGACAAGAACTTCAAATCTACAAAGAAGGAAATCAAGGAAGATCTCAGAAAGTAGTAAGATCTGTCATGCTCATGGTTTGAAAGAATCAACATTTTAAAAATGGCCATCCTACCAAAAGCAATCTACAGATTCAGTGCAATCCCCATCAAAACTCCAACCCAGTTCTTCACTGAGTTGGAAAGAGTAATATGGAATTTCATCTGGAATAAAAAAAGACCTAGAATAGCAGAATCCATCCTCAACCACAAGAAAACATATTTGGGAATCACCATCCCTGACCTCAAGCTATATTACAAGGCAATTGTGCTAAAAACTGCATGGTACTGGTACAGAAACAGGCATGTGGATCAATGGAATAGAATAGAAGATCCAGAAATGAACCCTCACTTATATGGTCACCTGATTTTTGACTAAAGTGCTATAAATATTCAATGGAGAAAGGACAGCGTCTTCAATAAAGAGTGTTGGTCCAACTGATGCTCAGCATGCAGAAGAATGAAAATTGACCCTTTCTTATCTCCTTCTACAAAGATCAAGTGCAAGTGGATCAAAGATCTCCTCATTGAAACAGGTAGACTGAAACTATTAGAAGAGAGAGTAGGGAAAACCTTAGAACTCATAGACACAGGAGAAAATTTCCTGAACAGAACACCAATGGCTCGTGCTTTAAGGTCAAATATTGTAAATGGGACATAATGAGATTGTAAAGTTTCTGAAAGGCTAAGGAAAATGTCAAGAAAAGAAAACAGAAGCTATCAGATTGGGAAAAGATCATTACCAACCCCAATTCTAATAGAGGCCTGATATCAAAGGTATACAAAGAACTCAAGAAGCTAGAAACCAGAGAATCAAACAACCCTATTAAAAATGAGGTATGGTGCTAAATAAAATATTCTCAATTGAGGAATATGAAATGCCTGAAAATCATCTAAGGAAGTGCTTGACATCATTAGCCATCAGGGATATGAAAATCAAAACACACCTGAATTTCTACTTCACACCAACGAAAATAGCTAAGATCAAAAATTTTGAAGACAACACATGATGGCGAGGATCAGAGAAAAAAGAACACTCCTCCACTGTAACTGGAGTTCTAAACAGTCACAGCAAATCTGGAAATCAGTATGGCGGTTCCTCAGAAAATTGGACATAGTACTACATGAAGACCCAATTATTACACTTCTGGGCATATATGCCAGAGAAGTTACAATATACAACAAAGAGACATGCACCAAAATGTACATAGCAGCCCAACTTATAATAGCCAGAGGCAGGAAAGAACCCACTTGTCCTTCGGTAAAAGAATGGATACAGAAATTGTGGTATATTTACACAGTGCAGTACTACGCAGCTATCAGAAACAATTACTTTATGAAATTCTAAGAAAATGGATGCATCTAGAGAATATCATCCTGAATGAGATAACCCACTCAAAAAAGAACAGACATAATATGCAGTCACTGAAAATTGGATATTAACCCTAGAAATCTCTGAACACCCCAGAAACAATTCACAGACTATATTAAGTCAAAAAGAAAAAGAAAAAAAAAAAAAAACCCAAAGGCAGAAAACAAAAAAAAGAAGCAAAAAAATCAAAAAATTAACTGAAAAACCATTATGATTAGTGTTTACACACCTAGAAAAGTTTAACAATTTCCAGGTTACATCTTGTTTTATTGTACTTTTTGATCATTGTAACTAGTAAAATTTTAATGCATACTAGCAAATTTGAAAAAAATCAAGGTCTTTCAAAAAGTATTCATATACACTTATCCAAAAACGATGAAAATCTGTACCTTTATCTTTATTTGTTAAAATAAAGATGTTCAGTTCATGAAAAAAAAAAAAAAAAAAAAAAAACACTAAACAATAAAAAAGAAAGGAAGACGCAAAGAATGAACAGCAAAACAGGAGGTCTGATCAAGCTGACAAAATTTTAATTTTCATGCACTAATTTTATACAGGTAGAAGAAGGGAATAAAACATATGACTTAGGAACTTTCCAGCTAAAGAACTTTTCACAAAATCTTTGTGGAGAATTATATGGGAAGGGGGACTACTCAGGTGCAGATTACCATGTTCTGCAAAGTAGGATCTGTTGCCTGGGAGGCCTTTCTACTCAGAATCAGAGATCACCTGACTTATAGTCAGTCTCTACCACAGAAAACAGAAACCTAATCTGAGATATAAGTAATATGGTGTTACTTGGAATACTTCCTGCCCAAGGCCAGACCCGGCCCTGTTTCTTTCCCTACCATAGGTCCCTGGGAGCTTGGAAGAGCTGCAGGTGTGCTTTCCATCTTAAATAGAAGGGTGATTCAACTTCTTCTGCCCACATTCTATCCTGGAAGAGGCCAGCCAGAACACTTCATACACAGGCAGAGGTACTACCCAGGAGAGCACACTTACAATCAAAAGCAAGACTCAGCCCAAATACATCAAGACTGGTCTCTGTCATTGGAATTCACAATGTACCCTGAGAGAGGAACACCCAGAAAAAATCTTCCTCTAGAGATCATGGGCCCACCTACCTACAAGAGACATAAGCCCCAATACGAGACAAGAAGATCACCTAGCATCACATAGAACAAGATGGCAGGACTCTAAGAAACCAAAACGAAGATCACCAGGCAACATCAAAACTCAGTACTTCCACCACTGCAAATAGTGGATATGTTCAATAACCAGAAAAACAAGATTTAGACTTAAAATTATACTTAATGATGATGATGGAGAAGCTCAAAGGAGAAGAACATAAAGAACACATTCAAAAGTAAAGGAGAATACACACAAACAAGATGGAGCCCTTAAAGAGGAAACACAAAAAGCACTTAAATAGTTGAATGGAAGAATAACCAGGTGAAGGAACTGAAAACAGAAACAGAAACAATGAAGGAAAAGCTAAAGAAAACAAACTTGAAGTTAAAAAACTTAGGAAAGACATAAGGAGTCATAAATGCTAGAATCACCAACAGAATACAAGAGATATAAAAGAGAATCTCAAGAAGAAAACAGAACATCGAAATCATTGACACAACACTCAGAGAAACAGCAAAAATAAAAGAGATCCTTAGCAAAATATCATGAAAATCCAGGACACCATGAGAAGATCTAACCTAAGCATAATAGGTGTAGACAGGGTGTAGAATATGAACTGAAAGGCACAATAAATATCTTCATCCCTGGAATGAAAGGATGGTTTAATATAAAGAAATCCACCAATGTACTCCACCATATAAATAAACTCAAATTACAAAATCACATGGTCATCTCACTAGAGGCTGAGAAAGTATTTGACAAAATTCAACACCCCTTCATGTTAAAAGTCCTGGAAAAAACAGGAATCCAAGGTCCACACCTAAACATAATAAAAGCAATGTACAGAAAACCAACAGCCAACATCAAACTTAAGGGTGGAAAAAATGAAGCAATTCCACTAGAATCATGGACTCGACAAAGCTGCCCACTCTCTCCCTACTTATTCAACATAGTACTGGAAGTCCTGGCTGGAGCAATTAGACAGCAAAAGAAGATCAAGGAGATACAAATTGGAAAGGAAGAAGTAAAAACATCACTCTTTAGATGACATGATAGTGTACTTAAGTGACCCCACAAATTCCACCAGAGAACTCCTACAGCTGATAAACAATTTCAGCAAAGTGGCTGGATATAACATTAACTCAAAAAAGCAGTAGCCTTCCTATATTAAAAGGATAAACATGTGGAGAATGAAATTAGAGAAAATATAACCTTCACAATAGTCACAAAAACTATGAAATACATTCATGTGACTCTAAGCAAGTGAAGGACCTGAATGACAAGAACTTCAAACATCTAAAGAATTAAATCGAGGCAGATCTCAGAAAACAGAAAGATCTCCCATGCTCATGGATTGGAAGGATCAACATTTTAAAAGTGGACATCTTACTAAAATAATCTTGAGATTCAATGCAATCCCCATCAAAATTCCAACCCAGTTCTTCATTGAGTTGGAAAGACCAATGCGCAATTTCATCTGGAATGACAAAAGACCTAGAATAGAGAAATCCATCCTCAACAACAAGAAAATATCTGCGGAAATCACTATCCCTGACCTCAAGCTATATTACAAGGCACTTGTGCTGAAAACTGCATGGTACTGGTACAATAACAGGCATGTGTATCAATGGAATAGAATAGAAGATGCAGAAATGAGTCCTTACGGGGCTGAAAAACTGGTACCAGGAACAGAATTTTGGAACTTCTGTTTCCACCTGGCGGTGACTTCAGGGCGCAGAGCAGAGCCTGGCCCATCTGCCATGCGGACCACCAGCCCCTAAGGTTGAGAGACTGGTGAGTAGGAGATCTGAGCGCCCCGGGAGCAGAGAGATCTCTGCGGAGTGCACACATGGGGCGCACCTTTCGACCTGCCTGATCCGGGGACCAGGAATAGAACTTTGAAACCTCTATTCCCACCCGGCGACTCTGAGGCATAGAACAGGGCTGGGCCCATCTGCCACCTAGACCAGTGGAGATCCAGGGATACCCACCAGATTCATGGGAAAGGTGAGAACATATCACTGACAACAAAATGGCAAGAGGAAAGCGAAAATGTATATCCCAAGGAAACCAAGACAACCTGGCAACACCAGAACCCAGCTCTCCCATAACAGCAAACATCGGAATTCCAAACACTCCATTAAAAGAAGACGCAGACCTGAAATCATACCTCAAGATGCTGATAGAGATACTTAAACAAGAACGGGAGGAAAAGCAAAAAGATTCAGAAGCTTTTAAAGAGGAAACAAGAAAAACACTCCAAGAACTCAAAGAATTAGAGGAAAACAGAACCAAAGAAATGAAGGAATGGAAGAGGAAAATTAAAACGGAAATTGACACAATAAAGAAAACACTAAAAGAGATAACCCTAGAGGAAGAACACCAAAAAAAAAAAAAAAAACCAAAAAAAAAAAACCAAAAAAAAAAAAAAAAAAAACCATCAGGAATCACAGAAGCAAGCATTTCTAATAGATTACAAGAGAATATTGGGGGCAGAAGGCAATATTGCAAACAAAAACAAAACAGCCAGACAAGATGCAAAAAACAAAAAGCTCCTAACCCAAAATGTCCAGGAAATCCAAGACACAATGAGAAGACCGAACCTAAGGATAATAGGAATAGAAGAGGGAGAAGAGTATCAACTAAGATGCACAGGAAATATCTTCAACAAAATCACAGAAGAAGACTTCCCTAACCTCAAGAATGAGATGACCACGAGCATAAAAGAAGCCTAAAGAACTCCAAATAGGTTGGACCAGAAAAGAAATACCTCCCGACAAATAATAGTCAAAACATCAAGTGCCCAAAGCAAAGAAAGAATACTAAAAGCAGTAAGGGAAAAAGGTCAGGTAACATATAAAGGCAGGCCAATCAGAATCACACCCGATTTCTCAACAGAGACTATGAAAGCTAGAAGAGCCTGGACAGACATCATGCACACCCTAAGAGAGCACAAGTGCCAGCCCAAACTGCTATACCCAGCAAAACTCTCAATCACCATAGATGGAGAGATGAAAATATTTCAAGACAAATCTAAATTTACACACTATCTTACCACAAACCAAGCACTACAACGAATTATAGGTCGAAAACCCAATACAAAGAGGGGAAATACAGCCTAGTAAAAAAAAAGAAAACTCCTAAACAAGAAAACTAAAGGAAGAAAAAGACACAGACACAACTCAACCCACAAAAGCAATAATGGCAGGAAACAAAAAATTATTCCTTGATATCTATTAACATAAATGGACTCAACTCCCCAATAAAGAGACATAGACTATCAGACTGGTTACATAAACAAAATCCAGCCTTTTGCTGCATACAGGAAACTCATCTCTGAGCAAAGACAGACACTATCTCAAGTAAAAGGGTGGGGAAAAAACTTCCAAGTAAAAAGCCCCAAGAAGCAAGCTGGAGTGGCTTTACTAATATCGAATAAAGTAAATTTCCAACCAAAAGTTATCAAAAAAGATAAGGAAGGACACTTTTTACTCATTACCGGGGGAATCTGTCAGGAGAAACTCTCAATCCTTAACTTATATGGTCCAAATAAAAAATCACCCACATTCATAAAAGAAACCCTACTAAAGCTCATAAAAATATATTTCACCCCACACAATAATAGTGGGAGACTTTAATACCCCACTCTCACCAATGGACAGATCATGGAAACAGAAACTGAACAAGGACACTGCAAAACTAGCAGAGACTTTGAACCAACTAGAATTAATAGATATCTACAGAACATATCATCCTAAAGTAAAAGAATAAACCGTCTTCTCAGCACCCCATGGCACCTTCTCGAAAATTGACCACATAATTGGACTCAGAACGAGCCTCAATCGATATAAGAAGATTGAAATAATCTCATGCATCCTCTCAGATCACCATGGTCTAAGGCTGGTCTTTAACAACAACAAAGATAACAAAAAGCCCACGTACACATGGAAACTAAACCACGCTCTGTTAAATGATAGCAGGGTCAAAGAAGAAATAAAGAAAGAAATTAAGGACTTTCTAGAATTCAACGAAAACGAAAACACAACATACCCAAACCTATGGGATGCAATGAAAGCAGTACTGAGAGGAAAACTCATAGCCCTAAGTGCTTCCAAAAAGAAACTGGAGAGAGCTTACATCAGCAACCTGACAGCACAGCTAAAAGCCCTAGAAGTAAAGGAAGCAGATATACCCAAGAAGACTAGATGGCAAGAAATAATCAAAATTAGGGCAGAAATAGACCAAATAGAAACAAAAAGAAACATTGAAAAAATCAAAAAAACCAAGAGTTGGTTCTTTGAGTAAATCAACAAGATTGATAAACCCCGAGCCAGACTAACTAGAGGGCAAAGAGTGAGTATGCAAATTAAAAAAAATCAGAAAGTTAAGTGGAGACATAACAACTGAAACTGAGGAAATTCAAGAAATCATCAGATCTTACTACAAAAACTTATACTCCACTAATTGGAAAATCTGGAGGAAGTGGACAAATTTATAGACAGATACAAGATCCCAAAGTTAAACCAGGACCAATAAACTATCTAAATAACCCTATAACACCCAAAGAAATAGAAGAAGTCATCAAAGCCCACCAACCAAAAAAAAGCCCATGTTCAGACGGGTCCAGTGCAGAATTTTATCAAACATTTATTGCTGATATAACACCAATACTCTCCAAAGTATTCCAAAAGATAGAATCAGATGGAATACTACCCAACTCATTTTTTGAGGCTACAATAACCCTCGTACCTAAACCACACAAAGACCCTACAAGAAAAGAGAACTTCAGACCAATCTCACTTATGAACATTGACACAAAAATACTCAACAAAATCCTTGCAAACCGAATCCAAGAATACATCAAAATGATCATTCATCATGACTAAGTAGCCTTCATCTCTGGGATGCAGGGATGGTTTAATATGAGGAAATCCATCAATGTAATCCACCATATAAAAAAACTCAAAGAACAAAATCACATGGTCATCTCACTAGATGCTGAGAAAGCATTTGACAAAATTCAACACCTTTTCATGTTAAAAGTCCTGGAAAGAACAGGAATCCAAGGTACATACTTAAACATAATAAAAGCAATAGACAGCAAACCAACAGGCAACATCACACTTAATGGTGGGAAACTTGAAGCAATCCCACTAAAATCAGGGACTCGACAAGGCTGCCCACTCTCCCCCTACCTATTCAACATAGTACTGGAAGTCCTGGCTGGAGCAATTAGACAGCAAAAGGAGATCAAGGGGATACAAAACAGAAAGGAAGAGATAAAACCATCACTCTTTGCAGATGACATGATAGTGTACTTAAGTGACCCCAAAAACTCCACCAGAGAACTCCTACAGCTGATAAACAAGTTCAGCAAAGTGGCTGGATACAAAATCAACCCAAACCAATCAGTAGCCTTCCTATACTCAAAGGACAAACATTTGGAGAAGGAAATTAGGGAAAAGGTACCCTTCACAATTATCACAAAAACTATGGAATACCTTGGTGTGACTCTAACTAAGCAAGTGAAGGACCTGTATGACAAGAACTTCAAACCTCTAAAGAAGGAAATTGAGGAGGATCTCAGAAAATGGAAAGATCTCCCATGCTCATGGATTAGAAGAATCAACATTTTAAAAATGGCCATCCTACCAAAAGCAATCTACAGATTCAATGCAATCCCCATCAAAATTCCAACACAGTTCTTCATGGAATTGGAAAGATCAATGTGCAATTACATATGGAACAACAAAAGACCTAGAACAGGGAAATCCATCCTCAACAACAAGAAAACATCTGCAGGAATCACTATCCCTGACCTCAAGCTATATTACAAGGCACTTGTGCTGAAAACTGCATGGTACTGGTACAGAAATAGGCATGTGGATCAATGGAATAGAATAGAAGATCCAGAAATGAGCCCTCACATATATGGTCACCTGATTTTTGAAAAAGGAGCCATAAACATTCAATGGAAAAAGGACAGCCTATTCAACAAATGGTGCTGGTCCAACTGGCACTCAACATGCAAAAGAGTGAAAATAGATCCTTTCTTATCTACTTGTACAAAGCTCAAGTGTAAGTGAATCAAAGATCTCCACATTAAACCAGATACACTGAAACTATTAGATGAGAAAGTAGGGAAAACTTTAGAACATATAGGCACAGGAGAAAATTTTCTGAACAAAATACCAATGGCTATAGCTCTAAGGTCAAAGATTAACAAATGAGACTTAATGTGATTGGAAAGTTATTGTAAGGCTAAGGACATTGTCAAGGAAACAAAACAGCAGAAAACAGAATGCGAAAAGATTTTTACCAAATCAACATCAGATAGAGGCCTAATATCTAAGGTATACAAAGAACTCAAAAAGCTAGACACCAGAGAATCAAATAACCCTATTAAAAAATGGGGTACAGAGCTAAACAAAACGTTCTCAGTTGAGGAATATCGAATGGCTGAGAAATATCTGAGGAAGTGCTCAACATCCTTAGCCATCAGGGAAATGCAAATCAAAACAACCCTGAGATTCTACCTCACACCAGTCAGATTGTCCCAGATCCAAAACTCAGATGACAACAGATGCTGGCAACGTTGTGGAGAAAGAGAAACCCTTCTCCACTGTGGGTGGGGTTGCAAACTAACAAAACCACTCTGGAAATCAGTCTGGCGATACCTCAGAAAATTGCATCTAGAAAATATCATCCTGAGTGACATAACCGAGGCAGGAAAGAACAGACATAATATGCAGTCACTGATAGTGGGATGCTAAGCCCGGAGGCTCAGAGTGCCCCAGAAACAACTCACAGACTGTGTGAAGTTCAAGAAAAAAAGAAAAGAAACCAAAACAAACAAACAAAAAAAAGGCATTATGCTCAATCCTTACTCACCAAGAAAACTTTGACTAATTCCAGGTTACATCCTCTTTTACATGTACTTTTTGCTCATTGTAACTAGTAAGACCTTAATGAAGAGTATCAATCCTAAAAAAAAAAAAAAAAAAAAAAAAAAAGTCATGCACTGACCAAAATGTATTTGAATACATTTATGCAAAAATGTTTAAAGTTTTTTTCTTTTATCTTTGTTTTGTAAAATAATGTTTAAAAAAATGAATAAATAAATTATAGAAGAAAACTTTCCTAATCTAAAAAAAAGAGATGACCATTAACATAAAAGAAGCCTACTGAACCTTCAAAAGACTGGACCAGAAAAGTAATTTTTGCTGATAAACAGTAGTCAAAACAACAAGTGCTCAAAACAAAGAAAGAATCACAGAAGCAGTAAGAGAAAAAGGGCAGGTAATGTATAAGTCAGACTGATAAGAAATGCAATAACCTGTTCAACAGAGACTTTTAAAGGTAGAAGATCCTAGACTGACCTCATACAGGCCCTGAGGTTACTATATCCAGATAAAACTCTCAATCATTATAGGTGTAGAAACCAAGATGATCCAAGATAAATACAAATTTATACAATATCTCTCCATAAATACAGCCTTTCAAAGGATAGTAGATGAAAACAAACTCCACAAAGAGGGAAACTTCACCTTAACATAATCAAGAAACTAATCCTCTTGCAACACACAACAAAGAAGTAGGGCACACAAGCATAACTTTATCTCTCACAGCAAAAATATCAGGAAAAAAATCACTATTTTGTAAGATACCTTAAGTTCCCTTAACATCAGTGAAACCAATTCTCCAATAAAAGGACATTGACAAATTGTCTGGATATTCAAATAGGATCCAGCATTTTGCTGCATACAGGAAACTCATCTCAACAAAAAGACAGGCACTATCTCACAGTAAAGGGTTGGGAAAAAAAACTTTACAAGCAAATGGTCATCAAAAAACAAGCTCTAGTAGCCATCCTAATATCAAATAAAATAGATTTTCAACCAA
The DNA here is from genome assembly GCF_963924665.1 of Micromys minutus. NCBI lineage: Eukaryota > Metazoa > Chordata > Mammalia > Rodentia > Muridae > Micromys > Micromys minutus. The sequence continues at coordinate 24,049,339 of NC_137958.1, forward strand.
CTGTCATCAAAACTGAAAAGGAAAGGCACTCTTTACATATCAGTGGCATAATTTGTAAAGAGGAAGTCTCAATCCTCACAATCAATGCTCCAAATAAAAGAGCACACTCGTTCATAAAAGAAAGTCTACTGAAGCTTAGAGCATATATTATACCACACTCTATAATAGAGGATGACTTCAACAGTCCACTCTCATCAATGGATAAATCAGGGATGCAAAAAATGAAAAGAGACACAGTAAAACTAACATAAGTTATAAACCAAATGGATTTAACAGACTCTATAGCATATTTCATCCTAAAACAAAAGCATCTCAGGGCATACTCTACAAAATTTACCATACAGTCACTCACAAAACAGGCCTCAACAGATACAAGAACATCAAAAAATCCCATGCATCCTATCGGATCACATGGACTAAGGCTGGGCTACAATAACAATAAAAACAACAAAACCCCATATACACATGGAAGCTAAACCATTCACTACTCAAGAACCACATGGTCAAGGAAGAAATAAAGAAAGAAATCAAAGACTTTTTAAAATTAAACAAAAAAGAAGGGACAACACACCTGAAACTTATGTGATACAATGACAGCAGTTTTAAGAAGAAAATTCATAGTCCTGAGCACCTCTAAATGACAAGTGGAGAGATCACACACTAACAGCTTGACAGCACAGCTGAAAGCTCTAGAACAAAAAGAATCAGATACACCCAGGAGGAGCAGACAGCAGGAAATACTAAAAGTCAGAGCTGAAATCGACCAAATAGAAACAAAAAGAACCTCACAAAGTATCAGCAAAACCAAGAGCTATTTCTTTGAGGAAATCAAGATGGATAAACATTTGGGCAGACTAACTAGTGGACACAGAGAAAGTATCTCAATTAACAAAATCAAAAATGATGGGGGGGACATAAAAGCACAAACTGAGGAAATACAAGAAATCATTGTAAACTTCTAAAAAAGCCCATACTGAACAAATTGGGAAAATCTAGTGGAAATACAGATTTTTTTTTAGAAAGATACCAATTCCCAAAGTCAAATCATGATTAGCTAAACCATCTAAACAGACACAAAACTTATAGAGAAATAGAAGCAGCCATCAAAATCCTCCCTTGCAATAAAAACATGAATTATAAAGATATTTTTATACATTGTAGACTTAATGGTAGATTTTAAACTATTTAACTACCATTGTAGCCCACCACACACCTGAGGGAGAGGAAAACCAAACATAATGGGGAAATAGACAAGTTGAAAAAGTTGTTTTCCTTTTTATTATTTTTAGTCTTCAATTTTCAGTCCAGTCACTACCCCACAACTGTCCATTCTCTGACTTTCCCTCATCCCATAGCACCTACCCGCTGCCCACTTCCACGGAAATGTCCCCAACCATAAACCCCAAGTCACCAGTCAAGCAACAGTCTCTGGGCCCTCAAGTCTCCCTAGGGTTAAATGCATGATCTGAACGTGTCCAGACCAGTCAGTCCCCTTATGGATATGTCCAGGGCCACACATCAGGAAGCATTTGCTGTCTGTTTGGTGGTTCAGTTTCTAAAAGATCTTGTGGTCAAATAGCTGAGACTAGTGCTCTTCCTATGAGGTTGCCATGCCTCTCAGCTTCTTCCACCTTTTTCTGATTCAACCACATGGGTCCCCGACTTCTGTACATCGTTTGGGTGAAAGGTAACTGCATGCAACACTTCAAGCTCTTAGTTGGGCATCTCAGAGGGCAGCCGAGCAAGTCTCCTGTCTGTAAGCACAGCAAATGCTTCCTCCAAGCACCTTCTGTGTGGGCTGTCTAGTAACCGGAAGTTCAGTTTCCACGAAGGCACTGCAACCCAATTCACTAGCAAACACTCCAGGCATCCACCAGCAGTTCATTTCTGTAAGAGATGGGAAAGCAAAGAGACATCAGGGGTTGTGGGACTTCCTAGAAGAGACAGCCAGAGACAGCCAGGCCTCAGACTGGGCAAGTCTCATCCGGAAGAAACAAGAGGAGCACCTGGAATCGTTCTCAGCAGTGCTCCTCTCAGATAATGGAAGATCAGATCAGAAGCCTCAAGACCCAGGAGCGTTGCAGACCTAACACATATGGAAGCCTAGTTCCTCCAGTATCACTGTTCCTCAACTTCTCTTTATAGCCCTCAAAGCATCACCTGTGGTCTACAGGTCTAAACTTGGCCAATGTCTCAGCTGAAACTACTCTGCCTATCAGCCCAAACCCAGAAGCTTTAAGAATCCGCATCCTACCATCGGCACCTTTTGGTGCACTTCCGTTTATGGAGTCCACTAAATGCAGCTCAAAAGAGCAATGTAAATCAGAACAATATATACCTGTCACAAGCAAAGAAAATTTGATCACTATCGGTTGTCCTTTTGTTTGCCTGCCTTTAGGTGCGCCATATTCTCTGATGTGTTCCTTAGCCTATCTGTGCCAGCAAAACACCATCCAAACGATTTTCCATAGAAACCTCAAGTTTCTACTTCAGCTAGTCAGCATCCTTCAGTCTCTTTCAGGGAGTACTCCTCTCACAATTCTATCAGACCTTCATAAAGGACCTAATATCAATACTCTCCAAACTACTCCACAAAATAGAAATGGAGGGAACTCATTCTTCGAAGCCACAATAACACTTACTCCTAAACTACACAAAGATACTACAATGAAAGACAACTTTACACCAATTTCTGTCATGAACACTGATGCAAAAATAATCCATAAAATTCTTGCGAAATGAATCCAAGAACACATCAAAGTGATCATTCACAGGGATCATGTGGGTTTCATCCCAGGGATGCAAGGATGGTTAAATATATGGAAATCCATCAATGTCATCCACTATATAAACAAACTCAAAGACAAAATATCACATGATTATCTCTCAAGACGCTGAGAAAGCACTCTACAAAAATCAACACCCATTCATGTTAAAATTCTTCAAAAGGTCAGGTAATCAAGGCTCATACTTAAATATAGTAAAAGCAATACACAGCAAACCAGTAACCAGCATCAAAGTAAATGGTGAGAAACTTAAAGTAATCCCACTAAAATCAGGGTGTAAATAAGGCTGTCCACTCTCTCCATTCCTATTTAATATAGTACTTAAATACTATGCAGAGCAATAAGACAACAAAACTAGATCAAAGGGATACAAATTGAAAAGGAAGAAGTCAAAATATCACTCTTTGTAGATGATAGGATAGTATAATTAAGTGACCATAAAAATTCAACCAGGGAACTTTAACTGCTAATAAACACCTACAGCAAATTGGCTGGATATAAAATTAATTCAAATGGACACTGTTAATATGTTGGTTTCAGGATGGATTGAAGCTTCAGTGGTGTTTTTTTTAAGAATCAGTGTGACCTTGTGTTTGCCGCAGAGAAGTGAAGAGTCATGATGTCTTCTTGGACATTTTTCCTTTGATGAAAATGAAATCTCTCACATACCTATAGATTAAATATGGCTAAAAATCTTTTATATACTTTTCATTCTACTCAAGTTTACTAAATGGGTCAATTAAAAAAATTAGCAGACATTTAATTTGAAGCTGTACTATCTTTATTGGTTAGAAATGGTTCTTGAATGCAATAGATTGATGGAAATTGTTTTTGTATGCAACCTCTTAGCTGGTGCTTTTTCTTGCTCAACCTAGTCTGATGATATTGAAAGATATTAATGACAAATAACTGTCAAATCCTCTTATTTAGTAAGGTTTGCTGTAGTGATGATGGTGTAAAGAGCTGTGTATGTGTGTGTGTGTGTGTGTGCGTTCGTGTGTGTGTGTGTGTGTGTGTGTGTGTGTGTGTATGATTGTGTGTGTATGTGTGTGTGTATGTGTTTTATTTCTTTTTTTACTCCTGTAGTGATATTATTACTTGTCTTTTCTTGAATATAGTAAACCATGATCAGTTAGATATTTGCACATAATATATTTGTAGGTCTGGGTTTAGGGATAGAAAGTTAAATTTGAGTTTGGCAAGGAAATTTCTTTTCTTCATCAATAGTGATTGATGGTTTTTCTTTGTAAACCAGTGTCAGTTGGCATCTGAGTTTTCTTGATAAGTTTAAGATATCTGTATGAGATCCTTTGTCTTTTAGATTCTCTGTTTATAAGTCAGATGTAATTCTAAGTCAGGAAGAGTGAGGTAATACAGACATGAGACCTATTCCCTCTAAGTGGGTATTTTTAGTAAATTAGACATAAAGAAGTGAGTCTTTCTACAGGTCAATCTGTCTTACCCCTGTCTTGCTTTTTCTCCCTTCAACATGTCTCTAGAAATTGCTCTTAAAATAAGAGGTCTTTCCTCTCCTTTTTATTTTTTTTGTAGTCATTTTATTTAATTAGCTTACCTCTTTTATCAGTTCTCCCGCGCTTTGGGCAATTGTTCTCCTGTCAGAGGTTTCATTGAAACATCACAAGGTGTGCTTCTCAATGAGACATCATTTTTAAACCCTGGTGCTACCTTCTACAAACTAACCTTCAGTGTTTTGAATTAAATGTATGTATTAAGAGCATTCTTTCTTTCTAGACAGAGAAAAAAGGTTTGTGTTAAGAAGGAGGCATACCAGAGCTACACCATATTTTTGCAATAACAACACAATGTGTGAGTTCACAGTAACATCCAGTATCAAGCAACAGTTCTGTGCAATAAGAATGTGTGTCTGTGTCTTGCCAGTCTCATGGGGTTGAGGAACATATATTTTCATCTTTCCTAATAGTTACTTGTTGCATGGTAGACATCAAATCTCCTTCTTTCTTTCTCGTCTAGTACTTATGTGTTTTGAGTTGATTTATTTGTATTGTATTTGATTTCTATGTGTCATAGACATACAACAGCTTTGGTCTCTAATCCATGTACCTGGATAAAGAGAAGACTGCCAAATCTTCTCCTCAGATTATAGAGGAAATTTTATCCAGGAACACAGCTCTCCAGAACAAATCAAGGGAACTTCAAGGTCAGCGTGACCCTGGGGGATTCCAGACACACCCTTAGCACACACCTGTAATCCCAAAGGAGATCATCTAATTAAGAGACATGGGAAAGTGACCAATCAGATCTCACAGCGTGTGTGAGAAACAGGAATCACACCCCTCTCTTTAGAAACACTATATAAGCACCACAAAGAAGGAAAAACTATGTTCTGTCTGGACAGTTGTGAGTACATTTGATGAGTGTACTGGAGTGCACTTGAGCTCCTTTGTGAGTCTGTGCGGAGACAGTTGGACAGAGAATAAGAAGGAGTAAGCAGATAAGAAGAACTGACTACTTTAATTTCAGCAATTGCCTGAAGATTTTGGAGAGGCTTGATTGAATCTGTCATCGTGGAGAGGTAGAGTTGACACAGTCTTCCAGAATTCTGGAGGAACCAGAACCTCACCAAAAGTCAACCTCAGAAAAATTTCTTCTGGCAAAGAAAGGATACATCTGGTGTATTTGGTTGGCTGACGTCTGGTGCCAAGAAAGCCTGGTGGGATACCAAGATCCCCAACATTAAGAGTAGCAGGGTACAGGGGTCCTCTAACAGAACCATCAAGAAGAGAAATTCACCAGGGCTGTCTCCACAGGAAGAATTAGTTCCTCACATTGGGCACGGTGCCCAGAGACATTCCTGAACTCTTGACCCACAACCCTCACACCCACAGCAAGGAACGAAGCCTGTAAGAAGGTGAGACAGAGGAAATCAAGAGGAAAGAACATTTCAGTTGTATAGGTGGACTCTGACTGCAGACCACCACAAATGGCAGACCCCAGGCCGGATCCCTCACCAACAAGGGTAAGGGTTGAAGACCTACCCATGATACTGAAGGAGTTCTTCAACTTGGTGATGGAGTTTGTGGTTGCTGGGGTATACGTCTCGCAATTCTCATTTGGAATCTTCCTAAATTTCCTCTCAAAAGAACTCGAAAAAAGAAGTGTACAACTCGAAACGGTGTCCAAAAAGGTTGAACAGCTAGCTGTGCAACAAGAAGAAATTGGAGTCCTCCGAGAACAAGTAGCCCTGATATTCAAAAGGCTAGAGGGGCAGACAGCAGAGGCAGTAAGAGAAGTGGAAGTCCATATTTGCGAACCTGTGGTGACTGATAAAACGGAGGATCACCACAGACAGCCCATTGGAAATGCTGCACTTCCTCCTAAGGACACAGAGGCAAGTCCATGGTCCACACTATCTTTGCCAGGGAGCCCGGAACAGACGGCGGAGAATGATTTTCAACAGCAAGCAGAAACTTCACGTCCAAATAGTAGGAAGCCTGAGTGTGAACAACCTTCTAGCTGTTGCAGCTCTCCTCAACTCAAGCCAAAGGATCCCCACTTCTACCCACCGCTGCAGCCCTACGGATTGGCAGGATCCTCTTATCACACCTATTCCTCAGTTACCGTGGAGCAAAGATTTCGAGATATCCTGAAAAGACCGTTCCAGCTGGACTTAAGAAATGCACCAGCGAGAGGAGATTTGAAGCCTATTGTTATAGATGGCAGTAATGTTGCAATGGCCCACGGCCTGAGAAAGTTCTTTAGTTGCCGTGGCATAGCGATCGCAGTTGAATATTTTTGGAAGCTCGGCATCAGAGACATCACTGTGTTTGTCCCACAGTGGAGAACAAGCCGGAATGCTAAGGCCACAGAACAGCACTTCTTAAGCCAGCTCCATGAGGTTGGGATATTAGCTTTAACACCTTCTCGGAAGGTCTTTCAACGAAGAATTGCTTCTCATGATGACAGGTTCCTGCTAGAGTTAGCAGAGACGAATGGGGGTATCATTGTGACTAATGATAACTTGAGAGAGTTTGTGACAGAGTCCGTGTCCTGGAGAGAAATTATTACAACGAGACTGCTTCAGTACACTTTTGTGGGGGACATATTTATGGTTCCTCAAGACCCTCTGGGAAGAAATGGACCCCGGCTAGACAAATTTCTTCAAAAGGAAGACTTTCTTCGAGACAGGCAGCCAAGACCCAATGCTCAGCCTGGTATGGGCATATTTGACCTTGCATTCCCGAGGAACAAAACCGATGGAGCCAAAGAAAGCCCCGAGGCTCCATCCCGGATCCATGGAGCCACTGTGAACCCTAGTCTTCCTCGGCATCCCTCATCTGCATCCCTGGATACGCTTCCCACACTTCCAACATTGCAGCAGAACGTTCCAGTGCCGGCAAAGAGATCTTTTGCCGAGACAATCAAGCTGAGAGACGGGTTGCTGAACATCTTCCCTGGATCTGAGCAGAAACTTAAGATCGACGAGATTCTGGAAGCTCATCCCGATGTGAGTGACCTGAATGTCCTCGCTGCCCTGGTGTTGGAGTGCATGCTGGGATGAGGACCCAGTGACTGGATGCTCTGAGTGGAGGTAGGTACTGGGCACTGGGGGAGGTGCCGTAATGTAAGAATTGAAGAATGAAAACTGTTCTGTTATAAAAGAAGTATGAAGGAGATGTGTCGTTTTTAAAAGGTGAGATGCTCAGTCAAAAGAAGGGGGAGAAGAGTCCTCCCTGAAAGAGACTGAAGTATGCTGACTAGCTGCGGTACATACTTGAGGTTTCTATGGAAATTCGTTTGGATGGTGTTTTGCTGGCACAAATAGGCTAAGGAACACATCAGAGAGTATGGTGTGCTAAAAGGCAGGCAAACAAAAGGACAAGCGATAGTGATCAAAGTTTCTTTGCTTGTGACAGGCATGTATTGTTCTGATTTACATTGCTCTGTTGAGCTGCATTTTTGTGGACTCCATAAACGGAAGTGCACCAAAACGTGCAGATGGTGGGATGTGGATTCTTACAGCTTCTGGTTTTGGACTGATAGGCAGAGTAGTGTCACCTGAGACACTATTTGTTTTTCTGGTTATTGAAGATATCCACTATTTTCTGTGGTGGGAGAACTGGGTACTCATGTCGCCAGGTTGTCTGGATATTTGTTTCTTAGAGTCTTGTGCTTGCCTCTTGCCATCTTGTTATTCATGATGCTAGGTGATCTTGTTGTCTCTTACTGGAGCTTGTCTCTCTTGTGGGTCAGAGGGCACCTGATATTTATAGGAAGATTGATTCTGGGTATTCCTCTCTCTGGGTAGGTTGTGAATTCCTATGGCAGAGCCCAGTCTTGATGTACTTGGGCTGGGTCTGACCTTGGCTTGAAAGTGTGTTCTCCCAGGTAGTCTCTGCCTGTGCCTGGAGAGTTCTGGGTGGCCTCTCCCGGGATAGAATGTGGGTAGAAGAAGTTAACTCACTCTTCTACTTAGGATGGAAAGCACACCTGCAGCACTTCCAAGCTCCCAGTTACCTGTGGGAGGTGAAGAATCTGGGATGGGCCTGGCCTTTGGCAGGAAGTGTGCCTAGTAACACCATTTTACATATATCTCAGCCTATGTTTTTGTTTTCCATGATTGAGGTTATTTCCAGAAGTCAGGTGATCTCTGATTCTGAGTAGGTAGTTCTCCCAGGTGACATACCCTGCTCTGCAGAACATTCTCTTCTACACATGAGTAGTCCCCATCCCCATGTTATTCTCCACAAAGGGGACTGTGAATAGTCCTGTAACAGGAAAGATCCTTAGTCATATGTTTTATTTCCTTCATCAACCTGTATAAAACTCGTGTATGAAAAATAAAATTTGTCAGCTTGATCAGACCTCCTGTCTTGCTGTCTGTTCTTTTTATCTCTTGTCTTTCATTCTCTTTTTGGTGATCCTGGGTTCCCCTTGACTATCTTGCAGGTCAGGGCAGGCAGACAAAGACTCAAAATCAACTTAGTTCTGAATGTCATGTGTTCCTGAAAGTTCATAACTTTATTGCCTTGTTTGAGACATGAAAGGGAGAAAGGAGAGAGAGAGAGAGTGAGGAGAGTCTTAGTTAGGTGTTGTGGATTGACTGAAGAGATCTATGGAGAGAGTGGAGGAAGAGAAACAGAGAGTGGGGATCCAACCCAACTCACCTTTCTAATAACCTGCCAAGATGATAATATAGTTACTGCTAACTATTATAATGGCAGAAACTCAAAGGATAATTTAGTATTACATCCTCAATTCTGCTGCATTACTTATTAAGCTTCTATACTCGAACACAGGTAAACATTGAACCCAAACCCAGGTCTCAAGAAATATCTATTACTATTACTCCTCCTTCCTGTTGATACAGTTCAAACTAGTAAAATAGAAATGAAAGTACTTACTGGAAGGAACCAGACAAAGATGCCCCCTCAGGCTACATGCTAGAGTCATGAAGATACAGCTAATCATGCTTGCTGGTAACCATTCATCTGAATTCAGGGATCCTAATGAGGTTGTTAAAGAAAGGACCTAAGGAGCTGAAAGGGGTTGCAACCTCATGTGGAGGACAATATTACCATCCAACCAAACCCTCCAAAATTTTCATGGAGTAAACACCAATCTCTGTCCATTTTTTGAGAGACTTATTAATCCAGTTGGGTATATAACTGAAGCAACAGTGTATTTCATCAAAGTGAGAAGAGGCTCTTGTTCCAGAGAGGGTAGGTTGACCCAATACAGAGGAATGACAAGGCAATGGGGTGGAGATGGGGATCAGAAGAGATTGCACTTTTGAAGGCAACTGCATGTGGAGGGGAATGGGAGCAGGGCAGGGGAAAATGTACATACAGAGTATCTAATTTTAAAAACTGCAGATATGGAATTTATTCACAAAATAAGTATAATCAAAAAATTAGAAATGGTGATGAATGACCTACTAATCTCAGAATAGACAAAAGAGGAACACTAGTGCAACTGCAGGAGAATCAGGCTTGTATGCAGTGAACAAGGCAAATATCTACTATTTCTTAACCATCTACTATTACTAAGTAAAAATACAGATACAATCATATTTACCTTATGTAAGAAGACAGACAGAGAGGGGGGGGAGAGGGAGAGACAGATACATAGAGAGACAGAGAGAGAGAGAATTGAGTAATATTTTGTAAATAAACATGATTTCATTGCAATCTTTGAGAAAGTTAGTAAAATTTGAATACCATTTCCCCAAATATCTATGAAGTAATTTCAAATAAAGTCTTCTTTTACTGATTTTAGGTGGTAGTAGTGGTGGGCTCACTTGGCTATGTTCAGGTATTAAAAATTGTTTCAAGAATTTGATTTGTCTAAGCACAGAGTAGGAAAACAAAATCCTGGAGTGTGAAACAAAGACAGTGTTGTGTTTTCAATAGGTATGGCCCCCATAATTTCATGAGTTTAAATGCTAAGTATACTGGAAGTAAAAATATTTGGATATGTGGCCTCGATGGTTTAGATTTGCCTTTATTTGAGGAAGTGCATCACTGTCCTTCAATGTTTGAGGTCTCTGATGTTTAGGCTACTCAGAGTGTGTGGCACACAGTTCCTCTCTGCTGCCTGTGGATGAAGAAATAGAAACCACTCTCAGCTCTTTCCCGAGCATCATGTCTACCTGGATGCAGCCATGTTTCCCACCATAATGATAACAGACTGAATCTCTGAAAATATAAGGCAGCCCTAACTCCTTTAAATGGTTTCCTTCCTAAGAATTGTCTAAGACATGGGGTTTATTCACTATAATAAAACTCTAAGACACAATGTTTTTTCAACTTGCATCATGATATGAATACTAAAAGCACAAGGCTGTTCTTCTAGAGGTTACTGATGAATACCTTACCATGAGTCATGGAGCTGACATATTATATTTCTTACCATTCAGTCTCCTTTTCAATTGCTGCTTCTTTGGAGTTAAGATACTATTCTATCAAAGTCTTAAACTCCTTCATTAGTGAGTTTATCAGAAACCATCTCTGCTCACTACTCATTTTCACTCTAATGGCTAACACATCAAAGTTGTTTTTTGTTTCAATCATGAACTTGTTCAACTGTGCAACTTTACCTTTCAGCAAAGCCCTTAAAGAAGCCACTCCCACTCCTCAGAATCTTTTCTGAGATCTCAGTCAACTGCTCTTGCCTATAGATGTTTGTCCAAGCTTGGGTAAAGTTTTGATGCAGTCATTGACGTTATACTAAATTAAAATTGTGCATTTGTGTCTTCTGGGTCTTTCTTAGTTACTGTCTGATCAAAGGTCTCCTTCGAGTAACAGGCCTTAACAGCATTTTAACAACTCATTGAATGGGAAAGGTAATGGTTAGATGGAAAGCATCACATTATCATTTTGGGATAAAGAGCAAGATCAGTAGGAATATATGAGTAAAGATTAGCAGCTCTTAGCTGGACCATGGAAGAAAGTGATGTTTACAAGCAGAATCAGTAGCACTATTCTTGGTTTAAATTACTTTTCTATTACCTTGAATTATACTATGCCATGAAAACTTAACAGAAGAGAGGGTTTATTGGGGACTTGCTTACAGTTTCAGGGAGTGAGAGTCCATGGCTGTCACAGGGGGAAGCAGGACAGCAGGCAGGCAGACATGATGTCTGAAGCAGTAGCTAAGAGCTTTCTAGCTCTCCACAAGTATGAAGCAAAAATTGGAGGAGGTGGGAAAAGGAGAGACAGACAGACAGACAGACAGATAGACAGACAGACAATGAGTAAAAGAACAAGAGAACTAGATTAGCATACATGGGTTTCTGAAACCTCAATTTCACACCATCATCAAATCTCCTTCAGTAATGGCATGCCTCTTAATATTTCCCAAACAGTTACACTAGAATCAAACATTCAAATCTCTTAGTCCATTGCGCCATTCTCATTAAAACTACTAGGTTCTGCTCTCAACCTACATTGCAATGTGTATTTATCCCAACTTCAATACAAGATATACAGGTTAAAATGTCAAAGTTTCTTATTAGAGTTAAGACAATCTCTTAGTTGTACCCTGCTGTAAAATAAAAAAGCAAAATAAGTACTTCAAAAATTGCAAATAATGAAACCCCTATATAATATGTTAATTATATGTAATAAATAATTGATTATAATTATTAATATAATGGTTCTGCTGTTGCCTTCTGATAAAATCTACCCCATCTTTTAAGTTTTCGAACTTTATTTTGTTGTTGATTTATAGGATCACATAATTCTTTAGTTTTTCTTTTTCACTGGTTCATGGTTATTTGCACTGGGGCCTGTTCCCAAGGAACCACTTCTTGTGTACATTTTTTCTTTTCTTTTTTCCCACAGGTTGTGGCTCTACCATTAAATTCCTTGTGTTCCAGTGTCCCACTTTTTCCAATCAGACTACAGTTCCTAAAACTTCCCTAACAGTTCCATGTACTGTGTCTTGATTTCAAACAAATATTACACAGCCTTATATTTCATTTTTTTCTCTAAAAGGAGTAAGTTCAGTACAGAGAAATTTAATTTTCTATAGAAAAAAAGTGTGCTAAAATCAATTTATTCATCATCAGCATCTTCTTCATTTTCCTTATCCTCTTCCTCCTCCTCGTAGTCACCCTCATCATTCTCCTCCTCATCTTTCTCTTCCTTATTTTTATTGCTCTTATCACCCTTGACCACCCATGTTTTTGCAGCATCGGGTTTTCCTTCAGCTCTTGTACTTATTCTTCAGCTTGTGGGAGCATCTTCTCATAGGGTTGCTTGTCATCTGCAGCAGTGTTATTCCACATCTCTACTAGATTCTTTGCGACATCACCAATGGATAAGCCATGATGGTCAGTTTTGACTTTTGGGTAAGACTCAGAAAAGAACCAGAAGAAGGCCAAAGTAGGCCTCTTTGGTTTGTTGGGATCCTTGAACTTCTTCTTGATCTCCATTTTAAGAGGGATGTTTGCATTTCTCCATCATAATGAGGCTTGCCAGCCTTTGCCATATCTTCACATTTCCCTTTTCTTTAGCAGACATGGTCTTCCAACTCTGAGCACTTCTTGGAGAGCTCTGAGATGTTGACAGACGTATCTTCTTGTGCTCCTCCTGGCAGGTTTGCACAAAGAATGCATACGAGGACATTTTGCTTCTCGACTTCTTAGAATCTCCTTTGCCCATGTTTAGTTGATTTTCCTCTGAAGGCAGAGCGACCCAGTGTATTTCAGATCTCACTTACAACGGTGCTCTCTCTGTGGAGCTCAATGTACTACAATGTGTCTGAAAGCTGGAGCCAGACAACCAATTTATATTTTTACAATACTTGTATTATGATGTGTTCTGATGTCCCTCCCCACTTCTAGTTCTGGCTGTTCCAGGTTCGTTTCCTCCTTTAAAAAGGGTTTTTGTAGAGTTGGTACTTTGCCTATAGTTATCTTCCAGATATTATCCCACTTCCTTTTCTTTGATTTTTATTTTATTCTCTCTTTTGGGATATCTCTAGATATACATGTGCCCCTATAAATTTCTTTCCTCTCACTTCTGCTCTGTACTCTTACCTCTTAAAACATATAGTGATTTTAATTTGTTAAAAAATTCTTATCCAGCAACATGGCTGCTCTGACAAGAGATCTCAATCAAAATCCTCCTAGTCGTTGTTTCATCTTCCCTGACTGTAGACATGCCATGGATTACAGAATGATTTAGGTAGAACAGAAAATCCCTTAGTACAAATATTTAATTTCTAAAGTAAAAGGCAGTTCAGCCTAGGTAAGTGGAATTCATTTCAGTGCCCTGACAGATGAGTTCTGTGAGTGCAATGGAGTTGATATCATTTTCATGTTCATGTAAAAGCAGTTGATACCAGATAATAAGAAAGACCTTGTCAGATATTAGAACATGTTGCCAAAAGTTGTTTTGTCCAAACAGATAAATTCAGTCAGAATTCAAGAGAATATAGTTTGAATGATTTTGTTTGGAGAACAATGAAGGATAGAACAACTTATTTGAGGACGTCTCCTAGAGATAAGAAAGTGTAAGAGTGACCATATCCAGCAACAATCCTCTGAGACAACAATTAAATCTAGTGAGTAATAGTTAAATTAGAGTAGACAATATTGTTACAAATACAATTACAGATAATTGAATTTGTTTTTTTATTTGTAATCTAAGGAAAGTTTGCTGGTAAAAGACTGAATGAAAATTCACCTTTCAAACTGTTATGGTTTGCAGATCATTGCAGAAACCACTCAGAGACCAGTCTTACTCATCTGGAATGAATGACCCTAAGATAGATTGTTCAAGACAATATGAGAGACTTGACAGCTGGCTGTCATTACCAATTTGAATTACATACCAATTTTAAGCCAGGGATCCACAATTATCATTGTGTAGGTATCTGACAGGGGATTTCCTTAGGAACCTGTCCTTGATGTACATGTATTCAACTTCAATTTCGGAGTCAATTTAAGTATGGCAGCACACTTGTCTCCCCTAACACTTATGTCTTAACATGTTAACCAAGATATTAGTTACCCATGTACATATGATTCTCCCAAGCAGAATGTCAGTTCACAGGTAAGTGTTGGAAATTTAAACCTCCCTCAATCCTACTCAAAATGGAAGTCTTGCTTCAAATAGCTTCTTACATTGGTAGAGGTGTCTGTCCTGTGTTGGCATACATGCTAAGGGCAGCTTATTAAATGAAAAGCACAAAAATTCATAGAGAAGCATAGGAAATGTTGCTTCATGTTTGGGTAGGGTCCAAGCTTATTGTGGCTACTACACATGCTTTACTTTATATTTTTACTTTTTATTTTCTTACTTTACTTCTGTTGTTATGGGTTTACAGGAACACCAAACCACCAAAAATAACAGAATTTTCTATTCCTTAGGGCATGAGAGTGTGCATATATATATTTATACAATTATAGATAATTGAATTTGTTTTGTTATTAGTAATCCAAGAAACATTTCCTGGTACAAAACTGAATGAATAAGTATATATATATATATATATATATATATATATATATATATATATATATATATATATACTTATTATATATATATATATATATATCTTTAAACCATTTGTAACATCACTAAATGCAAAGATAGACAGACAATTTTTATGTAAGCACTAACTTCTCATCTAGGCCTTAACATTCTCCTCCTCTTGGAGCAGTTTCTAGAAGTCAAATCTTAGATTCATAATTATCTGTATGCAGGGGATAAGTCAATTCCTAAATATCGTAAGATTATTAGTGCAATACACTGCATCAAAAGAAACTAGATGATTAATTTTGTAACATTCAGAGAGAGTTGCAGCAAGAGTCATAAATGACTAAGAAAACTAATTGTCAATGAGATTACCCAAAGACAACTTTTACATTGACTTTTGTTTTTTTTTGTTTTATTTTATTCAAGTGTATATTAGTGTAAGTTGGTGTCTCAGTTTCTCTTAATATATGTAAGACATCTGTACAGATCCTAACAGATTTTAAAGTCTTTGTTGCACAGTAAGGTCTAATTCTAAGAAACCATGAGTGAGATAACACCAACCAATGAACATTCATGGTATCTATTCCTTAATAAGTGGATATCATCAGTAAATTAGAAGATACACAGAATTATATCTATATCCACCAAAGCTGCATATCATTGAGGGAAGAGAGAAGATGATTGAATCCTTCTCAAAGGGGAAATAAAATAGATAATAAGGACAAATAGATGAAAATAACTAAGTGTAGGGTAAGTAGGACATGTTAGGGGATCAGGGGATTAAATGTGCCAAAATCAAACTTATTATGGACTACGCTTGCTACTCTATTTTTTTAATGGGTCAGTTTTATTGGAATTTCTTTTAGCGGGCAAATAATTTGAAGCTGCACTATCTTTGTTTGTGAGGTGTGTTTCTTGTATGTAGCAGATTGAAGAATATTGTTTTTGTATGCTGTCGCTTAATTAGAGCTTTTTTCTTGCTCAGCCTAGTCTGTTGATATTGATTAATGCTAATGACAAATAACTTTCAAATCCAGTTATTTTGGTACTGATTTTGGTGGTGATGAAGGTTCGTATTTCTATGTGTGTGTGTGTATGTTCCACTTATTTTCTTTGTGCGGTACTGAAATTATTTCCTGTATATTCCTGAGTATGGTTAACCATGACCAGTTGGATATTTCCTCCTAATATATTTTGGAGGGCTGGTTTTGAGGATAGAAGTTTAAAGTCGAGTTTGACAAGGAAATATTTTTATCTTCAACAATTTTGAGTGAAGTTTTTTGTTTTTAGTAGTGTAAATTGTTATCTGTGTTCTCTTAATGACTGTAAGTCATGTATCTGCATGAGACATTTATCTTTCAGACTCTGTTGAGAAGTCAGGTGTAATTCTAAATCAGCAAGAGTGAGGTAACACAGACATGAGACCTATGCGTTCTAAGTGGGTCTCATCAGTAAAATAGAAGATAAAGAAGATACTAGCCACAGAAATACCAAAGCAAAATAACAAGGAGTAAATAGGTAGAATGATTGACTCATTCTCAGAAAGAGAATTCAAGTAGATATTGAGGGTGGATGGACTGAACACACTGTGTTGTTGGTTAGTAAGTCAGGGTATGGGATCAGAGGTAAGAAAGAAGTGAATTCATGTGGGGACATCTCTAGTACTGAATGGATAGACCTTGAAACGGGGGCTGGGGGGATGACCCAGGTTAGCCTGTGGGCAACTTTTTTTTCCTTGTTGAATTAGTCATCTTTATTTACAAGACGATGGGGAAGGAATTGTTGACTGCAGCACAAGGGATTCAGACACTGTTATTTTCCTAAAACAGGAAATCAATATTTCATAAGAATTATGAGTTTAATAAGAATAAGAATCTTCAAGGAGACTTTACATCAGTTGATGTCTTTATTTTATAGAGAAAATGTAGTCTTGGAGGCTCAATGAATCCAGTATGCTTTTTAAAGTATCATTTGACTGAATTTGTTTATTTGAATTAAATATCATGCTGTCAGTTTTATTAGGTATAGGGAGCTCTGTTTTCCCTTTGAAATCAGTAATTTCTGTTGCCGTGAGAGTGTTACACAAGACTATGTAGTTCTGGCTTCCCTCTTGTCTTCATCTTGCAACTTTTGAGAAGGAACAAGTAAAAGTTTAAGGAAAACTTTTCTATATTGTGATATTTTAGAGTTTCTCCCACAAAACAATTGACCTTCTCTAATATTTGAATATTTCACCAAGGTTTTCACATTTTTTTTCTAATCAAACAAGTTGTCTAGTGGGGAACCTCAAGTGCTGCAAAAATACATCCTGATTGAAAAATATGCCAAATTGTTTCTTCGGATAATATTTTCACCAGAAAACATTTGCAAATGGTTTCTTTGGCCTGAAATGCAGTCGTACATATTTCTCCATTCACTACATCTCTGAAGATTGTCAGCTGTAATATACTTTGAACTCACATTCAAAGAGATAAACCAAAAGAAAGCACTGACAACGTCAATACACTTAAAAGTTTTCTCCCCAGTAAATATTCTCTAATGACTTTTTAGCAAACTTCTGTAGGTAAAAATTGTCTCATTCACTTAATTTACGATGTTTTTCTACTGTATGCAATCAATCAGACTGACATTATACTTAATGCATTTGTCATAAACATGACATTTCGAAATTTTATCTCATGTATGAATTCTCTTATGCCTTTTCAGACTAACTTGGTGAGTAAAGCATTTGTCATATTTACTGCATTTGTAAGGTATCTCTCGGGGAATGATTGTCTGATGATGTTGCAAACTGTACTTGTACTTAAAGCACTTGTGACATTCTTTCCATTTGTAAGGTTTCTCTCCCATATATTCTCTCATGTAAATGAAGACTGCCTTTTTGGGTGAAACATTTGTCACATCCACTACATTAATAAGGTTTCTCTCATGGATGAATTCTCTGATGAATTCTAAGTCAGGACTGTAGGCTAAAAGATTTCTCACGTTTACTACATGTGTAAGGTTTAGTTCCTGTATAAATGGTCTGATTTATATAAGAGTGCCTTTGTGTTCCAAGCATTTGTCACATTTACTGCATTTGTAAGGTTCCTCTTCAGTATTAATTCTTTGATGAATTCTCAGTCTTATTTTGTGAGCAAAACATTTTTTACATTCAATACATTTGTAAGGTTTCTCTCCTGTATGAATTCTCTGATGACTACTAAGATGGTATTGTCAGCCAAAGCATTTGTAACATTCACTGAATTTATTTGGTTTCTCTCGTACATGAATTTTTCAATGATTACTAAGATGAGATAGTTGGCCAAAATATTTGTTAACTTTCACTGCATTTCTAAGGTTTTTCTTCTGTATGGATTCTCTGATGACTAATAAGATCATATTGCTGGCCAAAACATTTGTCATATTTACTGCATTTGTAAGTTTTATCTCCTGTGTGAATTCTTTGATGAGCTCTAGATTACTTTTGTAGGTAAATGATCTGTGTGGATTCCTGCATTTACACTAGAGGTAGTACATTCATTTGAAATCATTATGCAGTTTTTATATTTACAAACAACTCTGGTTTTTACAGTTTTCCATCTTTTTAGATTTGAGGATCGATGAGAGTCATATTGGTGATTAGTTTGACAAAATATACTTTGGGTGGATTCAAGAGTGATTTTCCTAATTTCATCCCATTTAGAAAACTGCTCTTGGACATTCACATGGTCAAGGAATTTATCCACGACCTTACCATGTGTTCCAGATATGAGATGATTTTTCAAAAACAATAAATTATTGCAATTCTCCAATGCCACATCCTTGTACAGTGTCCTCTGAGCAGAACATAGACATTCCCATTCCTCTAGTGTTAAGTCCATAGGCACATCCCTGAAAGTACAAGACCCTGTACAGTATTTACAAGAGGCACACTCATTTTTTTGATGTTCTCCCAGCTTCAAGTATTGGAAGGCTTCTGGATTCCTTGTTAAAATCGGCTTGGCCTTTATCATCCAGGACAATTAGAGTTGGTTTACATATATGAAACTTTGAGTTAGAATATGGAATCCTGGCAGGAGATGGGACCAACTCTGAATGTCATAGGAGGACAGCTCAGCAACTGCAGCTTTAGGATGTTCTCTGGTTCCTCGGACACTTAGGACTAGCATCCCACCACAACTTCCTGACCATGAGACAGCAGAGGTGCAGTGAGAACAGTGGAATGGTGGAACTTCCTGTCACTAAGTTGTGGGAATCTCTTATTGAATTCCCAGCAATGAGGGGTTTGGTCCCTGAAAGGGCCAGTTCTTAAAACCTGGCAATATGGTCTAATATGCTGGCTTCTTTTTCATTCCATAGCTCCTATCTTCTTCTTGTTTTGTTTGTACTCTCTTCAGTTTGAGTCTGAAAATTGCTCTTGGAAAAAGCCTTGTCCTCTCTCTTTTTATTTCTTTGTAGTGTTTTATTTTTAGTGTCCTATGACTTCTCTGTTCACATGAGAGTTGGGGAATTCTTTTGTCAGTTGTTTCACTGATTCATCACAATATGCGCTTCTCAATTAGACAACATTTTTTAACAACATTATTTTAACGAACAAAGATAAATTTACAGATTTTAAGCATTTTTTGCATAAAAGTATATAATACATTTTTGCCAGTACTTGTTTTTTTTTTTTTTTTTTTTTTTTGAAGGTTTGATAGTGTGATCAAGATACCACCAGTTACAATGAGCAAAAAGTACATGTAAAGCAATATGCAACCTGAAAACAGTCAAAGTTTTCTTGGTGTGTAAAGATATTTTTTTAACAATGAGCAACAGTACATGTAATACATGGTACAACCCGGAATTTGTCAATGTATTCTTGGTAGGTAAGGATTGAGCATGACAATTTTTTTGTTCTGTTTTCTTTTTTCTTAGACTTCAGACAGTCTGTGAGATGTGTCTGGCGCAGTTTGAACCTTTGGGGTTAGCTTCCCACTATCAGTGACCGCATATTATGTCTGTTCTTTTGTGACTGGGTTATCCCAATTAGGATGATATTTTCTAGATGCAGCCATTTTCTTAAGAATTTGGTTAAGTCGTAGTTTCTGGTGGCTGAGTAGTATTCCATTGTGTAAATGTACCACAATTCTTGTATCCATTCGTCTTCTGAAGGACATCTGGGTTCTTTCCAGCTTCTGGCTATTTAAATAAAGCTGCTATGAACATTGTGGTGCATATATCTTAGTTATGTACTAAAGTGTCTCTGGGGTATATGCCCAGAAGTGGAATAGCTGGGTCTTCAGGTGGTAGTATGTCCAATTTTCTGAGGGATCACCAGACTGATATCCAGAGTGGTTGTATCAGTTTGCAATTCCACCAACAGTGGATAAGTGTTCCTCTTTCTCTACAACCTCACCAGCATCTGCTGTCATCTGAGTTTTGGATCTTGGCCAATCTGACTGGTGTGAGGTGGAATCTCAGGGTTGTTTTGATTTGCATTTCTGTGATGGCTAAAGATGTGGAGCACTTCCTCAGATGTTTCTCATCCATTCGATTTTCCTCAGCTGAGTATGTTTTGTTTAGCTCTGTACACCATTTTTAATAGGGTTGTTTGATTCTCTAGTGTCTAGCTTTTTGTGTTCTTTTTATACCTTGGATATTAGGTCTCTATGTGCTTTGGAGTTGGTAAAGACCTTTTCCCATTCAGTTGGCTGCCATTTTGTTTTCCTGACAATGTCCTTAGCCTTACAGAAACTTTGCAATCTAATTAAGTCCCATTTGTTAATCTTTGACCTTAGAGCTTGAGACATTGGTCTTTTGTTCAGAAAATTTTCTCCTGTGCCTATGTGTTCTAAGGTTTTCCCTACTTTCTCATCTAATAGTATCAGTGTTTCTGGTTTAATGTGGAGATCTTTGATCCACTTACACTTGAACATTGGACAAGGAGATAAGAAAGGGTTTATTTTCATTCTTTTGCATGCTGAGTTCCAGTTGGACCAGCACCATTTGTTGAATAAGCTGTCCTTTTTCCATTGAATGTTTATTGCTCTTTTGTCCAAAATCAGGTGACCATATACCTAAGGACTAATTTCTGGATTTTTTTCTATTCCATTGATCTACATGCCTATTTCTGTACCAGGACCATGCAGTATCAGCACAATTGCCTTGTAATATAGCTTGAGGTCAGGGATAGTGATTCAAGCAGATGTATTCTCATTGTTGAGAATGGATTTCGCTATTCTAGTTCTTTTTTTATTTCATATTAAATTGCACATTGATCTTTCCAATTCAATGAAGTACTGGGTTGGAATTTTGATGGGGATTGCATTGAATCTGTAGATTGCTTTTGGTTGATGGCCATTTTTAAAATGTTGATCCTTCCAATCCATGGGCATAAGAGATCTTTCCATTTTCAGAGATCATCCTCAATTTCCTTCTTTAGAGGTTTGAAGTTCTTGTCATACAGGTCCTTCACTTGCTTAGTTAGAGTCACACCAAGGTATTCCATAGTAATTGTGATGACTGTGTAGGGTACCTTTTCCCTAATTTCTTTCTCCACATGTTTTTCCTTTGAGTATAGGAAGGCTACTGATTTATTTGAGATAATTTTGTATCCAGCTACTGTGCTGGACTTAACAGCTGTAGGAGTTCTCTGGTGGAATTTTTGGGGTCACTTAAGTACACTATCATGTCATCGGCAAAGAGTGATGTTTTTATCTCTTTCTTTCCTATGTGTATTCCCTTGATCTCCTTTTGCTGTCTAATTGCTCAGGCCCGGAATTCCAGTACTATGTTAAATAGGTAGGGGGAGAGTGGGCAGCCTAGTCCAGTCCCTGACTTTAGTGGGATTACATCAAGTTTCCCACCATTAAGTTTGATGTTGGCTGTTGGTTTGCTGTATATTGCTTTTATTATGTTTAGGTATGGACCATGGATTTCTGTTCTTTCCAGGAATTTTAAAATGAGGGGGTGTTGAATTTTGTCGAACGCTTTCTCAGCATCTAATAAGATGATTATGTGATTTTTTTCTTTGAGTTTGTTTATATGGTAGATTACATTGATGGATTTCCTTATATTAAACCATCCCTGCATTCTGGGGATGAAGCCTACTTGGTCATGATGAATGATCATTTTGATGTGTTCTTGGATTTGGTTTGCAAGGATTTTGTTGAGTATTTTTGCATCCATGTTAATAAGTGAGATTGGTCTGAAGTTCTCTTTCCTTGTAGGGTTTTATTGTGGTTTAGGTATGAGGGTTATTGTAGCCTCAAAAAATGAGTTAGGTAGTATTCCATCTGATTCTATCTTGTAGAATAGTTTGGATAGTACTGGAGTTATATCCGCAATAAATGTCTGATAAAATTCTGCACTGAACTGCTCTGGACCTGGGCTTTTTTTGGTTGGGAGGCTTTTGATGACTCCTTCTATTTCTTTAGGTGTTATGGGATTATTTAGATGGTTTACTTGGTCCTGTCTAGGATATTATCCATTTCCTCCAGATTTTCCAATTTTGTGGAGTTTAAGTTTATGTAGTAGGATCTGATGATTTCTTGAATTTCCTCAGTTTCAGTTGTTATGTCTCCACTTTCTTTTCTGATTCTGTTGATTTGGATACTCCCTCTTTGCCATCTAGTTAGTCTGGCTAGGGTTTTATCAATCTTTTTGATATTCTCAAAGTACCAACTCTTAGTTTTGTTGATTTTTTCAATGGTTCTTTTTGTTTCTATTTGGTCTATTTCTGTCCTAATTTTGAATATTTCTTGCCCTCTACTCTTCTTGGGTATATCTGCTTCATTTTGTTCTAGGGATTTTAGCTGTGCTGTCAGTTTCTTGATGTAAGCTCTCTCCAGTTTCTTTTTGGAAGCACTTAAGGCTATGAGTTTTCCTCTCATTACTGGTTTCATTGCATCCCATTGGTTTGAGTATGCTGTTTTTCCATTTTTGTTGGATTCTAGAAATTCCTTAATTTCTTTCTTTATTTCTTCTTTGACCCTGCTATCCTTTAATAGAGTGTTGTTTAGTTTCCATGTGTATGTGGGCTTTTTGTTGTCTTTGATGTTGTTAAAGGCCAGCCTTAGACCATGGTGATCTGAGAGGATGCATGGGAGTATTTCAATCTTCTTATATCGATTGAGGCTTGTTCAGTGTCCAATTATGTGGTCAATTTTCGAGAAGGTTCCATGGGGTGATGAGAAGAAGGTGTATTCTTTTACTTAAAGATGATATGTCCTGTAGATATCTATTAATTCTGGTTGGTTCAAAGTCTCTGCTAGTTTTGCTGTGTCCTTGTTCAGTTTCTGTTTCCATGATCTGTCCATTCGCGAGAGTGTGGTTTTAAGATCTTCCACTATTATTATGTGGGGTAAATGTGTTTTTTTAGCTTTAGTAGGGTTTCTTTTATTAATGTGGGTGCTTTTTTATTTGGAGCATATATGTTAGGGATTGAGAGTTCCTCCTGACAGATTTCCCCGGTAATGAGTAAAAAGTGTCCTTCCTTATCTTTTTGGATAACTTTTGGTTGGAAATTTACTTTATTCGATATTAGAATAGCCACTCCAGTTTGCTTCTTGGGACTGTTTCTTTGGACGTTTTTTTTTCCCACCCTTTAACTCTGAGATAGTGTCTGTCTTTGTCTCTGAGATGAGTTTCCTGTATGCAATAAAAGGCTGGATTTTGTTTATGTATCCAGTCTGATAGCCTATGTCTCTTTATTGGGGAGTTGAGCTATTTCTGTTAATAGATATCAAGGAATAGTGTTTTCTGTTATCTGCTATTATTGCCTTTGTAGGTTGAGTTTTGTCTGTGTCTTTTTCTTCTTTTGGTTTTCCTGCTTAGGAGTTTTCTTGTTTTTACTAGGATGTAGTTCCCCTCTTTGTATTGGGTTTTCCATCTATAATTCGTTGTAGTGCTGGATTTGTGGTCAGATAGTGTGTAAATTTAGATTTGTCTTGAAATATCTTCATCTCTCCATCTATGGTGATTGATAGTTTTGCTGGGTATAGCAGCTTCTGCTGGCACTTGTGCTCCCTTAGGGTGTGCATGATGTCTGTCCAGGCTCTTCTAGCTTTCATAGTCTCTGTTAAGAAATCGGGTATGATTCTGATTGGTCTGCCTTTATATGTTACCTGACCTTTTTCCTTTACTGCTTTTAGTATTCTTTCTTTGCTTTGGGTACTTGGTGTTTTGACTATTATGTGTCGGGAGGTATTTCTTTTCTGATCCAACCAATTTGGAGTTCTGAAGGCCTCTTTTATGTTCGTGGTCATCTCATTCTTGAGGTTAGGGAAGTCTTCTTCTATGATTTTGTTGAAGATAATTACTGTGCCTCTTAGTTTGTACTTTTCTCCCTCTTCTATTCCTATTATCCTTAGGTTCAGTCTTCTCATTGTGTCCTGGATTTCCTGGACAATTTGGGTTAGGAGGTTTTTGTTTTTTGCATCTTCTCTGGCTGTTTTGTCTATGTTTACAATGTTGTCTTCTGCCCCCGAGATTCTCTCTTCCATCTCTTGTAATCTATTGGAAATGCTTGCTTTTGTGAATCCTGGTTTCTTTTTTAGGTGTTCTATATCTAGGGTTATCTCTTTTAGTTTTTTCTTTATTGTGTCAATTTCCGTTTTAATTTCTCTGTTCCATTCCTTCATCTCTTTGGTTTTGTTTTCCTCTAGTTCTTTGAGTTCTTTGAGTGTTTTTCTTGTTTCCTCTTTAAAAGCTTCTGAACCTTTTTGCTTTTCCTCCAGTTCTTGTTTAAGTATCACTATCAACACCTTGAGTTATGATTTCATGTCTGCATCTTCTTTTTCTGGAGTGTTTGCCATTTCAATGTTTGCTGTTATGGGAGAGCTGGGTTCTGGTATTGCCAGGTTTTCTTGGTTTCCTTGGGAAAAACTCTTTCGCTTTCATCTTGCCATCTTGTTGTCAGTGATATGTTCTTGCCTTTCCATTGTATCTGGTCTGTGTCCCTGGATCACCACTGATCCAGGCGTCAGATTGTCTGGTCCCTGTTCTGCGCCCTGAAGTCTCTGCCGGGTGGGTACAGAAGTTCCAAAGTTTTGTTCCTTTCCCTGATTCAGGCAGGGATGGGGGTGCTCTTACCGTGTGCACTCTGCAGAGTTCTCTCTGCTCCCTGGCTGCCCAGATCTCCTACTCACCAGTCTTTAAAGCTTTAGGAGCTGCTGATCCGGGTGGCAGATCTAGACATCATTTTTAAGCCCTGATGCTACCTTCTACAAGCTAACCTTCAATGTTTTGAATTAAATGTACGCATTAAGAGCATGCATTTTTCTAGACTGTGAAATGACAGGTTTGTGTTAATAATGAGGCATAGCACACCTACATTTTTTTTCTTATATAAATATAATGTGTGGGTTCACAGTAACATCTAGTATCCACCAACAGTTTTATGCAATAGGCATGTGTGTCTATATCTTGCCTATCCCATGGGTTGAGGGAAGTATATTTTCATCTTTCCCTTTAGCCACCTGTGGTATGGTAGATCTCAAATCACATTTTCTCTTTCTCCTCTAGTATTTACATATTTTGAGTTGATTTAATTGTACTGTATTTGATGTCTATGTGTCATTGACATACAATAGCTTTGGTCAAGAATCCATGTACCTGGAAAAAGAAAACCCTTCCCAATCTTCAACACAGATGATAGAGGAAATTTGATCCAGCAACATAATTGCTCTGATCCAATCAATGGAATTTGAATGTCTGTGTGACCCTGGGGGACTCTGGATACACCCTTAGGACACACCTGTAAAACCCAGAGAAGATCATCGAATTACAAGACAGGAAAAGTGAACAATCAGATCTCACACAATGTATCAGAGACAGGAAACACACACCTCTCTGCAGAAACACTATACAAGTAAAGCAAAAGAAGGAAAAATTATGTTCTGTCTATAGAGTTGTGAGTACATTTGATGAGTGTAGTCGTGTGCAATTGAGCTCCCTTTGTGAGTTTGGGCAGAGACAGTTGGACATTGAGAAGAAGACAGAATCACCTGTAAGAACAACTGACAACTTTAACCTCAGCAATTTAAATTCAGAGTTTTAGAGCAGAGGGAAACTCCAGAGAATACACAAGTGATCAAATTTACATGCTGCTTTACCAAAAATTAGCAAGTATGGTAAGTACATTCTTTTTTGCAATTGTCCAATAAATACAAAAGCATGAATAGAGGCTTATTTTAAATCTTGTGTTTTGGATAATGATTATTCATTTGGCCAGAAAGTTTTGCACATGCAACAGGCCAAATACCAGTATTCTGCATAAACGGACTTAATTGATGTTATTGTATGGACTAGATTTTTCTTCAGATTCTTTGCAAAAATACTTTCTTGATTCTAACATACAATTCTGTAGTAACACAGCAACATCTTCAGAACAGGGTGTTAAATCATTCTTTGCCAATAAAGAAAGTGGAATTCACACCAATATTTCCCATTGCCAAAGAACTGCTGTGTGTACAAGAAAGTAGGAAGAACCAAACAGCCAAACGTTAACCAAAGTCTACTAAATGTATCTCTTGTTGACTAATAGTTTCCCCTACTTTCTGCAAAGCTATTAGTCCCTCAGCTGTTAATATCCCAGGAGAATTAGAATTTGCATCTTTCTTGAGAACATCAAACAGAATCTTAAAAATCTCCTGGGTTGAGCTTTAAGTGAGGTCTTAGTCAATTACCATTTCCTAGAGAGATTAGGAAATAATTTAATGGAAGTAACCTGTCTATTCTTATTTGAAGTTTCTGTGCCATATTTTGTTTAGAATATAACTGGTGTCCCCAATATTAAAAAGAATATTGTCTTTGAATATTTTCTAGAGCAACCCACTACTCCCCATAATCTTAGAACTTGTTGCATAAGCCAAATTCTAGTAGTATATATCCTTCACTGGGATCAGATAATAAAATCTCCATAGAAGAAATGATATTCACTAAAAGATTCAAAGTCCCAATGCATTGTATTGAAGTAGCAGCACATTTTTTAATCCAAACAGGATTATTAGCAATTCCCTGAAACAAAACATTCCAATGGTATAGTTTCATGGGTTCTTTAAAATTACAAGCAGACATGCTAAATTCAAGCATTTTAGAATCATTAAGATGCAAAGAAATAATATAAAATCAGTTTTTAAATCTATAATAATTGATAGTGTGAAGTCCTGAAAAGTTGCTAGTGTATGCTGTCTCCTGAGTCTTTTTGGAAGGACTCAGAGCTATGAGTTTTCCTCTCAGTACTGCTTTCATTTAATCCAATAGGTTTGGGTATTTTGTGTTTATTTTTTCATTAAATTCTAGAAACATTGGATTGTGGTAGTTCCAGGTTGTCTTGGTTTCCCTGGGGTACATTCTTTCACTTTCCTCTTGCCATCTTGTTGTTTGTGATTATATGTGGTCTTGTTGTCAGTGAATGGTTCTAGTCTCTCCTGTGTACCTGGCCTGTGTTCCTGAATCTCTGATGTTCCTGATGGCAGATTGCCTGAGCACCTGTTCTGCACGGATAGCCCAATGGGTGGAAACAGAGGTCCTTAGTTAGAGTTCCTGGTCTGCTGAAGGAATCAGGAGGGGGCCACATTCTGAGAGGAAGGCACAGACTTCTCTGCTCCTGACTACTCAGAACGACTTCTCACAGGAGGTTCTAGTTTCTCTGTGTCCCTGGATCTCTGCTGTTCCTGGTGGCGAATTACCTGTTCTGAACCCTAAATAGAACCTTCTTATCCCTTGGACAAAGCTCAAGTGCAAGTAGACTAAACATCTCCACATTAAACCAGGTACACTGAAACTATTAGATGAGAAAGTAGGGAAAACCTTACAGCTCATATGCACAGGAGAAAACTTTCTGAACAGAACACCAATGGCTCATGCTCTAAGATCAAAGATTGATAAATGGGACTTAATGAGATTGCAATGTTTTTGTAAGGGTAAGGAAACTGTGAAGATAACCAAATGTCTAGACAACAGATTGGGAAAAAATCTTTACCAACCCCAAATCAGATATAGGCATAATATCCAAGGTATAAAAAAAATCTCGAGAAGCTAGACACCAGAGAATTAAACAACCCTATTAAAAACGGGGTACAGAGCTAAGCAAAAGTTATCAATTCAGGAATATTGAATGGCTGAGAAGCATGGAAGGAAGTGCTCGACATAATTAGCCATCAGGGAAATGCAAATCAAAACAACCCTAAGATTCCACTTCACATCAGTCAGAAGGGCAAAGATCAACAATTCAGATGACAGCAGATGCTGGCAAGGATGCAGAGAAAGAGGAACACTTCTCCTCTGTAGGTGGGGTTCTAAACTGGTACAACAACTCTGGAAATCAATCAGGCGATTCCTCAGAAAATAGGACATAATTCTCCCTGAAGAGCCAGTTCTTCCACGTCTGGGCATATACCCCATAGAAGCTCTAATATACAACAAAGACACCTGGAGCATAATGTTCATAGCAGCCCTATTTATAATAGAGAGAAGCTGGAAAGAACCCAGATGTCGTTCAGTAGATGAACGGATACCAAAATTGTGGTATATTATACAATGGATTTCTACTCAACTATCAGAAACAATGACTTTATGAAATTCTTAAGAAAATCAATGCATCTAAAGAATACCATCCAGAGTGTGATTACCCAGTCACAAATGAACAGACATAATGTGCAGTCACTGATAATTGTATACTAACCCCAGAAAGCACAGAACACCCTGGAAACAACTCACAGACTATACAACGTTAAAGAAAAATAAAGAAAGTGAAAAACCATTAAGATTAACTTCTACACACCAAAAAAACTTTGACTTATTCGATGTTACACCTTGGTTTACATGTATTTAAGCTCATTGTAAGTAGAAAGATCTTAATGCTCCCTATCAAATATTTAAAATAAACCAAATAGTGACAGAAATATATTAGTATAATTTCATGTAAAAATGCTTTAAATCTGTAAAAAAAAAGAAAAAGAAAAAGAAAAAAAAGTACGAAAAAGAAAAAAAAAATTAATGCCTTCCTATTTTCTTTCAACATGGTTACAGGAAATAAATAATAAATTATAAGTGTCTAATGTCTCAGAGTAAAAAAAAATACTTCTAAGTAAATTACATTGTATCCAGGTATTTTATTCATTCTTTTGTATATTATACTGCTAATTCATCTGAAATGGGTTCTAGTAGCTAAGAGTCTCTTTTATTGATCCTCACAAAGTGTGAATCTCTGTGTAGCACAAGCTGGTGCATCAGTGGAGCCTAGGTGCCCTTCCCTTTGCTTCCCTTTTCCTATTGACTATTCTCCTTCACGCCCTTAAGGAAACTGTCTCTGATTTTTGAGTGCTTGATGTGCTCAATTTGCACACTGATCCTCTTGTTTACAATCTTGCCATTAACTTGCTTGTTTGTTTACATGCATTCCCAGGGGAACACTTATAGGGCATTTCTTTTTGAACACTGCCTGTTCTATTGATGGTTAGAATATCACCCTCCTTGTAGTTTCCTATGATGTGGCCAAGTAACACCTCCATGTTTCATAAGAAATCCTAGAAAACACAAAGCAAGCACCCCTTCTCTTTCCCTTTCAGATGGCCATTTTGGTGAAGAACCTGAGAAGATGCTTTAGACTAAAGTAATGTGAGGAATAGAAACTAAGGTTTCTAAATGATCACAAAATTCTTACACCACTTATTCCCTTCACTACTAAGTCAGTGAAGGTCAAGGTGTACTTGGTCCCCTCCTGCTCTTTTGCATGGATAAACATCCACAGGAAACCTACTGAGAGTCATTAGCTTCTTTCCCTTGCAGTGACATGTCCAGAGCAATTAAGATATAATGATATTGGCTCACTAGTTCCACTGGTTACAGTTTAATTGTTACAGAAAAGTCGTTCTAATGCTTTGAGATTGCCTTATTCTTCTAAATTCGTGTGGTAAAGTACAAAGGAATGGCTCATGGTCTAGCGGTTAGGGATGACATTGAGTTTACTTTGTAGTCAGTCTATGCAGGCAGCCAAAAGAAAGGAAGTGGCTGGGTTGGGCTTCAGATATCTCTTCAGTTGGAAGAGCAGACAGAGTCTAAATCCAGTCAAATACCTATTTGTGCACTACATTTCTAGAGAAGAGAGGACCCACAAATGATGCAAATGCTATTTCAAGCATCAATGAGATTGTAAATATCAGTATCAATATCAGTAAATCCCAAACACTCAAAGCCAATATTCTAGTGACATACTCAATTTATTTTCTTATCTTTCTTGTCTGTCTTCTCTTGGTTCAAATCTTTATTATCCTTAATCTAATATTAATATGTTTGTACCTTAAATCAGTGCTCACAAAGGAAAGTTCAAGATGTAACTATAAGTTATTATTAATTTTTATCTAAGAACTAACACTTCTAATTTTTAACACAAATTTTGATACTCTATTTTTTCCTTTTTTCCTTTTTAAAAAAAATATTGGAAATATTTAATTTACATTTCAACTGTCATTCCCTATCCTATCTTCCCCTCCATAAACACCCTATGTCATGTGTTCTTTCCCTGATTCAATGAATTAATCACCCACCAACCCACACCATCCTCCCTCCCTGCTCTAATATTACCATATTCTGGGGCATCCAGCCTTGCTAGAACCAAGGGCTTCTCCTCCAATTGATGCCCAACAAGGCCATTCTCTGCTACATGTGCAGCTGGAGCCATGGGTCAGTCCATGTATACACTTAGAATAGTAGTTTAATCCCTGAGACTTCTGGTTGGTTGAAATTGTTGTGTAAGTGAAATTTTAACCCCCTTCAGGTTTTTCAATCCTTTCTCTGATGCCTCCATGGGGGACCCTGTTCTTAGTTCAGTAGTTGGCTCTAAGCATCTACCTCTGTATTTGGCATGATCTGGAAGATTACCTCAGGAGGCAAACTATTCCAAACCCCTGTCAGCATGCACTTCTTGGCATCAGCAATATCGTCTGAGTTTAGTGGCTGTATTTAAGGTCCCCTTGATCATTAGTTGAAAAAATGCTTTACAGCTGGACCTCATGGAGGCATTTCCTCAACTGAGGCTCCTTTCTCTATGATAACTCCATCTTGTGTCACGTTGACACAAAATCAGCCAGTACAATGTTCATAGCTTTTTAACACCAATAAATCTCACCTGGGTCCAGCTAGTCTTGGGTAGCTCCATGTTGCTTCCAGCTCTTTCCTTCTTCAGACCTCTCACCTCTCTCTTATTCCCTCACCCTGCCCAATTACCTTAATTCCTTTATTTTACTAATTAAAATGGGAATACTCAGTTGGAGTCATGTGACTAGCCAGCCTTTCTTGGGGACGTGGAATTAATGTAAAATTACAAACAACTTCAGGAAAATCTAAAAAGACTCTTAATCCTGAACATCTATGCTCCAAAACAAGGGCACCCATATTCATAAAAGAAACCTTACTAAAAATAAAAGCATGTGTGGCAGAATTCACAACAATAGTGGGAGACTTCAACACCTAAGTCTCATCAATGGAAAGATCATGGAAGCAGAAACTGAACAGAGACATAGTGAAACTAAAAGAAGTTTTGAATCAAATAGATTTAACAGACATCTACAGAGTATTTTATACTAAAACAAATGAATATACCTTCATATCAGCATCTCAGGACATAATCTCCAAAATGACCAACTAGTGGGTCACATAACTGTCCTCAACTGATACAAGAACATGAAAATAATCCCATGTAACCTATCAGATCACCCAAATTCTCAATAGAGACTATCAATGCTAAATGATCCTGGACAGACATCATGCAGACCCTAAGAGAATATAAGTGTCAGCCCAAATTGCTATACCCAGAAAACACTCAATCACCGTAGATGGATAAAGCAAGCTTTCCAGGACAAAAGTAAATATACACAATATCTGACCACAAACCCAGCAATACAAGAAATTATAGGTGGAAAACCCAAGACAAGGAGGAAAACTACATCCTAGATAAAACAAGAAAAATCCTAAGCAACAAAACCAAAAGGAGAAAGACACACAGGCACAATTCTTCCTCTAAAAGAAAAAATAACATGAAACAGCAACCACTATTCCTTAATATCTGTAAACATAAATAGATTCAATTCCCTAACATAAAAACATAGGCTACCAGTCTGGATATATAAATAGAACACACATTTTGCTGCATACAAGAAACTCATATCAGAGTCAAAGAAGACACTAACTCTGAGTCAAAATTTCGAAAAAAAATTCCAAGCAAACGGCCCCAAAAAGCAAGCTGGAGTGGCCATTATAATATCCAATTAAGTAGATTTACAAGTAAAAGTTATCAAAAAAGATAAGAAAGAACTCTAACTAAGCAAGTGAAAGACCTGTATGACTAGAACTTCAAATCAACAAAGAAGGAAGTCAAAGAAGATCTCAGAAAATAATAAGACCTCTCATGCTCATAAATTAGAAGGGTCAACATTTTAAAAAAGGATATCTTACCAAAAGCAATCAAAAGATTAAATGCAATTCACATCAAAACTCTCACCCAGTTCTTCACTTAGTTGGAAGAAGCAATGTGGAATTTCATCTGGAATAACAAAAGACCAAGAATAGCAGAATCCATCCTCAACAACAAGAAAACATATGCAGGAATCACCATCCCTGACCTCCAGCTATGTTACAAGCCAATTTTGCAAAAAACTGCATGGTCATGGTACAGAAACAGGCATGTGGATCAATAGAATAAAATAAAAGATCCAGAAATGAACCATCACATATATGGCCACCTGATTTTTGTCTAAAGTGCTGTAAACATTCAATGGAAAAAGAAAAGGCTCTTCAACAAATAGTGTTGGTCCAACTGACACTCAGCATGCAGAAGAATGAAAATAGACACTTTCTTATCTTTTTCTACAAAGATCAAGTGCAAGTGGATCAAAGATCTCCTCATTGAACCAGTAAACTGAAACTGTTAGAAGAGAAAGTAGGGAAAACCTTAAAACTCATAGGCACAGGAGAAAATTTCCTGAACAGAAAACCAATGGCTTGTGCTTTAAGGTCAAATATTGTCAAATGGGACATAATGAGATTGCCAAGTTTCTGTAAGGCTAAGGACAATGTCAAGAAAACAAAATGGAAGCCACCAGATTGGGAAAAGGTCATTACCAACCCGAATTCTAAAAGAGGCCTGATATCAAAGGTATACAAAGAACTCAGGAAGCTAGACACCAGAGAATCAAACAACCCTATTAAAAAATGAGGTATGGTACTAAATAAAATATTCTCAATTGAGGAATATCAAATGCCTGAAAATCATCTAAGGAAGTGCTTGACATCATTAGCCATTAGGGAAATGCAAATCAAAACAAACCTGACATTCCACTTCACACCAATGAGTATAGCTAAGATCAAAAATTTTGAAGAGAACAGATAACGGTGAGGATGCAGAGAAAGAGGAACACTCCTCCACTGTAACTGTAGTTCTAAACAGCTATGGCAAATCTGGAAATCAGTATGGCGGTTCCTCAGAAAATTCGACATTGTAATACATGAAGAACCAATTATTACACGTCTTGCCATATACACCAGAGAAGTTACAAAATACAACTAAGACACATGCACCAACATGTTCATAGCAGCCCAATTATAATAGCCAGAGGCTGGAAAGAACCAAGATGTTTTTCTGTAGATGAATGGATACAGAAATTGTGGTATATTTACTCAGTGGAGTACTACTCAGCTATCAGAAACAATGACTTTTTGAAATTCTAAAGAAAATGGATGCATCTAGAGAATATCATCCTGAATGCCATAATATGCAGTCACTGTTAATTGGATAGTAACCCCAGAAATCTCTTAACACCCCAGAACAATTCACAGACTATATGAAGTATAAAAAAAAAACAAAAAAACAAACAAACAAAAAAAAAAAAAACAAAGGCAGAAAACAAAAAAAAGAAGCAAAACAAAATAACTAAAAACTATTATGCTTAATGTTTCCACACCAAGAAAACTTTAACTATTTCCAGGTTACATCTTCTTTTACATGTACTTTTTGATCATTGTTACTAGTAAAATTTTAATGCATACTAGCAAACTTGAAGATAATCAAGTACTTACAAAAAGTATTCATATACTCTTTATCCATAAATGCTTAAAATATGTACATTATGTTTGTTTGTTAAAATAAAGATGTTCAATTCATGAAAAAAAATCCTAAAAATTAAAGAAGACAAGAGACAAAAAGAAAGGACAGCAAGACAGGAGGTCTGATCAAGCTGACAATATTTTAATTTCCATGCACTAATTTTATACAGGTAGATGAAGGGAATAAAACATATGACTTAGGAACTTTCCAGCTAAACTACTTTTCACAAACTCTTTGTGGAGAATTATGTGGGAAGAGGGTTTTACTCAGGTGCAGAATATGATGTTCTGCAAAGTAGGATCTGTTGCCTAAGAGGCCTTTTTACTCAGAATCAGAGTTCACATAACTTATAGTCAGTCTCTACTACAAAAAACAGAAACCTAGCCTGAGATATAAGTAATATGATGTTACTTGGAACACTTCCTGCCAAAGGCCAGACTCAGCCCTATTTCTTCCCCTACCATAGGTCCCTGGGAGCTTGGAAGAGCTGCAGGTGTGCTTTCCACCTTAAATAGAAGGGTGAGTCAAATTCTTCTGCCAACATTCTATCCTGGGAGAGGCCAGCCAGAATACTTCATACACGGACAGAGGTACTACCCAGGAGAGCACACTTACAATCAAAAGCAAGACCCAGCCCAAGTAAATCAAGACTGGGCTTGGCCATTGGAATTTGCAATGTACCCAGAGAGAGGAACTCCCAGAAACCATCATCCTCTAGAGATCATAGGCCCACCTACCCACAAGAGATATAATAAGCTCCAGTAAGAGACAAGATCATCACCTAGCATCACATAGAATAAGATGGCAAGAGCTAAGCACAAGCCTTAAGAAACCAAAACGAAGATCAGATGGCAACATCAAAACTAAGTTCCTCTACCACTGCAAATAGTGGATATCTTCAAAAACCACAAAAACAAGATTTAGACTTAAAATTATACTTCATGATGATGATGGAGAAGCTCAAAGGAGAAGAACATAAAGAACACATTAAAAAGTAAAGGAGAATACACACAAACAAGATGGAGCCCTTAAAGAGGAAACACAAAAAGCACTTAAATAGTTAAAGGAAAGCATACATAGGTGAAGGAATTGAAAACAGAAACAGAAACAATGAAGGAAAAACTGAAGGAAACAAACTTGAAGTTGGAAAACTTAGAAAAGACATAAGGAGTCATAAACGCTAGAGTCACCAACAGATTACAAGAGATTGAAAAGAGAATCTCAAAGAAATACAGAACATCGAAATCATTGACACAACACTCAGAGAAAATGCAAAAATAAAACAGGTTCTTAGCAAAACATCACAAAAATACAGGACACCATGAGAAGGTCTAACCTATGGATAATAAGTGTAGACTGTGTCAAGAATATGAACTGAAAGGCACAGTAAATATCTTCATCCCTGGAATGCAGGGGTGGTTTAATATAAGGAAATACATCAATGTAATCCACTATATAAACAAAGTCAAAGAACAAAATCACATGGTCATCTCACAAGATGCTGGGAAATCATTTGACAAAATACAATACCCCTTCATGTTAAAAGTCCTGGAAAGAATAGGAGTCCAAGGTCCATTACTAAACATAATAAAAGCAATATACAGCAAACCAACAGCAAACATCAAACTTAACAGTGGGAAATTTGAAGCAATCCCACTAAAATCAGGGACTCAACAAGGTTGCCCACTCTCCCCCTACCTATTCAACATAGTACTGGAAGTCCTGACTACAGCAATTAAACAGCATAAGGAGATCAAGGGGATACAAATGGAAAAGAAGAAGAAAAACATCACTCTTTGCAGATGGCATGATAGTATACTTAAGTGACCCACAAATTTCACCTGAGAACTCCTACAGCTGATAAACAAGTTCAGCAAAGTGGCTGGATACATAATCAACTCAAACAAATCGGTAGCCTTCCTATACTCAAAGGACAAACATGTGGAGAAAAAAATTAGAGAAAGGATACCCTTCACAATAGTCACATAAACTATGAAATACCTAGGTGTGACTCTAAGCAAGTGAAGGATCTGTATGACAACAACTTCAAACCTCTGAAGAAGGAAAACGAGGAGGATCTCAGAAAATGGAAAGATCTCCCATGCTCATGGATTGGAAGGATAAACATTTTCAAAATGGCCATCCTACCAAAAGCAATCTGCAGATACAATGCAATCCCCATCAAAATTTCAACTCAGTTCTTCATTGAGTTGAAAAGATCAACGTGCAATTTCATCTGGAATAACAAAAGACCTAGAATAGAAAAATCCATTCTCAACAACAAGAAAACATCTTCGGGAATCACTATCCCTGACCTCAAGCTATATTACAAGGCAATTGTGCTGAAAGCTGCATGGTATTGGTACAGAAATAGGCACTCGGATCAATGGAATAGAATAAAAGATCCAGAAATGAGCCCTCATGTATATGTTCACCTGATTTTTGACAAAGGAGCAGTAAACATTCAATGGAAAAAGAACAAGCTATTCAGCAAATTGTGCTGGTCCAACTGGCACTCAGCATGCAAAAGAATGAAAATAGACCCTTTCTTATCTCCTGGTACAACGCTCAAGTGTAAGTGGGTCAAAGATCTCCACATTAAACCAGATATATGGAAATTATTAAATGAGAAAGTAGGGAAACATTAGAACTCATAGGCACAGGAGAAAATTTTCTGAACAAAACTCCAATGGCTCAAGTTCTAAGATCCATGATAATGAAATGGGACTTTATTGGATTGCAAAGTTTCTATAAGGCTAAGGACATTGTCAAGAAAACAAAACAGCAGACAACAGAATGGGAAAAGATCTTTACCAAATCCACATCAGATAGAGGCCTAATATCCCAGGTATACAAAGGACTCAAAAAGCTAGACAGCAGAGAATCAAATAACCCTATGGAAAAATGGGGTACAGAGCTAAACTAAACTTTCTCACTGAGGAATATCGAATGGATGAGAAACATCTAAGGAAATGCTCAACATCCTTAGTTATTAGGGAAATGCAAATGAAAAAAAAACCCTGAGATTCCACCTCACACCAGTCAGTTTGGCCAAGATCCAAAACCCAGATGACAACATATGCTGGCCAGGTTGCGGAGAAAGAGGAACACTTCTCCACTGTTGGTGGGGTTGTAAACTGATACAACCACTTTGGAAATCAGTCTGGCAATTCCTCAGAAAATTGGACATAGTCCTACCTGAAGATCCAGCTATTCCACTTCTGAGCATATACCCCATTGATACTCCAATGTACATCATAGATACATGCACCACAATGTTCTGAGCAGCTCTATTTATAATAGCCAGAAGCTGGAAAGAGCACAGATGTCCTTCATTAGATGAATGGATACAAAAATTGTGGTACATTTACACAATGGTATACTACTCAGGCATCAGAAACAATGACGTAACCAAATTCTTAAGAAAACAGTTGCATCTAGAGAAGATCATCCAGAGTGAGATAACCCAGTCACAAAAGAACAGACATAATATACAGTCACTGATATTGAGATGCTTACCCCAGAGGCTAGGACTGCCCCAGAAACAACTCACAGACTGTGTGAAGTTTAAGAAAAAAAGAAAAAAAATACATAACAACAACAACAACAAAATAAGTCAAGCTCAGTCCTTACCCACCAAGAAAATGTTGACTAATCTGGGTTGCCTCCTGTTTTACATGTACTTTTTGCTCATTGTATCTAGTAAGAACTTTATGCAGAGTATCAAACCATAAGAAAAAGAAAAAAAATGCCAAGCCTGACACAATTGTATTTGTATACATTCATGCAAAAATGTTTAAAATTTTATTTCTTTTATATTTTTTTTTAAATAAAGTTTAAAAAAAGAAAGAGAGAAAAGAGGAAAATGGTTGCATCTAGAAAATATCATCCTGCGTGAGATAATCCAGGCACAAAAGAACAGGCATAATATGCAGTCACTGATAGTGGGATGCTAACCCCGGAGGCTCAGACTGCCCCAGAAACAACTCACAGACTGTGTGAAGTTCAAGAAAAAAAGAAACCAAAACAAACAAACAAAAAAAAAGACATTATGCTCAATCTTTCTTCACCAAGAAAACTTACACTAATTCCGGGTTACATCTTGTTTTACATGTAGTTTTTGCTCACTGTAATTAATAAGACCTTAATGCAGAGAATCAACCTTAAAAAAATTCAAGCACTGACAAAAATGAAATTGAATACATTTATGCAAACATGTTTAATTTTTTTTCCTTTTATTTTTGTTTTGTAAAATAAAGTTTAAAAACTAAATAAATAAATTATAAAAGAACACTTTCCCAATCTAAAAAAGAGATGACCATTAACATAAATGAAGCCTACTGAACCCTAGATATACTGGATCAGAAAAGTAATTTTTGCCGATACACAGTAGTCAAAACAACAAGTGCTCAAAAAAAGAAAGAATCATAGAAGCAGTAAGAGAAATAGGGCAGGTAATGTATAAGTCAGACTGATGATAAATGTAAGAAATTTTTTAACAGACTATGAAAGCTAGAAGATCCTAGAGTGACCTCATACATGCCCTGAGGTTACTATATCCAGATAAAACTCTCAATCATTATAGGTGTAGAAACCAAGATGATCCAAGATAAATACAA
Organism: Micromys minutus; assembly: GCF_963924665.1. Lineage (NCBI taxonomy): Eukaryota > Metazoa > Chordata > Mammalia > Rodentia > Muridae > Micromys > Micromys minutus. Next base: position 24,087,779 of record NC_137958.1, read on the forward strand.
ATTTATACAACATCTCTCCAAAAATACAGTCTTTCAAAGCATAGTAGATGAAAACCAACTCCACAAAGAGGGAAACTTCACCTTAACACAATCAAGAAACTAATCCTCTTGCAACACACAATAAAGAAGTAGGGCACACAAGCATAACTTTATGTTGCACAGCAAAAATATCAGGAAAAAAATCACTATACTGTAAGATACCTTAAGTTCTCTTAAAATAAGTGAAACCGATTCTCAAATAAAAGGACATAGACTAATTGTCTGGATATTCAAATAGGATCCAGCATTTTGCAGCATAAAGGAAACTTATCTAAACAAGAAGACAGGCACTATCTCACAGTAAAGGGTTGCAAAAAAACTTTAAAAGCAAATGGTCATGAAGAAACAAGCTTTAGTAGCCATCCTAATATCAAATAAAATAGATTTTCAACCAACTGTCATCAAAAAAGACAAGGAAGGGCACTCTTGACACATCAGTAGAATAATTTGTAAAGAGCAATTCTCAATCCTTTAATCAATGCTCCAAATTAAAGAGCACACTCATTAATAAAAGAAAATCTACTAAAGCTCAGAGCATATATTATATCACACTCTATAATAGAGGGAGACTTCAACAGTCCACTCTCGACAATGGATAAATCAGGGATGCAAAAAATGAACACAGACACAGTAAAACTAACATAAGTTATAAACCAAATGGATTTAACAGACATCTATAGTATATTTCATCCTCTAACAAAAGCATCTAGGGCATCCTCTACAAAATTTACCATATAGTCGGTCACAAAATGGGCCTCAACAGATACAAGAACATCAAAAAATCCCATGCATCCTATCGGATCATATGGACTAAGTCTGGGCTACAATAACAATAAAAAAACAAAAAAAAAAAAAAAAAACAAAAACAAAACCCCACATACACATGGAAGCTAAACAGTGCACTACTTTAGAACAGCTTGGTCAAGGAAGAAATAACGAAAGAAAACAAAGACTTTTTAAAATTTAACAAAAATAAAGGGACAAAACCTGAAACTTATGTGATACAATGAGATCAGGTTTAAGAAGAAAATTCATAGTCCTGAGCACCTCTAAATGAACACTAGAGAGATCACACACTAATAGCTTGACAGCACAGCTGAAATCTCTAGAACAAAAAGAATCAGATACACCCAAGAGGAGCAGACAGCAGGAAATAATAAAACGCAGAGCTGAAATCAACCAGGTAGAAACAAAATGAACTTCACAAAGTATCAGCAAAACCAAGAGCTAGTTCTTTGAGGAAATCAAGATGGATAAACATTTGGGCAGACTAACTAGAGGACACAGAGAAAGTATTTAAATTAACAAAATAGGAACAAAAAAAAAAAAAAAAAAAAAAACAGGGGAGACATAAAAGCATAAACTGAGGAAATACAAGAAATCATTGTAAACTTCTAAAAAAGCCTATACTCAACAAATCGGGAAAATCTAGTGGAAATATAGAATTCTTTTTAGAAAGATTCCAGTTCCCAAAGTTAAATCAGGATTGGATAAACCATCTCAACAGACCCAAAACTTATAGAGAAATAGAAGCAGCCATCAAAATCCTCCCTTGCAATAAAAAATGTGAATTATAAAGATATTTTTATACATTGTAGACTTAATGGTAGATTTTAAACTATTTAACCTCCATTGTAGCCCACCACACACATGAGGGAGAGGAAAACCAAAGATAATGGGGAAATAGACAAGTTGAGAAAGACTGTATTCCTTTTCTTATTTTTAGTCTTAAATTTACAATACAGTCACTACCCCACAACTGTCCGTTCCCCGAAATTGCCTCATCCCATAGGACCTACCTCCTGCCCAAATCCACGGAAATTTCCCCAACTATAAACCCCAAGTCACCAGTTGAGAAACAGTCTATGGGCCCTCAAGTCTCCCTAAGATTAAATGCATGATCTGAACATGTCCAGAACAGTCAGTCCACTTGTGGATATGTCCGGGGCCACACATCAGGAAGCATTTGCTGTCTGTTTGGTGGTTCAGAGTCTAAGAGATCTTGTGGTCTAATAGCTGAGACTACTGCTCTACCTATGTGGTTGCCATGCCTCTCAGCTTCTTCCACCTTTTCCTGACTCAACCACATGGGTCCCCGAACTCTGTACATCGTTTGGGTGAAAGGTAACTGCATGCAACACTTCAAGCTCGTAGTTGGGCATCTCAGAGGGCAGCCGTGCAAGTCTCCTGTCTGTAAGCACAACAAATGCTTCCACTAGCACCTTCGGTGTGGGCTGTCTGTTTACCGGAAGTTCAGTTTCCAGGAAAGCACTGCAACCTAATTCATTAGCAAACACTCCAGGCATCCATCAGCAGTTCATTTCTGTAAGAGTTGGGAAAGCAAAGAGACATTGGGGGTTGTGGGACTTCCTAGAAGAGACAGCCAGAGACAGCCATGCCTCAGACTGGGCAAGTCTCATCAGGAAGAAACAAAAGGAGCACCTGGAATCGTTCTCAGCGGTGCTCCTCTCAGATAATGGAAGATCAGAACAGAAGCCTCAAGACCCAGGAGCATTACACACCTAACACATATGGAAGCCTAGTTCCTCCAGTATCACTGTTCCTCAACTTCTCTTTATAGCCCTCAAAGCATCACCTGTGGTCTACAGGTCTAAACTTGGCCAATGTCTCAGCTGAAACTACTCTGCCTATCAGCCCAAACCCAGAAGCTGTAAGAATCCGCATCCTACCATTGACACCTTTTGGTGCACTTCCGTTTATGGTGTCCACTAAAGGCAGCTCAAAAGAGCAATGTAAATCAGAACAATATATACCTGTCACAAGCAAAGAATATTTAATCACTATTGCTTGTCATTTTGTTTACCTGCCTTTAGGTGTGCCATACTCTGATGTGTTCCTTAGCCCATCTGTGGCAGCAAAACACCATCCAAAAGATTTTCCATAGAAACCTCAAGTCTCTACTTCAGCTACTCAGCATCCTTCAGTCTCTTTCAGTGAGTACTCCTCTTCAATTCTATCAGACCTTCATAGAAGAACTAATACCAATACTCTCCAAACTACTCCACAAAATAGAAACAGAGGGAACTCATTCTTCGAAGCCACAATAACACTTACTCCTAAACTACACAAAGATACTACAATGAAAGAAAACTTTACACCAATTTCTGTCATGAACACTGATGCAAAAATAATCCTTAAAATTCTTACGAAATGAATCCAAGAACACATCAAAGTGATCATTCACAGGGATCATGTGGGTTTCATCCCAGGGATGCAAAGATGGTTAAATATACAGAAATCCATCAATGTCATCCACTATATAACCAAACTCAAAGACAAAATATCACATGATTATCTCTCAAGATGCTGAGAAAGCACTCGACAAAAATCAACATGCCTTCATGTTAAAATTCTTCAAAAGATCAGGTAATCAAGGCTCATACTTAAATATAGTAAAAGCAATACACAGCAAACCAGTAACCAGCATCAAAGTAACTGGTGAGAAACTTAAAGCAATCCCACTAAAATCAGGGATTAAATAAGGCTGTCCACTCTCTCCCTTCCTATTTAAGATAGTACTTGAAGTACTATGCAGAGCAATAAGACAACAAAAAGAGGTCAAAGGGATTCAAATTGAAAAGGAAGAAGTCAAAATATCACTCTTTGTAGATGATAGGATAGTATAATTAAGTGACCTTAAAAATTCAACCAGGGAACTTTAACTGCTAAAAAACACCTACAGCAAATTGGCTGGATATAAAATTAATTCAAATGGACACTGTTAATATGTTGGTTTCAGGATGGATTGAAGCTTTAGTGGTGTTTCTTTTAAGAATCAGTGTGTCCTTGTTTTTGCCCCAGAGAAGTGAAGAGTCATGATGTATTCTTGGACATTTGTCGTTTGATGAACATGAAATCTCTCACATACCTATAGATTAAATATGCCTAAAAATCTTTTATATACTTTTCATTCTACTCCAGTTTACTATATGGGTCAATTAAAAAAATTTAGCAGACATTTAATTTGAAGCTGTACTATCTTTATTGGTGAGATATGGTTCTTGAATGTAATAGATTGATGGAAATTGTTTTTGTATGCAATCTCTTAACTGGTGCTTTTTCTTGCTCAAACTAGTCTGATGATATTGAAAGATATTAATGACAAATAACTGTCAAATCCTCTTATTTTGTAAGGTTTGCTGTAGTGATGATGGTGTATAGCACTGTGTGTGTGTGTGTGTGTGTTCGTGTGTGTGTGTGTGTGTGTGTGTGTGTGTGTGTGTTTATGATTGTGTGTGAGTATGTGTTTCATTTCTTTTTTTACCCCTGGAGTGATATTATAACTTGTCTTTTCTTGAAAATAGCAACCCATGTTCACTTAGATATTTGCACCTAATATATTTGTAGGTCTGGGTTTAGGGATAGAAAGTTAAATTTGAGTTTGGCAAGGAAATTTCTTTTCTTCATCAATAGTGATTGATGGTTTTTCTTTGTAAACCAGTGTCAGTTGTCATCTGAGTTTTCTTGATAAGTTTAAGATATCTGTATGAGATCTTTTGCCTTTTAGATTCTCTGTTTAGAAGTCAGATGTAATTCTAAGTCAGGAAGAGTGAGGTAACACAGACATGAGACCTGTTCCCTCTAAGTGGGTATTTTCAGTAAATTAGACATAAAGAAGTGAGTCTTTCTACAGGTCATTCTGACTTAACCCTGTCTTGCTTTTTCTCCATTCAACATGTCTCTAGAAATTGCTCTTAAAATAAGAGGTGTCTTCTCTCCTTTTTATTTCTTTTAGTCATTTTATATAATTAGTTTTCGTCTTTTATCTGTTCTCCTGTGCTTTGGGCAATTGTTCTCCTGGCAGAGGTTTCGTTTATACATCACAAGGTGTGCTTCTCAATGAGACATCATTTTTAAACCCTGGTGCTACCTTCTACAAACTAACCTTCAATGTTTTGAATTAAATGTATGCATTAAGAGCATTCTTTCTTTCTAGACAGAGAAATGAAATTTTTGTGTTAAGAAGTAGGCATACCACAACTACACTATATTTTTTCCAATAACAACACAATGTGTGAGTTCACAGTAACATCCAGTATCAAGCAACAGTTCTGTGCAATAGGAATGTGTGTCTGTGTCTTGCCAGTCCCATGGGGCTGAAGGACATATGTTTTCATCTTTCCTAATAGTCACTTGTGGCATGGTAGACATCAAATCTCCTTCTTTCTTTCTCGTCTTGTACTTATGTGTTTTGAGTTGATTTATTTGTACTGTATTTGATTTCTATGTGTCATAGTCATACAACAGCTTTGGTCTGTAATCCATGTACCTGGATAAAGAGAAGACTGCCAAATCTTCTACTCAGATTATAGAGGAAATTTGATCCAGGAACACAGCTCTCTAGAACACATCAAGGGAACTTCAAGGTCAGCGTGACCCTGGGGGATTCCAGACACACCCTTAGCACACACCCGTAATCCCAAAGAAGATTATCTAATTAAGAGACAGGAAAAGTGACCAATCAGATCTCATAGGGTGTGTGAGAAACAGGAATCACACCCCTCTCTTTAGAAACACTATATAAGCACCACAAAGAAGGAAAAACTATGTTCTGTCTGGACAGTTGTGAGTACATTTGATGAGTGTACTGGAGTGCACTTGAGCTCCTTTGTGAGTCTGTGCGGAGAGAGTTGGACAGAGAATAAGAAGGAGTAAGCAGATAAGAAGAACTGACTACTTTAATTTGAGCAATTGCCTGAAGATTTTGGAGAGGCTTGATTGAATCTGTAATCTTGGAGAGGTAGAGTTGACACAGTCTTCCAGAATTCTGGAGGAACCAGAACCTCACCAAAAGTCAACCTCAGAAAAATTTCTTCTGGCAAAGAAAGGATACATCTGGTGTATTTGGTTGGCTGACGTCTGGTGCCAAGAAAGCCTGGTGGGATACCAAGATCCCCAACATTAAGAGTAGCAGGGTACAGGGGTCCTCTAACAGAACCATCAAGAAGAGAAATTCACCAGGGCTGTCTCCACAGGAAGAATTAGTTCCTCACATTTGGCACGGTGCCCAGAGACATTCCTGAACTCTTGACCCACAACCCTCACACCCACAGCAAGGAACAAAGCCTGTAAGAAGGTGAGACAGAGGAAACCAAGAGGAAAGAACATTTCAGTTGTATAGGTGGACTCTGACTGCAGACCACCACAAATGGCAGACACAAGGCCGGATCCCTCACCAACAAGGGTAAGGGTTGAAGACCTACCCATGATACTGAAGGAGTTCTTCAACTTGGTGATGGAGTTTGTGGTTGCTGGGGTATACGTCTCGCAATTCTCATTTGGAATCTTCCTAAATTTCCTCTCAAAAGAACTCGAAAAAAGAAGTGTACAAATCGAAACGGTGTCCAAAAAGGTTGAACAGCTAGCTGTGCAACAAGAAGAAATTGGAGTCCTCCGAGAACAAGTAGCCCTGATATTCAAAAGGCTAGAGGGGCAGACAGCAGAGACAGTAAGAGAAGTGGAAGTCCATATTTGCGAACCTGTGGTGACTGATAAAACGGAGGATCACCACAGACAGCCCATTGGAAATGCTGCACTTCCTCCCAAGGACACAGAGGCAAGTCCATGGTCCACACTATCTTTGCCAGGGAGCCCGGAACAGACGGCGGAGAATGATTTTCAACAGCAAGCAGAAACTTCACGTCCAAATAGTAGGAAGCCTGAGTGTGAACAACCTTCTAGCTGTTGCAGCTCTCCTCAACTCAAGCCAAAGGATCCCCACTTCTACCCACCGCTGCGGCCCTACGGATTGGCAGGATCCTCTTATCACACCTATTCCTCAGTTACCGTGGAGCAAAGATTTCGAGATATCCTGAAAAGACCGTTCCAGCTGGACTTAAGTAATGCACCAGCGAGAGGATATTTGAAGCCTATTGTTATAGATGGCAGTAATGTTGCAATGGCCCACAGCCTGAGAAAGTTCTTTAGTTGCCGTGGCATAGCGATCGCAGTTGAATATTTTTGGAAGCTCGGTATCAGAGACATCACTGTGTTTGTCCCACAGTGGAGAACAAGCCGGAATGCTAAGGCCACAGAACAGCACTTCTTAAGCCAGCTCCATGAGGTTGGGATATTAGCTTTAACACCTTCCCGGAAGGTCTTTCAACAAAGAATTGCTTCTCATGATGACAGGTTCCTGCTAGAGTTAGCAGAGACGAATGGGGTTATCATTGTGACTAATGATAACTTGAGAGAGTTTGTGACAGAGTCAGTGTCCTGGAGAGAAATTATTACAACGAGACTGCTTCAGTACACTTTTGTGGGGGACATATTTATGGTTCCTCAAGACCCTCTGGGAAGAAATGGACCCCGGCTAGACAAATTTCTTCAAAAGGAAGACTTTCTTCGAGACAGGCAGCCAAGACCCAATGCTCAGCCTGGTATGGGCATATTTGACCTTGCATTCCCGAGGAACAAAACCGATGGAGCCAAAGAAAGCCCCGAGGCTCCATCCCGGATGCATGGAGCCACTGTGAACCCTAGTCTTCCTCGGCATCCCTCATCTGCATCCCTGGATACGCTTCCCACACTTCCAACTTTGCAGCAGGACGTTCCAGTTCCAGCAAAGAGATCTTTTGCTGAGACAATCAAGCTGAGAGACGGGTTGCTGAACATCTTCCCTGGATCTGAGCAGAAACTTAAGATCGACGAGATTCTGGAAGCACATCCCGATGTGAGTGACCTGAATGTCCTCGCTTCCCTTGTTTTGGAGTGCATGCAGGGATGAGGACCCAGTGACTGGATGCTCTGAGTGAGAGGTAGGTACTGGGCACTGAGGGAGGTGCCGTAATGTTAAGAATTGAAGAATGAAAACTGTTCAGTTATCAAAGAAGTTTGAAGGAGATTTGACGTTTTTAAAAGGTGAGATGCTCAGTCAAAAGAAGGGGGAGAAGAGTCCTCCCTGAAAGAGACTGAAGTATGCTGACTAGCTGCGGTACATACTTGAAGTTTCTATGGAAATTCGTTTGGATGGTGTTTTGCTGGAACAAATAGGCTAAGGAACACATCAGAGAGTATGGTTTGCTAAAAGGCAGGCAAACAAAAGGACAAGCGATAGTGATCAAAGATTCTTTGCTTGTGACAGGCATGTGTTGTTCTGATTTACATTGCTCTGTTGAGCTGCATTTTTGTGGACTCCATAAACGGAAGTGCACCAAAACGTGCAGATGGTGGGATGTGGATTCTTACAGCTTCTGGTTTTGGACTGATAGGCAGAGTAGTGTCACCTGAGACACTATTTGTTTTTCTGGTTATTGAAGATATCCACTATTTGCTGTGGTGGGAGAACTGGGTACCCATGTCGCCAGGTTGTCTGGATATTTGTTTCTTAGAGTCTTGTGATTGCCTCTTGCCATCTTGTTATTCATGATGCTAGGTGATCTTGTTGTCTCTTACTGGAGCTTGTCTCTCTTGTGGGTCAGAGGGCACATGATATTTATAGGAAGATTGATTCTTGGAATTCCTCTCTCTGGGGAGGTTGTGAATTCCTATGGCAGAGCCCAGTCTTGATGTACTTGGGCTGGGTCTGACCTTGGCTTGAAAGTGTGTTCTCCCGGGTAGTCTCTGCCTGTGCCTGGAGAGTTCTGGGTGGCCTCTCCCAGGATAGAATGTGGGTAGAAGAAGTTAACTCACTCTTCTACTTAGGATGGAAAGCACACCTGCAGCACTTCCAAGCTCCCAGTTACCTGTGGGAGGTGAAGAATCTGGGATGGGCCTGGCCTTTGGCAGGAAGTGTGCCTAGTAACACCATTTTACATATATCTCAGCCTATGCTTTTGTTTTCCATGATTTAGGCTATTTCCAGAAGTCAGGTGATCTCTGATTCTGAGTAGGTAGTTCTCCCAGGTGACACACCCTGCTCTGCAGAACATTCTCTTCTACACATGAGTAGTCCCCATCCCCATGTTATTCTTTACAAAGGGGACTGTGAAAAGTCCTGTAACAGGAAAAATTTTTAGTCATATGTTTTATTTCCTTCATCAAACTGTATAAAACTCATGTATGAAAAATAAAATTTGTCAGCTTGATCAGATCTCCTGTCTTGCTGTCTGTTCCTTTTATCTCTTGTCTTTCATTCTCTTTTTGGTGATCCTGGGTTCCCCTTGACTATCCTGCAGGTCAGGGCAGGCAGACACAGACTCAAAATCAACTTAGTTCTGAATGTCATGTGTTCCTGAAAGTTCATAACTTTGTTGCCTTGTTTGAGACATGAAAGGGAGAAAGGAGAGAGAGAGAGAGTGAGGAGAGTCTTAGTTAGGTGTTGTGGATTGACTGAAGAGATCTATGGAGAGAGTGGAGGAAGAGAAACAGAGAGTGGGGATCCAACCAAACTCACCTTTCTAATAACCTGCCAAGATGATAATATAGTTACTGCTAACTATTATAATGGCAGAAACTCAAAGGATAATTTAGTATTACATCCTCAATTCTGCTGCATTACTTATTAAGCTTCTATACTCGAACACAGGTAAACATTGAACCCAAACCCAGGTCTCAAGAAATATCTATTACTATTACTCCTCCTTCCTGTTGATACAGTTCAAACTAGTAAAATAGAAATGAAAGTACTTACTGGCAGGAACAAGACAAAGATGCCCCCTCAGGCTACATGCTAGAGTCATGAAGATACAGCTAATCATGCTTGCTGGTAACCATTCATCTGAATTCAGGGATCCTAATGAGGTTGTTAAAGAAAGGATGTAAGGAGCTGAAAGGGGTTGCAAACTCATGTGAAGGACAACATTACCATCCAATCAAACCCTCCAAAATTTTCATGGAGTAAACACTAATCTCTGTCCATTCTTTGAGAGACTTATTAATCCAGTTGGGTATATAACTGAAGCAACAGTGTATTTCATCAAAGTGAGAAGAGGCTCTTGTTCCAGAGAGGGTAGGTTGACCCAATACAGAGGAATGACAAGGCAATGTGGTGGAGATGGGGATCAGAAGAGATTGCACTTTTGAAGGCAACTGCATGTGGAGGAGAATGGGAGCAGGGCAGGGGAAAATGTACATAAATAGTATCTAATTTTAAAAAACTGCAGATATGGAATTTATTCACAAAATAAAGATAATCAAAAAATTAGAAATGGTGATGAATGACCTACTAATCTCAGAATAGACAAAAGAGGAACACCAGTGCAACTGCAGGAGAATCAGGCTTGTATGCAGTGAACAAGGCAAATATCTACTATTTCTTAACCATCTACTATTACTAAGTAAAAATACAGATACAATCATATTTACCTTATGTAAGAAGACAGACAGAGAGAGGGGGGGAGAGGGAGAGACAGATACATAGAGAGACAGAGAGAGAGAGTATTGAGAAATATTTTGTAAATAAACACGATTTCATTGCAATCTTTGAGAACGTTAGTAAAATTTGAATACCATTTCCCCAAATATCTAAGAAGAAATTTCAAATAAAGTCTTCTTTTACTGATTTTAGGTGGTAGTAGTGGTGGGCTCACTTGGCTATGTTCAGGTGTTAAAAATTGTTTCAAGAATTTGATTTGTCTAAGCACAGAGTAGGAAAACAAAATCCTGGAGTGTGAAACAAAGACTGTTGTGTTTTCAATAGGTATGGCCCCCATAGTTTCATGAGTTTAAATGCTAAGTATACTGGAAGTGAAAATATTTGGATATGTGGCCTCGATGGTTTAGATTTGCCTTTATTTGAGGAAGTTCATCACTGTCCTTCAAGGTTTGAGGTCTCTGATGTTTAGGCTACTCAGAGTGTGGCACACAGTTCCTCTCTGCTGCCTGTGGATTAAGAAATAGAAACCACTCTCAGCTCTTTCCGGAGCATCATGTCTACCTGGATGCAGCCATGTTTCCCACCATAATGATAACAGACTGAATCTCTGAAAATATAAGGCAGCCCTAACTCCTTTAAATGGTTTCCTTCCTAAGAATTGTCTAAGACATTGGGTTTACTCACAGTAATAAAACTCTAAGACACAATGTTTTTTCAACTTGCATCATGATATGAATATTAAAAGATCAAGGCTGTTCTTCTAGAGGTTACTGATGAATACCTTACCATGAGTCATGGAGCTGACATATTATATTTCTTACCATTCAGTCTCCTTTTCAATTGCTGCTTCTTTGGAGTTAAGGTATTATTCTATCAAAGTCTTAAACTCCCTCATTAGAGAGTTTATCAGAAACCATCTCTGCTCACTACTCATTTTCACTCTTATGGCTAACACATCAAAGTTGTTTTTTGTTCCAATCATGACCTTGTTCAACTGTGCAACTTTACCTGTCAGCAAAGCCCTTAAAGAAGCCACTCCCACTCCTCAGCATCTTTTCTGAGATCTCAGTCAACTGCTCTTGCCTATAGATGTTTGTCCAAGCTTGGGTAAAGTTTTGATGCAGTCATGGACGTTATACTTAATTAAAATTGTGCATTTGTGTCCTCTGTGTCTTTCTTGGTTACTGTCTGATCAAAGGTCTCCATCGAGTAACAGGCATTAACAGCATTTTAACAAACCATTGAATGGGAAAGGTAATGGTTAGATGGAAAGCATCACATTATCATTTTGGGATAAAGAGCAAGATCAATAGGAATATATGAGTAAAGATTAGCAGCTCTTAGCTGGACCATGGAAGAAAGTGATGTTTACAAGCAGAATCAGTAGCACTATTCTTGGTTTAAATTACTTTTCTATTACCTTGAATTATACTATGCCAAGGAAACTTAACAGGAGAGAGGGTTTATTAAGGACTTGCTTATAGTTTCAGAGAGTGAGAGTCCATGGCTGTCACAGGGGGAAGCAGGACAGCAGGCAGGCAGACATGATGTCTGAAGCAGTAGCTAAGAGCTTTCTAACTCTCCACAAGTATGAAGCAGAGATTGGAGGAGGTGGGGGAAGGAGAGACAGACACACAGACAGACAGACAGACAGACAGACAGACAGACAATGAGTAAAAGAACAAGAGAACTAGATTAGCATACATGGGTTTCTGAAACCTCAATTTCACACCATCATCAAATCTCCTTCAGTAATGGCATGCCTCTTAATATTTCCCAAACAGTAACACTAGAATCAAACAATCAAATCTCTTTGTCCATGGCGCCATTCTCATTAAAACTACTAGGTTCAGCTCCCAACCTACATTGCAAAGTGTATTTATCCCAACTTCAATACAAGATATACAGGTTAAAATGTCAAAGTTTCTTATTAGAGTTAAGACAATCTCTTAGTTGCACCCTGCTGTAAAATAAAAAAGCCAAGTAAGTACTTCAAAAATTGCAAATAATGAAACCCCTATATAATATGTTAATTATATGTAATAAATAATTGATTATAATTATTAATATAATGGTTCTGCTGTTGCCTTCTGATAAAATCTACCCCATCTTTTAAGTTTTCGAACTTTATTTTGTTGTTGATTTATAGGATCACATAATTCTTTAGTTCTTCTTTTTCACAGGTTCATGGTTATTTGCACTGGGGCCTGTTCCCAAGGAACCACTTCTTGTCTACACTTTTTCTTTTCCTTTTTTTCACAAGTTGTGGCTCTACCATTAAATTCCTTGTGTTCCTGTGTCCCACTTTTTCCAATCAGACTACAGTTCCTAAAACTTCCCTAACAGTTCCATGTACCGTGTCTTGATTTCAAACAAATATTACACAGCCTTATACTTCATTTTTTTCTCTAAGAGGAGTGAGTTCTGTACAGAGAAATTAAATTCTTTATAGAAAAAAAGTGTGCTAAAACCAATTTATTCATCATCAGCATCTTCTTCATTTTCCTTATCCTCTTCCTCCTCCTTGTAGTCACCCTCATCATTCTCCTCATCTTTCTCTTCCTTCTTTTTCTTGCTCTTATCACCCTTGACCACCCCTGTTTTTGCAGCATCGGGTTTTTCTTCAGCTCTTGTACTTATCCTTCAGCTTGGGGGAACATCTTCTCATAGGGTTGCTTGTCATCTGCAACACTGTTGTTCCACATCTCTACTAGTTTCTTTGCGACATCACCAATGGATAAGCCAGGATGGTCAGTTTTGACTTTTGGGTAGGACTCAGAAAAGAACAAGAAGAAGGCCAAAGTAGGCCTCTTTGGTTTGTTGGGATCCTTGAACTTCTTCTTGATCTCCATTTTAAGAGGGATGTTTGCATTTCTCCATCATAATGAGGCTTGCCAGCCTTAGCTATATCTTCACATTTCCCTTTTCTTTAGCAGACATGGTCTTCAAACTCTGAGCACTTCTTGGAGAGCTCTGAGATGTTGACAGAAGTATCTTCTTGTGCTCCTCCTTGCAGGTTTGCACAAAGAATGCATACGAGGACATTTTGCTTCTTGACTTTTTAGAATCTCCTTTGCCCATGTTTAGTTGATTTTCCTCTGAAGGCAGAGCGACCCAGTGTATTTCAGATCTCACTTACAACGGTGCTCTCTCTGTGGAGCTCAATGTACCACAATGCGTCTGAAAGCTGGAGCCAGACAACCAATTTATATTTTTACAATACTTGTATTATGATGTGTTCTTTTGTCCCTCCCCACTTCTAGTTCTGGCTGTTCCAGGTTCCTTTCCTCCTTTAAAAAGGGTTTTTGTAGAGTTGGTACTTTGCCTATAGTTATCTTCCAGATAATATCCCACTTCCTTTTCTTTGATTTTTATTTTCTTCTCTCTGTTGGGATATCTCAAGATATACATGTGCCCCTATAAAAATTTCTTTCCTCTCACTTCTGCTGAGTACTCTTACCTATTAAAACCTACAGTGATTTTCATTTGTTAAAAAATTCTTATCCAGCAACATGGCTGCTCTGACAAGAGATCTCAATCAAAATCCTTCTAGTCGTTATTTCATTTTCCCTGACTATAGACATGCCATGGATTACAGAATGATTTAGGTAGAACAGAAAATCCCTTAGTGCAAATATTTAATTTCTAAAGTAAAAGGCAGTTCAGCCTAGGTAAGGTAAGTGGAATTCATTTCAGTGCCCTGACACTCAGATGAGTTCTGTGAGTGCAATGGAGTTGATATCATTTGCAAGTTCATGTAAAAGCAGTTGATACCAGATAATAAGAAAGACCTTGTCAGATATTAGAACATGTTGCCAAAAGTTGTTTTGGCCAAACAGACAAATTCAGTCAGAATTCAAGAGAATATAGTTTGAATGATTTTGTTTGGAGAACAATGAAGGATAGAACAACTTATTTGAGGAAGTCTCCTAGAGATAAGAAAGAGTAAGAGAGACCTTATCCAGCAACAAACTTCTGAGACAACAATTAAATCTAGTGAGTAATAGTTAAATTAGAGTAGACAATATTGTTACAAATACAATTACAGATAATTGAATTTGTTTTGTTATTTGTAATCTAAGGAAAGTTTGCTGGTAAAAGACTGAATGAAAATTCACCTTTCAAACTGTTATGGTTTGCAGATCATTGCAGAAACCACTCAGAGACCAGTCTTACTCATCTGGGATGAATGACCCTAAGATAGATTGATCAAGACAATATAAGAGACTTGACAGCTGGCTGTCATCACCAATTAGAATTACATACCAATTTTAAGCCAGGAATCCACAATTATCATTGGGTAGGTATCTGACAAATTAATGTTTTGTGACACGGGATTTCCTTAGGAACCTGTCCTTGATGTACATGTATTCAACTTCAATTTCGGAGTCAATTTAAGTATGGCAGCACACTTGTCTCGCCTAACACTTATGTCTTAACATGTTAACCAAGATATTAGTTACCCATGTACATATGATTCTCCCAAGCAGAATGTCAGTTCAAAGGTAAGTGTTGGAAATTTAAACCTCCCTCAATCCTACTCAAAATGGAAGTCTTGCTTCAAATAGCTTCTTACATTGGTAGAGGTGTCTGTCCTGTGTTGGTGTACATGATAGGAGCAGCTTATTAAAGGAAAAGCATAAAAGTTCATAGAGAAGCATAGGAAATGTTGCTTCATGTTTGGGTAGGGTCCAAGCTTATTGTGGCTACTATACATACTTTACTTTATATTTTTACTTTTTATTTTCTTACTTTACTTCTGTTGTTATGGGTTTACAAGAACACTAAACCACCAAAAATAACTGAATTTTTTATTCCTTAGGGCATGAGAGGGTGCATATATATATTTATACAATTATAGATAATTGAATGTGTGTTGTTATTAGTAATCCAAGGAACATTTGCTGGTACAAAACTGAATGAATAAGTATATATATATATATATATATATATATATATATATATATATCTTTACACCATTTGTAACATCACTAAATGAAAAGATAGACAGATAATTTTCATGTAAGCACTAACTTCTCATCTAGGCCTTAACATTCTCCTCCTCTTGGAGCAGTTTCTAGAAGTCAAGTCTTAGATTCGTAATTATCTGAAGGCAGGGGATAAGTATATTCCTAAATATCGTAAGATTATTAGTGCAATACACTGCTTCAAAAGAAACTAGATGATTAATTTTGTAACATTCAGAGAGAGTTGCAGCAAGAGTCATAAATGACTAAGAAAACTAATTGTCAATGAGATTACCCAAAGACAACTGTTACATTGACTTCTGTTTTCTTTTGTTTTATTTTATTCAAGTGTATATTAGTGTAAGTTGGTGTCTCACTTTCTCTTAATATCTGTAAGACATCTGTACAGATCCTAACAGCTGTTAAAGTCTTTGTTGCACAGTCAGGTCTAATTCTAAGAAACCATGAGTGAGATAACACCAACCAATGAACATTCATGGTATCTATTCCCTAATAAGTGGATATCATCAGTAAATTAGAAGATACACAGAATTATATCTATATCCACCAAAGCTGCATATCATTGAGGGAAAAGAGAAGATGATTGAATCCTTCTCAAAGGGGAAATTAAATAGATAATAAATACAAATAGATGAAAATAACTAAGTGTAGGGTAAGTAGGACATGTTAGGGGATCAGGGGATTAAATGTGCCAAATTCTAACTTATTATGGACTAGGCTTCATACTGCACTTTTTAATGGGTCAGTTTTAATTGGAATTTATTTTAACGGGCAAATAATTTGAAGCTGCACTATCTTTGTTTGTGAGGTGTGTTTCTTGTATGTAGCAGATTGAAGGATCTTGTTTTTGTATGCTGTCGCTTAATTAGAGCTATTTTCTTGCTCAGCCTAGTCTGTTGATATTGATTAATGCTAATGACAAATAACTTTCAAATCCAGTTATTTTTGTACTGGTTTTGGTGGTGATGAAGGTTTGTATTTCAATGTGTGTGTGTGTATGTTTGACTTATTTTCTTTGTGCGGTACTGAAATTATTTCCTGTATATTCCTGAGTATGGTTAACCATGTCCAGTTGGATATTTCCTCCTAATATATTTTGGAGGGCTGGGTTTGAGGATAGAAGTTTAAAGTCGAGTTTGACAAGGAAATATTTTTATCTTCAACAATTGTGAGTGAAGGTTTTTGTTTTTAGTAGTGTAAATTGTCATCTGTGTTCTCTTAATGACTGTTAAGTCATGTATCTGCATGAGACATTTATCTTTCAGACTCTGTTGAGAAGTCAGGTGTAATTCTAAATCAGCAAGAGTGAGGTAACACAGACATGAGACCTATGCGTTCTAAGTTGGTCTCATCAGTAAAATAGAAGATAAAGAAGATACTAGCCACAGAAATACCAAAGCAAAATAACAAGGAGTAAATAGGTAGAATGATTGACTCATTCTCAGAAAGAGAATTCAAGTAGATATTGAGGGTGGATGGACTGAACACACTGTGTTGTTGGTGAGTCAGTCAGGGTATGGGATCAGAGGTAAGAAAGAAGTGAATTCATGATGGGGACATCTCTAGTACTGAATGGATAGACCTTGAAAGGGGGTGGAAGGGATGACCCAGTTTAGTCTGTGGGCAACTTTTTTTTTCCTTGTTGAATTAGTCATCTTTATTTACAAGACAATAAGGAAGGAATTGTTGATTGCAGCACAAGGGACTCAGACACTGTTATTTTCCTAAAACAGGAAATCAATATTTCATAAGAATTATGAGTTTAATAAGAATAAGAATCTTCAAGGAGACTTTACATCAGTTGATGTCTTTGTTTTATAGAGAAAATGTAGTCTTGGAGGCTCAATGAATCCAGTATGCTTTTTAAAGTATCATTTGACTGAATTTGATTATTTGAATTAAATATCATGCTGTCAGTTTTATTAGGTATAGGGAGCTCCGTTTTCCCTTTGAAATCAGTAATTTCTGTTGCCGTGAGAGTGTTACAAAAGACTATGTACTTCTGGCTTCCCTCTTGTCTTCATCTTGCAACTTTTGAGAAGGAACAAGTAAAAGTTTAAAGAAAACTTTTCTATATTGTGATATTTTATAGTTTCTCCCACAAAACTATTGACCTTCTCTAACATTTGAGTATTTCACCAAGGTTTTCACAATTTTTTTCTAATCAAAAAAGTTGTCTAGTGGGGAACCTCAAGTGCTGCAAAAATACATCCTGATTGAAAAATATGCCAAATTGTTTCTTCGGATAATATTTTCACCAGAAAACATTTGCAAATGGTTTCTTTGGCCTGAAATGCAGTCGTACATATTTCTCCATTCACTACATCTCTGAAGATTGTCATTTGTAATATACTTTGAACTCACATTCAAAGAGATAAACCAAAAGAAAGCACTGACAACTTCAATACACTTAAAAGTTTTCTCCCCAGTAAATATTCTCTAATGACTTTTTAGAAAACTTCTGTAGGTAAAAATTGTCTCATTCACTTAATTTACGATGTTTTTCTACTGTATGCAATCAATCAGACTGACATTATACTTAATGCATTTGTCATAAACATGACATTTCGAAATTTTATCTCATGTATGAATTCTCTTATGCCATTTCAGACTAACTTGGTGAGTAAAGCATTTGTCATATTTACTGCATTTGTAAGGTATCTCTCGGGGAATGATTGTCTGATGATGTTGCAAACTGTACTTGTACTTAAAGCACTTGTGACATTCTTTCCATTTGTAAGGTTTCTCTCCCATATATTCTCTCATGTAAATGAAGACTGCCTTTTTGGGTGAAGCATTTGTCACATCTACTACATTACTAAGGTTTCTTTCATGTATGAATTCTCTGATGAATCCTAAGTCAGGACTGTAGGCTAAAGGATTTCTCACATTTACTACATGTGTAAGGTTTAGTTCCTGTATAAATGTTCTGATTTATATAAGAGTGCTTTTGTGTTCCAAGCATTTGTCACATTCACTGCATTTGTAAGGTTCCTCTCCAGTATTAATTCTTTGATGAATTCTCTGGTGTGTGGTGGAATCTCAGGGTTGTTTTGATTTGCATTTCTGTGATGGCTAAAGTTGTGGAGCACTTCCTCAGATGTTTCTCATCCATTCGATTTTCCTCAGCTGAGTATGTTTTGTTTAGCTCTGTACACCATTTTTTAATAGGGTTGTTTGATTCTCTGGTGTCTAGCTTTTTGTCTTCTTTTTATACCTTGGATATTAGGTCTTTATCTGCTGTGGAGTTGGTAAAGATCTTTTCCCATTCTGTTGGCTGCCATTTTGTTTCCCTGAAAATGTCCTTAGCCTTACAGAAACTTTGCAATCTCATTAAGTCCCATTTCTTAATCTTTGACCTTAGAGCTTGAGACATTGGTCTTTTGTTCAGAAAATTTTCTCCTGTGCCTATGTGTTCTAAGGTTTTCCCTACTTTCTCATCTAATAGTTTCAGTGTATCTGGTTTAATGTGGAGATCTTTGATCCACTTACACTTGAGCTTTGTACAAGGAGATAAAAAAGGGTCTATTTTCATTCTTTTGCATGCTGAGTTCCAGTTGGACCAGCACCATTTGTTGAATAATCTGTCCTTTTCCCATTGAATGTTTATGGCTCTTTTGTCCAAAATCAGGTGACCATATACCTGAGGGCTAATTTCTGGATTTCTACTCTATTCCATTGATCTACATGCCTATTTCTGTACCAGGACCATGCAGTATTAAGCACAATTGCCTTGTAATATAGCTTGACGTCAGGGATAGAGATTCTTGCAGATGTTTTCTCATTGTTGAGAATGGATTTTGCTATTCTAGTTCTTTTTTTATTCCATATGAAATTGCACATTGATCTTTCCAATTCATTGAAGTACTGGGTTGGAATTTTGATGGGGATTGCATTGAATCTATAGATTGCTTTTGGTTGATGGCTATTTTCAAAATGTTGATCTTTCCAATCCATGGGCATAAGAGATCTTTCCATTTTCAGAGATCATCCTCAATTTCCTTCTTTAGAGGTTTGAAGTTCTTGTCATACAGGTCCTTCACTTGCTTAGTTAGAGTCACACCAAGGTATTCCATAGTAATTGTGATGACTGTGTAGGGTACCTTTTCCCTAATTTATTTCTCCACATGTTTTTCCTTTGAGTATAGGAAGGCTACTGATTTATTTGAGAGAATTTTATAACCAGCTACTTTGCTGAACTTAACAGCTGTAGGAGTTCTCTGGTGGAATTTTTGGGGTCACTTAAGTACACTATCATGTCATCAGCAAAGAGTGATGTTTTTCTCTCTTTCTTTCTTATTTGTATTCCCTTGATCTCCTTTTGCTGTCTAATTGCTCCAGCCAGGAATTCCAGTACTATATTAAATAGGTAGGGGGAGAGTGAGCAGCCTAGTCCAGTCCCTGACTTTAGTGGGATTACTTCAAGTTTCCCACCATTAAGTTTGATGTTGGCTGTTGGTTTGCTGTATATTGCTTTTATTATGTTTAGGTATGGACCTTGGATTGCTGTTCTTTCCAGAAATTTTAAAAAGAGGGGGTGATGCATTTTGTCGAATGCTTTCTCAGCATCTAGTAAGATGATTATGTGATTTTTTTTCTTTGAGTTTGTTTATATGGTAGATTACATTGATGGATTTCCTTATATTAAACCATCCATGCATTCTGGGGATGAAGCCTACTTGGTCATGATGAATGATCTTTTTGATGTTTTCTTGGATTTGGTTTGCAAGGATTTTGTTGAGTATTTTTGCATCAATGTTAATAAGTGAGATTGATCTGAAGTTTTCTTTCCTTGTAGGGACTTATTGTGGTTTAGGTATGAGGGTTATTGTAGCCTCAAAAAATGAGTTAGGTAGTATTCCATCTGATTCTATCTTGTGAAATAGTTTGGATAGTACTGGAGTTATATCCGCAACAAATGTCTGATAAAATTCTGCATTGAACCCGTCTGGACCTGTGCTTTTTATGGTTGGGAGGCTTTTGATGACTCCTTCTATTTCTTTAGGTGTTATGGGATTATTTAGATGGTTTACTTGGTCCTGTCTAGGAATTTAACCATTTCTTCCAGATTTTCCAATTTTGTGGAGTTTAAGTTTTTGTAGTAGGATCTGATGATTTCTTGAATTTCCTGTTTCAGTTGTTATGTCTCCACTTTCTTTTCTGATTCTGTTAATTTGGATACTCCCTCTTTGCCATCTAGTTAGTCTGGCTAGGGGTTTATCAATCTTTTTGATATTCTCAAAGTACCAACTCTTGGTTTAGTTGATTTTTTCAATGGTTCTTTTTGTTTCTATTTGGTCTATTTCTGCCCTAATTTTGATTATTTCTTGCCGACTACTCTTCTTGGGTATATCTGCTTCCTTCTGTTCTAGGGATTTTAGCTGTGCTGTCAGTTTCTTGATGCAAGCTCTCTCCAGTTTCTTTTCGGAAGCACATAGGGCTATGAGTTTTCCTCTCATTACTGGTTTCATTGCATCCCATTGGTTTGAGTATGCTGTGTTTTCATTTTCGTTGGATTCTAGAAATTCCTTAATTTCTTTCTTTATTTCTTCTTTGACCCTGCTATCCTTTAATAGAGTGTTGTTTAGTTTCTTTGTGTATGTGGGCTTTTTGTTGTCTTTGATGTTGTTAAAGACCAGCCTTAGACCATGGTGATCTGAGAGGATGCATGGGAGTATTTCAATCTTCTTATATTGATTGAGGCTTGTTCGGTGTCCGAGTATGTGGTCAATTTTCGAGAAGGTGCCATGGGGTGATGAGAAGAAGGTGTAATCTTTTACTTTAGGATGATATGTTCTTTAGATATCTATTAATTCTGTTTGGTTTAAAGTCTCTGCTAGTTTTGCAGTGTCCTTGTTCAGTTTCTGTTTCCATGATCTGTCCATTTGCGAGAGTGGGGTGTTAAGATCTTCCACTATTATTATGTGGGGTGAAATGTATTTTTTGAGCTTTAGTAGAGTTTCTTTTATGAATGTGGGTGCTTTTTTATTTGGAGCATGTATGTTAAGAATTGAGAGTTCCTCCTGACAGATTTCCCCGGTAATGAGTAAAAAGTGTCCTTCCTTATCTTTTTTGATAACTTTTGGTTGGAAATTTACTTTATTCGACATAAGAATAGGCACTCCAGCTTGCTTCTTGGGACTGTTTTCTTGGACGTTTTTTTTCAACCTTTAACTCTGACATAGTGTCTGCCTTTGTCTCTGAGATGAGTTTTCTGTATGCAGTAAAAGGCTGGATTTTGTTTATGTATCCAGTCTGATAGCCTATGTGTCTTTATTGGGGAGTTGAGTCCATTTATGTTAATAGATATCAAGGAATAGTGGTTTCTGTTTCCTGCTATTATTGCCTTTGTAGGTTGAGTTTTGTCTGTGTCTTTTTCTTCTTTTGGTTTTCTTGCTTAGGAGTTTTCTTGCTTTTACTAGGATGTAGTTCCCCTCTTTGTATTGGGTTTTCCACCTATAGTTCCTTGCAGTGCTGGATTTGTGATCAGATAGTGTGTAAATTTAGATTTGTCTTGAAATATCTTCATCTCTCCATCTATGGTGATTGATAGTTTTGCTGGGTATAGCAGCTTGGGCTGGCACTTGTGCTCTCTTAGGGTGTGCATGATGTCTGTCCAGGCTCTTCTAGCTTTCATAGTCTCTGTTAAGAAATCGGGTGTGATTCTGATTGGTCTGCCTTTATATGTTACCTGACCGTTTTCCTTTACTGCTTTTAGTATTCTTTTTTTGCTTTGGGTACTTGGTGTTTTGACTATTATGTGTCGGGAGGTATTTCTTTTCTGGTCCAACCTATTTGGAGTTCTGAAGGCTTCTTTTATGTTCGTGGTCATCTCATTCTTGAGGGTAGGGAAGTCTACTTCTATGATTTTGTTGAAGATAATTACTGTGCCCCTTAGTTGATACTCTTCTCCCTCTCCTATTACTATTATCCTTAGGTTCAGTCTTCTCATTGTGTGCTGGATTTCCTGGACATTTTGGGTTAGGAGCTTTTTGTTTTTTACATCTTCTATGGTTGTTTTGTCTATGTTTACAATGTTGTCTTCTGCCCCCGAGATTCTCTCTTCCACCTCTTGTAGTCTATTGGAAATGCTTGCTTTTGTGACTCCTGGTTTCTTTTTTAGGTGTTCTACATCTAGGGTTATCTCTTTTAGTGTTTTCTTTATTGTGTCAATTTCCGTTTTAAATTCCCTGTTCCATTTCTTCATCTCTTTAGTTCTGTTTTCCTCTACTTCTTTGAGTTCTTTGAGTGTTTTTCTTGTTTCCTCTTTAAAAGCTTCTGAATCTTTTTGCTTTTCCTCCAGTTCTTGTTTCACTATCACTATCAACACCTTGAGTTATGATTTCATGTCTGCATCTTCTTTTTCTGGAGTGTTTGGCATTTCAATGTTTGCTGTTATGGGAGAGCTGGGTTCTGGTATTGCCAGTTTGTCTTGGTTTCCTTGGGACAAACTCTTTCGCTTTCATCTTGCCATCTTGTTGTCAGTGATATGTTCTTGCCTTTCCCTTGTATCTGGTCTGTGTCCCTGAATCACCACTGATCCAGGTGTCAGATTGTCTGGTCCCTGTTCTGCGCCCTGAAGTCTCTGCCGGGTGGATCCAGAAGTTCCAAAGTTGTGTTTCTTTCCCTGATTCAGGCAGGGATGGGGGTGCTCTTACCATGTGCACTCTGCAGAGATATCTCTGTCCCTGGCTGCCCAGATCTCCTACTCACCAGTCTTTAAAGCTTTAGGAGCTGCTGATCCGGGTGGCAGATCTAGACATCATTTTTAAGCCCTGATGCTACCTTCTACAAGCTAACCTTCAATGTTTTGAATTAAGTGTACGCATTAAGAGCATGCATTTTTCTAGACTGTGAAATGACAGGTTTGTGTTAATAATGAGGCATAGCACACCTACATTTTTTTCTTTTATAAACATAATGTGTGGGTTCACAATTACATCCAATATCCAGCAACAGTTTTATGCAATAGGCATGTGTGTCTATATCTTGCCAATCCCATGGGTTGAGGGAAGTATATTTTCATCTTTCCCCTTAGCCACCTGTGGTATGGTAGATCTCAAATCACATTTTCTCTTTCTCCTCTAGTATTTACATATTTTGAGTTGATTTAATTGTACTGTATTTGATGTCTATGTGTCATTGACATACAATAGCTTTGGTCAAGAATCCATGTACCTGGAAAAAGAAAACCCTTCCCAATCTTCAACACAGACGATAAAGGAAATTTGATCCAGCAACATAATTTCTCTGATCCAATCAATGGAATTTGAATGTCTGTGTGACCCTGGGGGACTCTGGATACACCCTTAGGACACACCTGTAAAACCCAGAGAAGATCATCGAATTACAAGACAGGAAAAGTGAACAATCAGATCTCACACAATGTATCAGAGACAGGAAACACACACCTCTCTGCAGAAACACTATACAAGTAAAGCAAAAGAAGGACAAATTATGTTCTGTCTATGGAGTTGTGAGTACATTTGATGAGTGTAGTCGTGTGCAATTGAGCTCCCTTTGTGAGTTTGGGCAGAGACAGTTGGACATTGAGAAGAAGACAGAATCACCTGTAAGAACTACTGACAACTTTAACCTCAGCAATTTAAATTCAGAGTTTTAGAGCAGAGGGAAACTCCAGAGAATACACAAGTGATCCAAATTTACATGCTGCTTTACCAAAAATTAGCAAGTATGGTAAGTACATTCTTTTTTGCAATTGTCCGAGAAATACAAAAACATGAATAGAGGCTTATTTTAAATCTAGTCTTTTGGATAATGATTATTCATTTGGCCAGAAAGTTTTGCACATGCAACAGGCCAAATACCAGTATTCTGCATAAACGGACTTAATTGATGTTATTGTATGGACTAGCTTTTTCTTCAGATTCTTTGCAAAAATACTTTCTTGATTCTAACACATAATTCTGTAGTAACACAGCAACATCTTTAGAACAGGGTGTTAAATCATTCTTTGCCAATAAAGAAAGTGGAATCCACACCAATAGTTCCCATTGCCAAAGAACTGCTGTGTGTACAAGAAAGTAGGAAGAACCAAACAGCCAAAGGTTAACCAAAGTCTACTAAATGTATCTCTTGTTGACTAATAGTTTCCCCTACTTTCTGCAAAGCTATTAGTCCCTCAGCTGTTAATATCCCAGGAGAATTAGAATTTCCATCCTTCTTGAGAACATCAAACAGAATCTTAAAAATCTCCTGGGTTGAGCTTTAGGTGAGGTCTTAGTCAATTACCATTTCCTAGAGAGATTAGGAAATAATTTAATGGAAGTAACCTGTCTTTTCTTATTTGAAGTTTCTGTGCCATATTTTGTTTAGAATATAACTGGTGTCCCCAATATTAAAAAGAATATTGTCTTTGAATATTTTCTAGAGCAGCCCACTACTCCCCAAAATCTTAGAACTTGTTGCATAAGCCAAATTCTTGTAGTATATATTCTTCAGTGGGATCAGATAATAATATCTCCATAGAAGAAATAATATTCACTATAAGATTCAAAGTCCCAATGCATTGTATTGAAGTAGCAGCACATTTTTTAATCCAAAAAGGGCTATTAGCAATTCCCTGAAACAAAACATTCTAATGGTATAGTTTCATGGGTTCTTTAAAATTACAAGCAGACATGCTAAATTCAAACATTTTAGAATCATTAAGATGCAAATAAATAATATAAAATCAGTTTTTAAATCTATAATATTTGATAGTGTGAAGTGCTGACAAGTTGCTAGTGTATGCTGTCTCCTGAGTCTTTTTGGAAGGACTCAGAGCTATGAGTTTTCCTCTCAGTACTGCTTTCATTTAATCCAATAGGTTTGGGTATTTTGTGTTTATTTTTTCATTAAATTTTAGAAACATTGGATTGTGGTAGTTCCAGGTTGTCTTGGTTTCCCTGGGGTACATTCTTTCACTTTCCTCTTGCCATCTTGTTCTGTGTGATTATATGTGGTCTTGTTGTCAGTGAATGGTTCTAGTCTCTCCTGTATACCTGGCCTGTGTTCCTGAATCTCTGATGTTCCTGATGGCAGATTGCCTGAGCACCTGTTCTGCACGGATAGCCCAATGGGTGGAAACAGAGGTCCTTAGTTAGAGTTCCTGGTCTGCTGAAGGAATCAGGAGGGGGCCACATTCTGAGAGGAAGGCACAGACTTCTCTGCTCCTGACTACTCAGAACGACTTCTCACAGGAGGTTCTAGTTTCTCTGTGTCCCTGGATCTCTGCTGTTCCTGGTGGCGAATTACCTGTTCTGAACCCTAAATAGAACCTTCTTATCCCTTGGACAAAGCTCAAGTGCAAGTAGACTAAACATCTCCACATTAAACCAGGTACACTGAAACTATTAGATGAGAAAGTAGGGAAAACCTTACAGCTCATATGCACAGGAGAAAACTTTCTGAACAGAACACCAATGGCTCATGCTCTAAGATCAAAGATTGATAAATGGGACTTAATGAGATTGCAATGTTTTTGTAAGGGTAAGGAAACTGTGAAGATAACCAAATGTCTAGACAACAGATTGGGAAAAAATCTTTACCAACCCCAAATCAGATATAGGCATAATATCCAAGGTATAAAAAAAATCTCGAGAAGCTAGACACCAGAGAATTAAACAACCCTATTAAAAACGGGGTACAGAGCTAAGCAAAAGTTATCAATTCAGGAATATTGAATGGCTGAGAAGCATGGAAGGAAGTGCTCGACATAATTAGCCATCAGGGAAATGCAAATCAAAACAACCCTAAAATTCCACTTCACATCAGTCAGAAGGGCAAAGATCAACAATTCAGATGACAGCAGATGCTGGCAAGGATGCAAAGAAAGAGGAAACCTCCTCCTCTGTAGGTGGGGTTCTAAACTGGTAGAACAACTCTGGAAATCAATCTGGTGATTCCTCAGCAAATAGGACATAATTCTCCCTGAAGATCCAGTTCTTCCATGTCTGGGCATATACCCCATAGAAGCTCTAATATACAACAAAGACACCTGGACCATAATGTTCATAGCAGCCCTATTTATAATAGACAGAAGCTGGAAAGAACCCAGATGTCCTTCAGTAGATGAACGGATACCAAATTTGTGGTATATTATACAATGGATTTGTACTCAACTATCAGAAACAATGACTTTATGAAATTCTTAATAAAATCAATGCATCTAAAGAATACCATCCAGAGTGTGATTACCCAGTCACAAAGGAACAGACATAATGTGCAGTCACTGATAATTGTATACTAACCCCAGAAAGCACAGAACACCCTGGAAACAACTCACAGACTATACAACGTTAAAGAAAAATAAAGAAAGTGAAAAACCATTAAGATTAACTTCTACACACCAAAAAAACTTTGACTTATTCGATGTTACACCTTGGTTTACATGTATTTAAGCTCATTGTAAGTAGAAAGATCTTAATGCTCCCTATCAAATATTTAAAATAAACCAAATAGTGACAGAAATATATTAGTATAATTTCATGTAAAAATGCTTTAAATCTGTAAAAAAGAAAAAAGAAAAAGAAAAAGTAAGTACGAAAAAAAAAAACGAAAAAATTTAATGCCTTCCTATTTTCTTTCCACATGGTTACAGGAAATAAATAATAAATTATAAGTGTCTAATGTCTCAGAGTAAAAAAAAATACTTCTAAGTAAATTACATTGTATCCAGGTATTTTATTCATTCTTTTGTATATTATACTGCTAATTCATCTGAAATGGGTTCTAGTAGCTAAGAGTCTCTTTTATTGATCCTCACAAAGTGTGAATCTCTGTGTAGCACAAGCTGGTGCATCAGTGGAGCCTAGGTGCCCTTCCCTTTGCTTCCCTTTTCCTATTGACTATTCTCCTTCACGCCCTTAAGGAAACTGTCTCTGATTTTTGAGTGCTTGATGTGCTCAATTTGCACACTGATCCTCTTGTTTACAATCTTGCCATTAACTTGCTTGTTTGTTTACATGCATTCCCAGGGGAACACTTATAGGGCATTTCTTTTTGAACACTGCCTGTTCTATTGATGGTTAGAATATCACCCTCCTTGTAGTTTCCTATGATGTGGCCAAGTAACACCTCCATGTTTCATAAGAAAGCCTAGAAAACACAAAGCAAGCACCCCTTCTCTTTCCCTTTCAGATGGCCATTTTGGTGAAGAACCTGAGAAGATGCTTTAGACTAAAGTAATGTGAGAACTAGAAACTAAGGTTTCTAAATGATCACAAAATTCTTACACCACTTATTCCCTCCACTACTAAGTCAGTGAAGGTCAAGGTGTACTTGGTCCCCTCCTGCTCTTTTGCATGGATAAACATCCACAGCAAACCTACTGAGAGTCATTAGCTTCTTTCCCTTGCAGTGACATGTCCAGAGCAAATAAGATATAATGTTATTGGCTCACTAGTTCCACTGGTTACAGTTTAATTGTTACAGAAAAGTCGTTCTAATGCTTTGAGATTGCCTTATTCTTCTAAATTCGTGTGGTAAAGTACAAAGGAATGGCTCATGGTCTAGCAGTTAGGGATGACATTGAGTTTACTTTGTAGTCAGTCTATGCAGGCAGCCAAAAGAAAGGAAGTGGCTGGGTTGGGCTTCAGATATCTCTTCAGTTGGAAGAGCAGACAGTCTTAATACAGTCAAATACCTATTTGTGCACTACATTTCTAGAGAAGAGAGGACCCACAAATGATGCAAATGCTATTTCAAGCATCAATGAGATTGTTAGGTTCAATATCAGTAAATCTCAAACACTCAAAGCCAATATTCTAGTGACATACTCAATTTATTTTCTTATCTATCTTGTCTGTCTTCTCTTGGTTCAAATCTTTATTATCCTTAATCTAATATTAATATGTCTGTACCTTAAATCAGGGCTCACAAAGGAAAGTTCAAGATATAACTATGTTATTATTAATTTTTATCTAAGAATCAACACTTTTAATTTTTAACACAAATTTTGATACTCTATTTTTTCCTTTTTTCCTTTTTTGAAAAATATTGGATATATTTAATTTACATTTCAACTGTCATTCCTTATCCTATCTTCTCCTCCATAAACACCCTATGTCATGTGTTCTTCCCCTGATTCAATGAATTAATCACCAACCAACCCACACCATCCTCCCTCCCTGCTCTAATATTACCATATTCTGGGGCATCCAGCCTTGCTAGAACCAAGGGCTTCTCCTCCAATTGATGCCCAACAAGGCCATTCTCTGCTACATGTGCAGCTGGAGCCCTGGGTCAGTCCATGTATACACTTAGAATAGTAGTTTAATCCCTGGGACTTCTGGTTGGTTGAAATTGTTGTGTAAGTGAAATTTTAACCCCCTTCAGGTTTTTCAATCCTTTCTCTGATGCCTCCATGGGGGACCCTGTTCTCAGTTCAGTAGTTGGCTCTAAGCATCTGCCTCTGTATTTGGCATGATCTGGAAGATTACCTCAGGAGGCAAACTATACCAGACTCCTGTCAGCATGCACTTCTTGGCATCAGAAATATTGTCTGAGTTTAGTGGCTGTATTTAAAGTCCCCTTGATCATTTGTTGAAAAAATGCCTTACAGCTGGACCTCATAGAGGCATTTCCTCAACTGAGGCTCCTTTCTCTGTGATAACTCCATCTTGTGTCACATTGACAAAAAATCAGCCAGTACAATGTTCATAGCTTTTTAACACCAATAAATCTCACCTGGGTTCAGCTGGTCTTGGGTAGCTCCATGTTGCTTCCAGCTCTTTCCTTCTTCAGACCTCTCACCTCTCTCGTATTCCCTCACCCCGCCCAATTACCTTCATTCCTTTATTTTACTAATTAAAATGGGAATACTCAGTTGGAGTCATGTGACTAGCCAGCCCTTCTTGAGGATGTGGAATTAATGTTAAATTACAAACAACTTCAGGAAATCTACAAAAGACTCTCAATCCTGAACATCTATGCTCCAAATACAAGGGCACACACATTCATAAAAGAAACCTTACTAAAGATCAAAGCATGTGTGGCAGAATTCACAACAATAGTGGGAGACTTCAACACCTAAGTCTCATCAATGGAAAGATCATGGAAGCAGAAACTGAACAGAGACATAGTGAAACTATAAGAAGTTTTGAATCAAATAGATTTAACAGAAATATACAGAGATTTTATTCTAAAACAAATGAATATACATTCATATCAGCATCTCAAGACATAATCTCCAAAATGACCAACTAGTGGGTCACATAACTGTCCTTAACTGATACAAGAACTTGAAAATAATCCCATGTATTCTATCAGATCAACCAAATTCTCAATAGAGACTATCAATGCTAGATGATCCTGGACAGACATCATGCAGACCCTAAGAGGATATAAGTGTCAGCCCAAATTGCTATACCCAGAAAACACTCAATCACCATAGATGGAAAAAACAAGATTTCCAGGACAAAAGTAAATATACACAATATCTGACCACAAACCAAGCAATACAAGAAATTATAGGTGGAAAAGACAAGACAAGGAGGAAAACTACATCCTAGATAAAACAAGAAAAATCCTAAGCAACAAAACCAAAAGAAGAAAGACACACAGGCACAATTCTTCCTCTAAAAGCAAAAATAGCATGAAACAGCAACCACTATTCCTTAATATCTGTAAATGTAAATAGA
The DNA here is from genome assembly GCF_963924665.1 of Micromys minutus. Taxonomy (NCBI): domain Eukaryota; kingdom Metazoa; phylum Chordata; class Mammalia; order Rodentia; family Muridae; genus Micromys; species Micromys minutus. The sequence goes on from NC_137958.1 coordinate 24,117,724, forward strand.
TTCAATTCCCCAACATAAAAACATAGGCTACCAGTCTGGATATATAAATAGAACACACATTTTGCTGCATACAAGAAACTCATATCACAGTCAAAGAAGACACTAACTCTGAGTCAAATTTTGGAAAAAAAAATTCCAAGCAAAAGGCCCCAAAAAGCAAGCTGGAAGGGCCATTATAATATCTAATTAAGAAGATTTACAAGTAAAAGTTATCAAAAAAGATAAGAAAGAACTCTAACTAAGCAAGTGAAAGACCTGTATGACTAGAACTTCAAATCAACAAAGAAGGAAGTCAAAAAGATCTCAGAAAATAATAAGACCTCTCATGCTCATGGATTAGAAGGGTCAACATTTTTAAAAAGGGTATCTTACCAAAAGCAATCAAAAGATTAAATGCAATTCACATCAAAACTCTAACCCAGTTCTTCACTGAGTTGGAAGGAGCAATGTGGAATTTCATCTGGAATAACAAAAGACCAAGAATAGCAGAATCCATCCTCAACAACAAGAAAACATATGCAGGAATCACCATCCCTGACCTCCAGCTATGTTACAAGCCAATTTTGCTAAAAACTGCATGGTCCTGGTACAGAAACAGGCATGTGGATCAATGGAATAGAATAAAAGATCCAGAAATGAACCCTCACATATATGGTCACCTGATTTTTGTCTAAAGTGCTGTAAACATTCAATGGAAAAAGAAAAGACTCTTCAACAAATAGTGTTGGTCCAACTGACACTCAGCATGCAGAAGAATGAAAATAGACCCTTTCTTATCTTTTTCTACAAAGATCAAGTGCAAGTGGATCAAAGATCTCCTCATTGAACCAGGTACACTGAAACTGTTAGAAGAGAAAGTAGGGAAAACCTTAGAACTCATAGGCACAGGAGAAAATTTCCTGAACAGAAAATCAATGGCTTGTGCTTTAAGGTCAAATATTGTCAAATGGGACATAATGAGATTGCCAAGTTTCTTTAAGGCTAAGGACAATGTCAAGAAAACAAAATGGAAGCCATCAGATTGGGAAAAGGTCATTACCAACCCGAATTCTAAAAGAGGCCTGATATCAAAGGTATACAAAGAACTCAAGAAGCTAGACACCAGAGAATCAAACAACCCTATTAAAAAATGAGGTATGGTACTAAATAAAATATTCTCAATTGAGGAATATCAAATGCCTGAAAATCATCTAAGGAAGTGCTTGACATCATTAGCCATCAGGGAAATGCAAATCAAAACAAACCTGACATTCCACTTCACACCAACGAGAATAGCTAAAATCAAATATTTTGAAGAGAACAGATGACAGTGAGGATGCAGAGAAAGAGGAACACTCCTCCATTGTAACTGGAGTTCTAAATGGCTATGGCAAATCTGGAAATCAGTATTGCGGTTTTTCAGAAAATTCGACATTGTAATACCTGAAGAACCAATTATTACACTTCTGGGCATATACACCAGAGAAGTTACAACATACAACAAAGACACATGCACCAACATGTTCATAGCAGCCCAATTATAATAGCCAGAGGCTGGAAAGAACCAAGATGTCCTTCTGTAGATGAATGGATACAGAAATTGTGGTATATTTACTCAGTGGAGTACTACTCAGATATCAGAAACAATGACTTTTTGAAATTCTTAAGAAAATGGATGCATCTAGAGAACATCATCCTGAATGACATAATATGCAGTCACTGTTAATTGGATATTAACCCCAGAAATCTCTTAACACCCCAGAACAATTCACAGACTATATGAAGTAAAAAAAAAAAAAAAAAAAAAAAAAAAAAAAAAAAAAAGGCAGAAAACAAAAAAAAAAAGCGAAAAAAATAAAAAAATAACTAAAAACCTATTATGCTTAGTGTTTACACACCAAGAAAACTTTAACTATTTCCAGGTTACATCTTGTTTTACATGTACTTTTTGATCATTGCTACTAGTAAAATTTTAATGCATACTAGCATACTTGAAGAAAATCAAGTACTTACAAAAAGTATTCATATACTCTTTATCCATAAATGCTTAAAATCTGTACATTATGTTGGTTTGTTAAAATAAAGATGTTCAATTCATGAAAAATCTTTAAAAATTAAAGAAGACAAGAGACAAAAAGAAAGGACAGCAAGACAGGAGGTCTGATCAAGCTGACAATATTTTAATTTCCATGCACTAATTTTATACAGGTAGATGAAGGGAATAAAACATATGACTTAGGAACTTTCCAGCTAAACTACTTTTCACAAACTCTTTGTGGAGAATTATGTGGGAAGAGGGTTTTACTCAGGTGCAGAATATGATGTTCTGCAAAGTAGGATCTGTTGCCTAAGAGGCCTTTCTACTCAGAATCAGAGTTCACATAACTTATGGTCAGTCTCTACCACAGAAAACAGAAACCTAGCCTGAGATATAAGTAATATGATGTTACTTGGAACACTTCCTGCCAAAGGCCAGACTCAGCCCTATTTCTTCCCCTACCATAGGTCCCTGGGAGCTTGGAAGAGCTGCAGGTGTGCTTTCCACCTTAAATAGAAGGGTGAGTCAAATTCTTCTGCCAACATTCTATCCTGGGAGAGGCCAGCCAGAATACTTCATACACGGACAGAGGTACTACCCAGGGGAGCACACTTACAATCAAAAGCCAGACCCAGCCCAAGTAAATCAAGACTGGGCTTGGCCATTGGAATTCGCAATATTCCCAGAGAGAGGAACTCCCAGAAACCATCATCCTCTAGAGATCATAGGCCCACCTACCCACAAGAGATATAATAAGCTCCAGTAAGAGACAAGATGATCACCTAGCATCACATAGAATAAGATTGCAAGAGCTAAGCACAAGCCTAAAGAAACCAAAACGAAGATCAGATGGCAACATCAAAACTAAGTTCCTCTACCACTGCAAATAGTGGATATCTTCAATAACCACAAAAACAAGATTTAGACTTAAAAGTATACTTCATGATGATGATGGAGAAGCTCAAAGGAGAAGAACATAAAGAACACATTAAAAAGTAAAGGAGAATACACACAAACAAGATGGAGCCCTTAAAGAGGAAACACAAAAAGCACTTAAATAGTTAAAGGAAAGCATACATAGGTGAAGGAATTGAAAACAGAAACAGAAACAATGAAGGAAAAACTGAAGGAAACAAACTTGAAGTTGGAAAACTTAGGAAAGACATAAAGAGTCATAAACGCTAGAGTCACCAACAGATTACAAGAGATTGAAAAGAGAATCTCAAGAGGAATACAGAACATTGAAATCATTGACACAACACTCAGAAAAAATGCAAAAATAAAAAAGGTTCTTAGCAAAACATCCCGAAAATACAGGACACCATGAGAATATCTAACCTAAGGATAATAAGTGTACACTGGGTCAAGAATATTAACTGAAAGGCACAGTAAATATCTTCATCCCTGGAATGCAGGGATGGTTTAATATAAGGAAATACATCAATGTAATAGACTATATAAACAAAGTCAAAGAACAAAATCACATGGTCATCTCACAAGATGCTGGGAAATCATTTGACAAAATACAATACCCCTTCATGTTAAAAGTCCTGGAAAGAATAGGAGTCCAAGGTCCATTACTAAACATAATAAAAGCAATATACAGCAAACCAACAGCCAACATCAAACTTAACAGTGGGAAATTTGAAGCAATCCCACTAAAATCAGGGACTCGACAAGGCTGCCCACTCTCCCCCTACCTATTCAACATAGTACTGGAAGTCCTGGCTGGAGCAATTAGACAGCAAAAGGAGATCAAGGGGATACAAATCGGAAAGGAAGAAGAAAAACATCACTCTTTGCAGATGACATGATAGATTACTTAAGTGACCCACAAATTTTACCTGAGGACTCCTACAGCTGATAAACAAGTTCAGCAAAGTGGCTGGATACATAATCAACTCAAACAAATCAGTAACCTTCCTATACTCAAAGGACAAACATGTGGAGAAAAAAATTAGAGAAAAGATACCCTTCACAATAGTCACATAAACTATGAAATACCTAGATGTGACTCTAAGCAAGTGAAGGATCTGTATGACAACAACTTCAAACCTCTAAAGAAGGAAAACGAGGAGGATCTCAGAAAATGGAAAGATTTCCCATGCTCATGGATTGGAAGGATAAACATTTTCAAAATGGCCATCCTACCAAAAGCAATCTGCAGATACAATGCAATCCCCATCAAAATTTCAACTCAGTTCTTCATTGAGTTGGAAAGATCAATGTGCAATTTCATCTGGAATAACAAAAGACCTAAAATATAAAAATCCATCCTCAACAACAAGAAAACATCTTTGGGAATCACTATCCCTGACCTCAAGCTATATTACAAGGCAATTGTGCTGAAAACTGCATGGTATTGGTACATAAATAGGTACTTGGATCAATGGAATAGAATAAAAGATCCAGAAATGAGCCCTCATGTATATGTTCACCTGATTTTTGACAAAGGATCAGTAAACATTCAATGGAAAAAGGACAGGCTATTCAACAAATTGTGCTGGTCCAACTGGCACTCAGCATGCAAAAGAATGAAAATAGACCCTTTCTTATCTCCTGGAACAAGGCTCAAGTTTAAGTGGGTCAAAGATCTCCACATTAAACCAGATATATGGAAATTATTAAATGAGAAAGTAGGGAAACCTTAGAAAACATAGGCACAGGAGAAAATTTCTGAACAAAATTCGAATGGCTCAAGTTCTAAGATCCATTATAATGAAATGGGACTTTATTGGATTGCAAAGTTCTATAAGGCTAAGGACATTGTCAAGAAAACAAAACAGCAGCCAACAGAATAGGAAAAGATCTTTACCAAATCCACATCAGATAGAGGCCTAATATCCAAGGTATACAAAAGAACTCAAAAAGCTATACAGCAGAGAATCAAATATCCCTATGAAAAAATGGGGTACAGAGCTAAACTAAACTTTCTCAATGGAGGAATATCGAATGGATGAGAAACATCTAAGGAAATGCTCAACATCCTTAGTTATTAGGGAAATGCAAATCAAAAAAACCCTGAGATTCCACCTCACATTAGTCAGATTGGCCAAGATCCAAAACTCAGATGACAACAGATGCTGGCGAGGTTGCAGAGAAAGAGGAACACTTCTCCACTGTTGGTGGGGTTGTATACTGATACAACCAGTTTGGAAATCAGTCTGGCGATTCCTCAGAAAATTGGACATAGTTCTACCTGAAGATCCAGCTATTCCACATCTGGGCATATACCCCACTGATACTCCAATATACAACAAAGATACATGCACCACAATGTTTTGAGCAGCTCTATTTATAATAGCCAGAAGCTGGAAAGAGCACAGATGTCTTTCATTAGATGAATGGATACAAAAATTGTGGTACATTTACACAATGGTGTACTACTCAGGCATCAGAAACAATGATGTAACCAAATTCTTAAGAAAACGGTTGCATCTAGAGAAGATCATCCAGAGTGAGATAACCCAGTCACAAAAGAACAGACATAATATACAGTCACTGATATTGAGATGCTAACCCCAGAGGCTAGGACTGCCCCAGAAACAACTCACAGACTGTGTGAAGTTTAAGAAAAAAAGAGAAAAAATACATACATACAACAACAACAAAATAAGTCATGCTCAGTCCTTACCCACCAAGAAAATGTTGACTAATCTGGGTTGCCTCCTGTTTTACAGTGAGTACTCCTCTTCAATTCTATCAGACCTTCATAGAAGAACTAATACCAATACTCTCCAAACTACTCCACAAAATAGAAACAGAGGGAACTCATTCTTCGAAGCCACAATAACACTTACTCCTAATCTACACAAAGATACCACAATGAAAGAAAACTTTACACCAATTTCTGTCATGAACACTGATGCAAAAATAATCCATAAAATTCTTACGAAATGAATCCAAGAACACATCAAAGTGATCATTCACAGGGATCATGTGGGTTTCATCCCAGGGATGCAAGGATGGTTAAATATACAGAAATCCATCAATGTCATCCACTATATAAACAAACTCTAAGACAAAATATCACATGATTATCTCTCAAGATGCTGAGAAAGCACTCAACAAAAATCAACACCCATTCATGTTAAAATTCTTCAAAAGGTCAGGTAATCAAGGCTCATACTTAAATATAGTAAAAGCAATACACAGCAAACCAGTAACCAGCATCAAAGTAAATGGTGAGAAACTTAAAGCAATCCCACTAAAATCAGGGATTAAATAAGGCTGACCACTCTCTCCCTTTCTATTTAAGATAGTACTTAAAGTACTATGCAGAGCAATAAGACAACAAAAAGAGGTCAAAGGGATACAAATTGAAAAGGAAGAAGTCAAAATATCACCCTTTGTAGATGATAGGATAGTACAATTAAGTGATCATAAAAATTCAACCAGGGAACTTTAACTGCTAATAAACACCTACAGCAAATTGGCTGGATATAAAATTAATTCAAATTGGCACTGTTAATATGTTGGTTTCTGGATGGATTGAAGCTTTAGTGGTGTTTCTTTTAAGAATCAGTGTGTCCTTGTGTTTGCCGCAGAGAAGTGAAGAGTCATGATGTCTTCTTGGACATTTTTCCTTTGATGAACATGAAATCTCTCACATACCTATAGATTAAATATGGCTAAAAATCTTTTATATACTTTTCATTCTACTCCAGTTTACTATATGGGTCAATTAAAAAAATTTAGCAGACATTTCATTTGAAGCTGTACTATCTTTATTGGTGAGATATGGTTCTTGAATGTAATAGACTGATGGAAATTGTTTTTGTATGCAATCCCTTAACTGGTGCTTTTTCTTGCTCAACCTAGTCTGATGATATTGAAAGATATTAATGACAAATTACTGTCAAATCCTCTTATTTGTAAGGTTTTCTGTAGTGATGATGGTGTATAGTGCTGTGTGTGTGTGTGTGTGTGTGTGTGTGTGTGTGTGTGTGTATGTGTGTTCGTGTGTGTGTGTGTGTGTGTGTTTGTGTGTGTGTGTGTGTGTGTGTTTATGATTGTGTGTGTGTATGTGTTTCATTTCTTTTTTTACTCCTGGAGTGATATTATTACTTGTCTTTTCTTGAATATAGTAAACCATGATCAGTTAGATATTTTCACCTAATATATTTGTAGGTCTGGGTTTAGGGATAGAAAGTTAAATTTGAGTTTGGCAAGGAAATTTCTTTTCTTCATCAATAGTGATTGATGGTTTTACTTTGTAAACCAGTGTCAGTTGGCATCTGAGTTTTCTTGATAAGTTTAAGATATCTGTATGAGATCTTTTGCCTTTTAGATTCTCTGTTTAGAAGTCAGATGTAATTCTAAGTCAGGAAGAGTGAGGTAACACAGACATGAGACCTATTACCTCTAAGTGGGTATTTTGAGTAAATTAGACATAAAGAAGTGAGTCTTTCTACAGGTCATCTGTCTTACCCCTGTATTGCTTTTTCTCCCTTCAACATGTCTCTAGAAATTGCTCTTAAAATAAGAGGTGTTTGCTCTCCTTTTTATTTCTTTGTAGTCATTTTATTTAATTAGTTTTCATCTTTTATCTGTTCTCCTGTGCTTTGGGCAATTGTTCTCCTGGCAGAGGTTTCGTTGATACATCACAAGGTGTTCTTCTCAATGAGACATCATTTTTAAACCCTGGTGCTACCTTCTACAAACTAACCTTCAATGTTTTGAATTAAATGTATGCATTAAGAGCATTCTTTCTTTCTAGACAGAGAAATGAAAGGTTTGTGTTAAGAAGGAGGCATACCACAGGTACACTATATTTTTTCCAATAACAACACAATGTGTGAGTTCACAGTAACATCCAGTATCAAGCAACAGTTCTGTGCAATAGGAATGTGTGTCTGTGTCTTGCCAGTCCCATGGGGTTGAAGGACATATATTTTCATCTTTCCTAATAGTCACTTGTGGCATGGTAGACATCAAATCTCCTTCTTTCTTTCTCGTCTAGTACTTATGTGTTTTGAGTTGATTTATTTGTATTGTATTTGATTTCTATGTGTCATAGACATACAACAGCTTTGGTCTCTAATCCATGTACCTGGATAAAGAGAAGACTGCCAAATCTTCTCCTCAGATTATAGAGGATATTTGATCCAGGAACACAGCTCTCCAGAACACATCAAAGGAACTTCAAGGTCAGCGTGACCCTGGGGGTTCCAGACACACCCTTAGCACACACCTGTCATCCCATAGGAGATCATCTAATTAAGAGACAGGAAAAGTGACCAATCAGATCTCTCAGGGTGTGTGAGAAACAGGAATCACACCCCTCTCTTTAGAAACACTATATAAACACCACAAAAAAGGAAAAACTATGTTCTGTCTGGACAGTTGTGAGTACATTTGATGAGTGTACTGGAGTGCACTTGAGCTCCTTTGTGAGTCTGTGCGGAGACAGTTGGACAGAGAATAAGAAGGAGTAAGCAGATAAGAAGAACTGACTACTTTAATTTGAGCAATTGCCTGAAGATTTTGGAGAGGCTTGATTGAATCTGTCATCGTGGAGAGGTAGAGTTGACACAGTCTTCCAGAATTCTGGAGGAACCAGAACCTCACCAAAAGTCAACCTCAGAAAAATTTCTTCTGGCGAGGAAAGGATACATCTGGTGTATTTGGTTGGCTGACGTCTGGTGCCAAGAAATCCTGGTGGGATACCAAGATTCCCAACATTAAGAGTAGCAGGGTACAGGGGTCCTCTAACAGAACCATCAAGAAGAGAAATTCACTAATGACTTTTTAGAAAACTTTTGTCGGTACAAATTGTCTCATTCTCTTAATTTATGATGTATCTCTACTGTAATCAATCAATCAGACTGGCATTATACTTAATGCCTTTTTCATAAACATGACATTTTGAAAATTTATCTCATGTATGAATTCTCTGATGCCTTTTCAGACTAACTTGGTGAGTAAATCCTTTGTCATATTCACTGCATTTGTAAGGTTTCTCTCCAGTATGTGTTCTCTGATGAATTCTCAGTCTTATTTTGTGAGCAAAACATTTTTTACATTCAATACATTTGTAAGGTTTCTTTCCTGTATGAATTCTCTGATGACTACCAAGATGGTATTGTCAGCCAAAGCATTTGTAACATTCACTGCATTTATTTGGTTTCTCTTGTCCATGAATTTTTTGATGATTACTAAGATGAGATAGTTGGCCAAAATATTTGTTAACTTTCAGAGCATTTGTAAGGTTTTTCTTCTGTATGGATTCTCTGATGACTAATAAGATCATATTGCTGGCCAAAACATTTGTCATATTTACTGCATTTGTAAGTTTTATCTCCTGTATGAATTCTCTGATGAGCTCTAGATTACTTTTGTAGGTAAATGATCTGTGTGGATTCCTGCATTTACACTAGAGATAGTACATTCATTTGAAATTATTATGCAGTTTTTATATTTACAAACACCTCTGGTTTTTACAGTTTTCCAGCTTTTTAGATTTGAGAATTGATGAGAGTCATCTTGGTGATTAGTTTGACAAGGTGTACTTTGGGTGGATTCAAGAGGCATTTAACTAATTTTATCCCATTTAGAAAACTGCTCTTGCACATTCACATGGTCATGGAATTTATCCACAACCTTACCATGTATTCCAGATATGAGATGATTTTCCACAAACAATAGACTATTGCAATTATCCAATGCCACATCCTTGTTTAGTGTCCTATGAGCAGAACATAGACATTCCCATTCCTCTAGTGTGAAGTCCATTGGCATATCCCTGAAGGTACAAGACCCTGTACAGTTTTTACAAGAGGCACTCTCATTCTTTTTGATGTTCTCCCAGCTTCAAGTATTGGAAGGCTTCTGGATTCCTTGTTAAAATCGGCTTGGCCTTTATCATCCAGGACAATTAGAGTTGATTTACATATATGAAACTTTGAGTTAGAATATGGAATCCTGGCAGGAGATGGGACCAACTCTGAATGTCATAGGAGGACAGCTCAGCAACTGCAGCTTTAGGATGTTCTCTGGTTCCTCGGACACTTAGGACTAGCATCCCACCACAACGTCCTGACCATGAGACAGCAGAGGTGCAGTGAGAACAGTGGAATGGTGGAACTTCCTGTCACTAAGTTGTGGGAAACTCTTATTGAATTCCCAGCAATGAGGGGTTTGGTCCCTGAAGGGGCCAGTTCTTAAAACCTGGCAATATGGTCTAATATGCTGGCTTCTTTTTCATTCCCTAGCTCTTGTCTTCTTCTTGTTTTGTTTGTACTCTCTTCAGTGTGCGTCTGAAAATTGCTGTTGGAAATTGCCTTGTCCTCTCTCTTTTTTATTTCTTTGTGGTGTTTTATTTTAAGTGTCCTATGACTTCTCTGTTCACATGAGAGTTGGGGAATTCTTTTGTCAGATGTTTCACTGATTCATCACAATATGTGCTTCTCAATTAGACATCATTTTTAAGCCCTGATGCTACCTTCTACAAATTAACCTTGAATGTTTGGAATTAAATGTACGCATTAAGAGCATGCATTTTTCTAGACTGTGAAATGACAGGTTCCTGTTAATAATGAGGCATACCACACCTCCAATTCTTTATCCGATAAAAACACAATGTGTGGCTTCACAGTAACATCCAATATCCAGCCAGAGTTTTATGCCATAGGCATGTGTGTCTATATCTTGCCTATCCCATGGGTCTTGGGAAGTATATTTTCATCTTTCCCAAAAGCCACCTGTGGTTTGGTAGATATCAAATCACATTCTCTATTTCTCCTCTAGTATTTATATATTATGAGCTGATTCAATTGTATTGTATTTGATTTCTATGTGTTATCGACATACAATAGCTTTGGTCAAGAATCCAGGTACCTGGAAAAAGAAAAGCCTTCCCACTCTTCTACCCAGATTAAAGAATACATTACATCCATGTTTTTTATTCATTTTCTTATATATTAGACAGTTGATTCATCAGGAACAGTCCCAGCAGCTCAGAGTCTCTTCCATTGATCCTCACAAAGTGTGTGTCTCTGGGTAGCACAGGCTGGTAAATCAGTGGACCCCAGGAGCCCTTCCCTTTGCTTCCCTTTTCTTATTGACTATTCTGCTTCACCCCCTTCAGAAACTGTCTCTGATTTTTGAGTGCTTGATGTGCTCAATCCACACATTGATCCTCTTGTCCACAATCTTGCCATTAACTTGCTTGTTTGTTTACAAGCATGCCCAAGGCATGCTGCATGGCATTGTAGACTCTTCCCACTTTGCCATGGGAACACTTATAGGGCATTCCTTTTTGAACAGTGCCTGTTCCTTTGATGGTTAGAATATCACCCCCCTTGTAGATTCCTATGATGTGGCCAAGTAACACCTCCATGTTTCATAAGAAAGCCTAGAAAACACAAAGCAAACACCCCTTCTCTTTCCCTTTTAGTTGGCCATTTTGATTAAGAACCTGAGAAGATGCTTTACACTAAAGTAATGTAAGAAACAGAAAATAAGATTTGTAAATGATTACAAAATTCTTACACCTCTCTATTCCCTCCACTACTAAGTCAGTGAAGGTCAAGGTGTACTTGGTCACTTATTGCTCTTTTGCATGGATAAACATCCACAGCAAACCTACTGAGAGTCATTACCTTCTTGCCCTTGCAGTGACATGTCCAGAGAAAATAAGATATAATGTTATTGGCTCACTAGTTCCACTGGTTACAATCTAATTGTTAGAGAAAAGTGGTTCTACTGCTTTGAGTTTGCCTTATTCTTCTAAATTTGTGTGGTAAAGTACAAAGGAATGTCTCATGGCCTAGAGGTTAGGGATGACATAGAGTTTACTTTGTAGTCACTCTATGCAGGCAGCCAAAAAAAAAAAAAGTGGCTGGGGTGGGCTTCAGATATCTCTTCAGTTGGAAGAGCAGACACAGTCTAAATCCAGTCAAATACCTCTTTGTCCCCTAGATTCCTAGTGAAGAGAGGACCCAGAGATGATGCAAACGCTATTTAAGGCACCAATGAGAGTGTTAGGTTTAATATCTGTAAATTCCAAACACTCAAAGCCAATATACTACTGACATACTCAATTTATTTTCTTATCTTTCTTGTCTGTCTTCTCTTGGTTCAAATCTTTATTATCCTGAATCTAATATTAATATGTTTGTACCTTAAATCAGGGCTCACAAAGGAAATTTCAAGATGTAACGTTAAGTTATTATTAATTTTTATCTAAGAACCAACACTTTTAATTTTTAACACAAATTTTGTTGCTCTATTTTTTTCCTTTTTCCTTTTTTAAAAAATATTGGATATATTTAATTTCATTTCAACTGTCATTCCCTATCCTGGCTTCCCCACCACAAACACCCTGTGTCATGTGATCTTCCACTGATTAAAATAAATAATCACCCACCAACCCACACCATCCTCCCTCCCTGCTCTAATATTACCATATACTGGGGCATCCAGCCTTGCTAGAACCAAGGGCTTCTCCTCCAATTGATGCCCAACAAGGCCATTCTCTGCTACATGTGCAGCTGGAGCCCTGGGTCAGTCCATGTATACACTTAGAATAGTAGTTTAATCCCTGAGACTTCTGGTTGGTTGAAATTGTTGTGTAAGTGAAATTTTAACACCCTTCAGGTTTTTCAATCCTTTCTCTGATGCCTCCATTGGGGACCCTGTTCTCAGTTCAGTAGTTGTCTGTAAGCATCTGCCTCCGTATTTGGCATGATCTGGAAGATTACCTCAGGAGGCAAACTATTCCAGACCCCTGTCAGCATGCACTTCTTGGCATCAGCAATATTGTCTGAGTTTAGTGGCTGTATTTAAGGTCCCCTTGATCATTAGGTGAAAAAATGACTTACAGCTGGACCTCATGGAGGCATTTCCTCAACTGAGGCTCCTTTCTCTAAGATAACTCGATCTTGTGTCACGTTGACACAAAATCAGCCAGTACAATGTTCATAGCTTTTTAACACCAATAAATCTCACCTGGGTCCAGCTGGTCTTGGGTAGCTCCATGTTGCTTCCAGCTCTTTCCTTCTTCAGACATCTCACCTCTCTCTTATTCCCTCACCCTGCCCAATTACCTTATTTCCTTTATTTTACTAATTAAAATGGGAATACTCAGTTGGAGTCATGTGACTAGCCAGCCTTTCTTGGGGACGTGGAATTAATGTTAAATTACAAACAACTTCAGGAAAATCTACAAAAGACTCTTAATCCTGAACATCTATTCTCCAAAACAAGGGCACCCATATTCATAAAAGAAACCTTACTAAAAATAAAAGCATGTGTGGCAGAATTCACAATAGTGGGAGACTTCAACACCTAAGTCTCATCAATGGAAAGATCATGGAAGCAGAAACTGAACAGAGACATAGTGAAACTAAAAGAAGTTTTGAGTCAAATAGATTTAACAGACATCTACAGAGTATTTTATACTAAAACAAATGAATATACCTTCATATCAGCATCTCAGGACATAATCTCCAAAATGACCAACTAGTGGGTCACATAACTGTCCTCAACTGATACAAGAACATGAAAATAATCCCATGTATCCTATCAGATCACCCAAATTCTCAATAGAGACTATCAATGCTAGATGATCCTGGACAGACATCATGCAGACCCTAAGAGAATATAAGTGTCAGCCCAAATTGCTATACCCAGAAAACACTCAATCACCGTAGATGGATAAAGCAAGCTTTCCAGGACAAAAGTAAATATACACAATATCTGACCACAAACCCAGCAATACAAGAAATTATAGGGGGAAAACCCAAGACAAGGAGGAAAACTACATCCTAGATAAAACAAGAAAAAACCTAAGCAAAAAAACCAAAAGAAGAAAGACACACAGGCACAATTCTTCCTCTAAAAGAAAAAATAGCAGGAAACAGCAACCACTATTCCTTAATATCTGTAAACATAAATAGATTCAATTCCCCAACATAAAAACATAGGCTACCAGTCTGGATATATAAATAGAACACACATTTTGCTGCATACAAGAAACTCATATCAGAGTCAAAGAAGACACTAACTCTGAGTCAAATTTTGGAAAAAAAATTCCAAGCAAACGGCCCCAAAAAGCAAGCTGGAGTGGCCATTATAATATCTAATTAAGAAGATTTACAAGTAAAAGTTATCAAAAAAGATAAGAAAGAACTCTAACTAAGCAAGTGAAAGACCTGTATGACTAGAACTTCAAATCAACAAAGAAGGAAGTCAAGGAAGATCTCAGAAAATAATAAGACCTCTCATGCTCATGGATTAGAAGGGTCAACATTTTAAAAAAGGATATCTTACCAAAAGCAATCAAAAGATTAAATGCAACTCACATCAAAACTCCAACCCAGTTCTTCACTGAGTTGGAAGGAGCAATGTGGAATTTCATCTGGAATAACAAAAGACCAAGAATAGCAGAATCCATCCTCAACAACAAGAAAACATATGCAGGAATCACCATCCCTGACCTCCAGCTATATTACAAGCCAATTTTGCTAAAAACTGCATGGTACTGGTACAGAAACAGGCATGTGGATCAATGGAATAAAATAAAAGATCCAGAAATGAACCATCACATATATGGCCACCTGATTTTTGTCTAAAGTGCTGTAAACATTCAATGGAAAAAGAAAAGACTCTTCAACAAATAGTGTTGGTCCAACTGACACTCAGCATGCAGAAGAATGAAAATAGACCCTTTCTTATCTTTTTCTACAAAGATCAAGTGCAAGTGGATCAAAGATCTCCTCATTGAACCAGGTACACTGAAACTGTTAGAAGAGAAAGTAGGGAAAACCTTAGAACTCATAGGCACAGGAGAAAATTTCCTGAACAGAAAACCAATGGCTTGTGCTTTAAGGTCAAATATTGTCAAATGGGACATAATGAGATTGCCAAGTTTCTGTAAGGCTAAGGACAATGTCAAGAAAACAAAATGGAAGCCATCAGATTGGGAAAAGGTCATTACCAACCCGAATTCTAAAAGAGGCCTGATATCAAAGGTATACAAAGAACTCAGGAAGCTAGACACCAGAGAATCAAACAACCCTATTAAAAAATGAGGTATGGTACTAAATAAAATATTCTCAATTGAGGAATATCAAATGCCTGAAAATCATCTAAGGAAGTGCTTGACATCATTAGCCATCAGGGAAATGCAAATCAAAACAAACCTGACATTCCACTTCACACCAATGAGTATAGCTAAGATCAAAAATTTTGAAGAGAACAGATAACGGTGAGGATGCAGAGAAAGAGGAACACTCCTCCACTGTAACTGTAGTTCTAAACAGCTATGGCAAATCTGGAAATCAGTATGGCGGTTCCTCAGAAAATTTGACATTGTAATACATGAAGAACCAATTATTACACTTCTTGCCATATACACCAGAGAAGTTACAACATACAACTAAGACACATGCACCAACATGTTCATAGCAGCCCAATTATAATAGCCAGAGGCTGGAATGAACCAAGATGTCCTTCTTTAGATGAATGGATACAGAAATTGTGGTATATTTACTCAGTGGAGTACTACTCAGCTATCAGAAACAATGACTTTTTGAAATTCTTAAGAAAATGGATGCATCTAGAGAATATCATCCTGTATGCCATAATATGCAGTCACTGTTAATTGGATATTAACCCCAGAAATCTCTTAACACCCCAGAACAATTCACAGACTATATGAAGTAAAAAAAAAAAAAAAAAAAAAAAAAAAAAAAAAAAAAAAAAAAAAACAAAACAACAAAAACAAAAAAAAAAAAAAAAAACAAAGGCAGAAAACAAAAAAAAAAAAAGAAGCAAAACAAAATAACTAAAAACCTATTATGCTTAATGTTTCCACACCAAGGAAACTTTAACTATTTCCAGGTTACATCTTTTACATGTACTTTTTGATCATTGCTACTAGTAAAATTTTAATGCATACTAGCAAACTTGAAGATAATCAAGTACTTACAAAAAGTATTCATATACTCTTTATCCATAAATGCTTAAAATCTGTACATTATGTTTGTTTGTTAAAATAAAGATGTTCAATTCATGAAAAAAAATCCTAAAAATTAAAGAAGACAAGAGACAAAAAGAAAGGACAGCAAGACAGGAGGTCTGATCAAGCTGACAATATTTTAATTTCCATGCACTAATTTTATACAGGTAGATGAAGGGAATAAAACATATGACTTAGGAACTTTCCAGCTAAACTACTTTTCACAAACTCTTTGTGGAGAATTATGTGGGAAGAGGGTTTTACTCAGGTGCAGAATATGATGTTCTGCAAAGTAGGATCTGTTGCCTGGGAGGCCTTTCTACTCAGAATCAGAGTTCACATAACTTATAGTCAGTCTCTACTACAGAAAACAGAAACCTAGCCTGAGATATAAGTAATATGATGTTACTTGGAACACTTCCTGCCAAAGGCCAGACCCAGCCCTGTTTCTTTCCCTACCATAGGTCCCTGGGAGCTTGGAAGAGCTGCAGGTGTGCTTTCCACCTTAAATAGAAGGGTGAGTCAACTTCTTCTGCCCACATTCTATCCTGGAAGAGGCCAGCCAGAACACTTCATACACAGGCAGAGGTACTACCCAGGAGAGCACACTTACAATCAAAAGCAAGACCCAGCCCAAGTAAATCAAGACTGGGCTTGGCCATTGGAATTTGCAATGTACCCAGAGAGAGGAACTCCCAGAAACCATCATCCTCTAGAGATCATAGGCCCACCTACCCACAAGAGATATAATAAGCTCCAGTAAGAGACAAGATGATCACCTAGCATCACATAGAATAAGATGGCAAGAGCTAAGCACAAGCCTTAAGAAACCAAAACGAAAATCAGATGGCAACATCAAAACGAAGTTCCTCTACCTCTGCAAATAGTGGATATCTTCAATAACCACAAAAACAAGATTTAGACTTAAAATTATACTTCATGATGATGATGGAGAAGCTCAAAGGAGAAGAACAAAAAGAACACATTCAAAAGTAAAGGAGAATACACACAAACAAGATGGAGCCCTTAAAGAGGAAATACAAAAAGCACTTAAATAGTTAAAGGAAAGCATACATAGGTGAAGGAATTGAAAACAGAAACAGAAACAATGAAGGAAAAACTGAAGGAAACAAACTTGAAGTTGGAAAACTTAGGAAAGACATAAGGAGTCATAAACGCTAGAGTCACCAACAGATTACAAGAGATTGAAAAGAGAATCTCAAAGGAATACAGAACATCGAAATCATTGACACAACACTCAGAGAAAATGCAAAAATAAAACAGGTTCTTAGCAAAACATCACAAAAATACAGGACACCATTAGAAGGTCTAACCTAAGGATAGTAAGTGTAGACTATGTCAAGAATATGAACTGAAAGGCACAGTAAATATCTTCATCCCTGGAATGCAGGGGTGGTTTAATATAAGGAAATACATCAATGTAATCCACTATATAAAGAAAGTCAAAGAACAAAATCACACGGTCATCTCACTAGATGCTGGGAAATGATTTGACAAAATACAATACCCCTTCATGTTAAAAGTCCTGGAAAGAATAGGAGTCCAAGGTCCATTACTAAACATAATAAAAGCAATATACAGCAAACCAACAGCCAACATCAAACTTAACAGTGGGAAATTTGAAGCAATCCAACTAAAATCAGAAACTCAACAAGGTTGCCCACTCTCCCCCTACCTATTCAACATAGTACTGGACGTCCTGGCTACAGCAATTAGACAGCAAAAGGAGATCAAGGGGATACAAATGGAAAAGAAGAAGAAAAACATCACTCTTTGCAGATGGCATGATAGTATACTTAAGTGACCCACAAATTTCACCTGAGAACTCCTACAGCTGATAAACAAGTTCAGCAAAGTGGCTGGATACATAATCAACTCAAACAAATCGGTAGCCTTCCTATACTCAAAGGACAAACATGTGGAGAAAAAAATTAGAGAAAGGATACCCTTCACAATAGTCACATAAACTATGAAATACCTAGGTGTGGCTCTAAGCAAGTGAAGGATCTGTATGACAACAACTTCCAACCTCTGAACAAGGAAAACGAGGAGGATCTCAGAAAATGGAAAGATCTCCCATGCTCATGGATTGGAAGGATAAACATTTTCAAAATGGCCATCCTACCAAAAGCAATCTGCAGATACAATGCAATCCCCATCAAAATTTCAACTCAGTTCTTCATTGAGTTGGAAAGATCAATGTGCAATTTCATCTGGAATAACAAAAGACCTAGAATAGAAAAATCCATTCTCAACAACAAGAAAACATCTTCGGGAATCACTATCCCTGACCTCAAGCTATAATACAAGGCAATTGTGCTGAAAGCTGCATGGTATTGGTACAGAAATAGGCACTCGGATCAATGGAATAGAATAAAAGATCCAGAAATGAGCCCTCATGTATATGTTCACCTGATTTTTGACAAAGGAGCAGTAAACATTCAATGGAAAAAGAACAAGCTATTCAGCAAATTGTGCTGGTCCAACTGGCACTCAGCATGCAAAAGAATGAAAATAGACCCTTTCTTATCTCCTGGTACAACGCTCAAGTGTAAGTGGGTCAAAGATCTCCACATTAAACCAGATATATGGAAATTATTAAATGAGAAAGTAGGGAAACATTAGAACTCATAGGCACAGGAGAAAATTTTCTGAACAAAACTCCAATGGCTCAAGTTCTAAGATCTATGATAATGAAATGGGACTTTATTGGATTGCAAAGTTTCTATAAGGCTAAGGACATTGTCAAGAAAACAAAACAGCAGACAACAGAATGGGAAAAGATCTTTACCAAATCCACATCAGATAGAGGCCTAATATCCCAGGTATACAAAGGACTCAAAAAGCTAGACAGCAGAGAATCAAATAACCCTATGAAAAAATGGGGTACAGAGCTAAACTAAACTTTCTCACTGAGGAATATCAAATGGATGAGAACATCTAAGGAAATTCTCAACATCCTTAGTTATTAGGGAAATGCAAATGAAAAAAAAACCCTGAGATTCCACCTCACTCAAGTCAGTTTGGCCAAGATCCAAAACTCAGATGACAACAGATGCTGGCCAGGTTGGGGAGAAAGAGGAACACTTCTCCACTGTTGGTGGGGTTGTAAACTGATACAACCACTTTGGAAATCAGTCTGGCAATTCCTCAGAAAATTGGACATAGTCCTACCTGAAGATCCAGCTATTCCACTTCTGCGCATATACCCCATTGATACTCCAATATACATCATAGATACATGCACCACAATGTTCTGAGCAGCTCTATTTATAATAGCCAGAAGCTGGAAAGAGCACAGATGTCCTTCATTAGATGAATGGATACAAAAATTGTGGTACATTTACACAATGGTATACTACTCAGGCATCAGAAACAATGATGTAACCAAATTCTTAAGAAAACAGTTGCATCTAGAGAAGATCATCCAGAGTGAGATAACCCAGTCACAAAAGAACAGACATAATATACAGTCACTGATATTGAGATGCTTACCCCAGAGGCTAGGACTGCCCCAGAAACAACTCACAGACTGTGTGAAGTTTAAGAAAAAAAGAAAAAAAAATACATAACAACAACAACAACAAAATAAGTCAAGCTCAGTCCTTACCCACCAAGAAAATGTTGACTAATCTGGGTTGCCTCCTGTTTTACATGTACTTTTTGCTCATTGTATCTAGTAAGAACTTTATGCAGAGTATCAAACCATAAGAAAAAGAAAAAAAATGCCAAGCCTGACACAATTGTATTTGTATACATTAATGCAAAAATGTTTAAAATTTTATTTCTTTTATATTTGTTTTTTAAAATAAAGTTTAAAAAAAGAAAGAGAGAAAAGAGGAAAATGGTTGCATCTAGAAAATATCATCCTGAGTGAGATAATCCAGGCACAAAAGAACAGGCATAATATGCAGTCACTGATAGTGGGATGCTAACCCCGGAGGCTCAGACTGCCCCAGAAACAACTCACAGACTGTGTGAAGTTCAAGAAAAAAAGAAAAGAAACCAAAACAAACAAACAAAAAAAAAGACATTATGCTCAATCCTTCTTCACCAAGAAAACTTACACTAATTCCGGGTTACATCTTGTTTTACATGTAATTTTTGCTCACTGTAATTAATAAGACCTTAATGCAGAGAATCAACCTTAAAAAAAATCAAGCACTGACAAAAATGAAATTGAATACATTTATGCAAACATGTTTAATTTTTTTTCTTTTTATCTTTGTTTTGTAAAATAAAGTTTAAAAACTAAATAAATAAATTATAAAAGAACACTTTCCTAATCTAAAAAAGAGATGACCATTAACATAAATGAAGCCTACTGAACCCTAGATAGACTGGACCAGAAAAGTAATTTTTGCCGATACACAGTAGTCAAAACAACAAGTGCTCAAAAAAAGAAAGAATCATAGAAGCAGTAAGAGAAATAGGGCAGGTAATGTATAAGTCAGACTGATGATAAATGTAAGAAATTTTTCAACAGACTATAAAAGCTAGAAGATCCTAGACTGACCTCATACATGCCCTGAGGTTACTATATCCAGATAAAACTCTCAATCATTATAGGTGTAGAAACCAAGATGATCCAAGATAAATACAAATTTATACAACATCTCTCCAAAAATACAGTCTTTCAAAGCATAGTAGATGAAAACCAACTTCACAAAGAGGGAAACTTCACCTTAACACAATCAAGAAACTAATCCTCTTGCAACACACAACAAAAAAGTAGGGCACACAAGCATAACTTTATGTTGCACAGCAAAAATATCATGGAAAAAAAATCACTATACTGTAAGATACCTTAAGTTCCCTTAAAATAAGTGAAACCGATTCTCCAATAAAAGGACATAGACTAATTGTCTGGATATTCAAATAGGATTCAGCATTTTGCTGCATAAAGGAAACTCATCTAAACAAAAAGACAGGCACTATCTCACAGTAAAGGGTTGCAAAAAAACTTTAAAAGCAAATGGTCATGAAGAAACAAGATTTAGTAGCCATCCTAATAAAAAATAAAATAGATTTTCAACCTAATTGTCATCAAATAAGACAAGGAAGGGCACTCTTGACACATCAGTGGAATAATTTGTAAGGAGCAATTCTCAATTTTTTAATCAATGCTCCAAATTAAAGAGCACACTCATTAATAAAAGAAAATCTACTAAAGCTCAGAGCATATATTATACCACACTCTATAATAGAGGGAGACTTCAACAGTCCACTCTCGACAATGGATAAATCAGGGATGCAAAAAATGAACACAGACACAGTAAAACTAACATAAGTTATAAACCAAATGGATTTAACAGACATCTATAGTATATTATATCCTCTAACAAAAGCATCTAGGGCATCCTCTACAAAATTTACCATATAGTCGGTCACAAAATGGGCCTCAACAGATACAAGAACATCAAAAAATCCCATGCATCCTATCGGATCATATGGACTAAGTCTGGGCTACAATAACAATAAAAAAACAAAAAAAAAAAAAAAAAAAAAAAAAAAACAAAACCCCACATACACATGGAAGCTAAACAGTGCACTACTTTAGAACAGCTTGGTCAAGGAAGAAATAACGAAAGAAAACAAAGACTTTTTTAAAATTTAACAAAAATAAAGGGACAAAACCTGAAACTTATGTGATACAGTGAGAGCAGTTTTAAGAAGAAAATTCATAGTCCTGAGCACCTCTAAATGAACACTGGAGAGATCACACACTAACAGCTTTACAGCACAGCTGAAATCTCTAGAACAAAAAGAATCAGATACACCCAAGAGGAGCAGACAGCAGGAAATAATAAAACGCAGAGCTGAAATCAACCAGGTAGAAACAAAATGAACTTCACAAAGTATCAGCAAAACCAAGAGCTAGTTCTTTGAGGAAATCAAGATGGATAAACATTTGGGCAGACTAACTAGAGGACACAGAGAAAGTATTTAAATTAACAAAATAGGAAAAAAAAACAGGGGAGACATAAAAGCATAAACTGAGGAAATACAAGAAATCATTGTAAACTTCTAAAAAAGCCTATACTCAACAAATCGGGAAAATCGAGTGGAAATATAGAATTCTTTTTAGAAAGATTCCAGTTCCCAAAGTTAAATCAGGATTGGATAAACCATCTAAACAGACCCAAAACTTATAGAGAAATAGAAGCAGCCATCAAAATCCTCCCTTGCAATAAAAAATGTGAATTATGAAGATATTTTTATACATTGTAGACTTAATGGTAGATTTTAAACTATTTAACCTCCATTGTAGCCCACCACACACATGAGGGAGAGGAAAACCAAAGATAATGGGGAAATAGACAAGTTGAGAAAGACTGTATTCCTTTTCTTATTTTTAGTCTTAAATTTACAATACAGTCACTACCCCACAACTGTCCGTTCCCCGAAATTGCCTCATCCCATAGGACCTACCTCCTGCCCAAATCCACGGAAATTTCCCCAACTATAAACCCCAAGTCACCAGTTGAGAAACAGTCTATGGGCCCTCAAGTCTCCCTAAGATTAAATGCATGATCTGAACATGTCCAGAACAGTCAGTCCACTTGTGGATATGTCCGGGGCCACACATCAGGAAGCATTTGCTGTCTGTTTGGTGGTTCAGAGTCTAAGAGATCTTGTGGTCTAATAGCTGAGACTACTGCTCTACCTATGTGGTTGCCATGCCTCTCAGCTTCTTCCACCTTTTCCTGACTCAACCACATGGGTCCCCGAACTCTGTACATCGTTTGGGTGAAAGGTAACTGCATGCAACACTTCAAGCACTTAGTTGGGCATCTCAGAGGGCAGCCGTGCAAGTCTCCTGTCTGTAAGCACAACAAATGCTTCCACTAGCACCTTCGGTGTGGGCTGTCTATTTACAGGAAGTTCAGTTTCCAGGAAAGCACTGCAACCTAATTCATTAGCAAACACTCCATGCATCCATCAGCAGTTCATTTCCGTAAGTAATGGGGAAAGGCATTTGGTTGTTTTTTTTTTTTTTTTTTTTTTTTTTTGTTACTTCCCCATAAGGTAGGCAAGAAGCAGGAAAAAAAAAGTTTACTCTTTACTGAGACAGGAAATTAAATTGCAGCTGTACGGGAAGTAGCTGAGAATGTTCTTCCACAGAAATCAGCTGTTTACTCGAGCTTCAACTCAACTAGAGGCAAAATAAGAAAGGATAATTTGAGTTGCTGTTGTTCTGAACAACAAATGTCTCCCTCATACTGACCACGTGTTATGTTGACCCCATCTCAATGGGAACACGGTCTACGATCAGAGAAAATAATTGAGCCCATCCAAGGTCCATCCTACCTAGTCAACTTTAGAAGCCCAGACTAAATAACAGAGTCACATTTTTAAAAAATAATAAGTAAACCGAGGGTGGAGCTGGAGAGATAGCCCAATAGTTAAGTGTTCTTCCAGAGGACAAGGTTTCAATACTCCACTATCTACCTGAGAAAATCCACAACTATTATTAACTCTAGTCCCAGGAAATGTAGACGCCTCTTCTGGTTCCCACAAGCACTTGCATGTATGCTGTGCTCATACCTACACACAGGTACAAAGTACCCTTTAAGCACAAAGCCCCAACAATCTAGAAATTGGTCTCTCTCTCCATCCTTGACCCTGCTTCAGGTAAGCAGCTCTTTTCTTGGATTCAAGTTTTGCTAACAGTGACCTGGAATCATAATCTAACAACAACAAAGAGTGTGTTGCTTCCGGGGCATTCCAGGAAAGACTTGATCTACCCTCTTGGGTCACGTCCCATCAGAGAACCCACAGGTGTGGGCAATGCTCTATGCTTTGGTGCATGAGCCTAACTCCTAGTAACTGTGTCAGTTCAGTATGACCCACAAGGATCAAGAATGTGCCGGGATAATCATGATTGGAAATTAAGATACATGAAATAAAAAAATAATGGAAACAAGACAAGAAATGGGAAAAGAGAGTTTACTGAGACAGAAATATTGTTTTAGGTTTTCAATTTTTAAAATATTTTTAAGGAACAGATAAAGTCTGAAGTGAAGAATGGCTGCAGAATGGCTGCTTCTGCTTCTGAGAACTGAAATGACAAAAGAAGGCTTGTCCTCTGCAGAGCCTGGACTGCAAGAGACCCGGTAAGGTGCCAAAAGGTAAGAACACTAAGCAATAAAAAAGAAGAGTCATTACATCCAGATGCGAAAATATTTCCAGAGGACGTGAGTTTCACACTAGTCAGAGAGTCATTTCCTTGAGTTAGGCAGAAATACCTCCAGTGGTACTTTTTGTTTCTTTTCCTTCTTTTCTCCCTTACTTCAAAAACAGATAGAGGTTATTTAAGTGTTCGTGTTTCCCACACGTGTTAATGATAGACTACCCTCTCCAATGCTGGAAACAGAAATGACTCCAGGCACAGTGAACATGGAAATCCCTAAGCAGGAGCTCTTTGTTGGAGTACAGCATCTGGAAGGCTTATCAAAAGATCTGATGATGCAGCCACAGGAAGAAGAATGAATCCTGCCAACACCAAATCCTTGGGTATTCAGGATGCTGGCATCTTTTGGAAACTTAATTTTCCCTTACAGCTAGGATTTAAAGAAAAACTAGGAGAGTTATGAATTGTGTGTGCCTCCTAGGCCTAAAGGGATAATCAATCTTTTAACCACAAGATAAATAAGTCAAGTGCCTCTCAAGTTTAATACTAATAAAGGCAATTTCTTCCATCCTTCATATCCCAGTAATTTAATCTTTCTTTCCTGGGACTCTGGATGCCCTCAGCAAACAAAAGGCCTTACATAACTAAAATATATTTGCCTCTCATAACAATAAAATTGAAAAAAATTTTTTCATCTTCCTAATAATGATAAAATGCCACTAGTTAGAGAATTTGAGAAGGTGATTGTCCTTAGTATCAGTACGCGATGGGGTGAGTAAAACCTGGTATAGAAACCAAATGTCCTACTCCACTGATCCAGTTGTCTGTTCCAAGTGGTAGACAGGCCTTTACCAAGAAGAGTTTAGTTAATCAGTCTCCATACTAGTAAGCCATCATCTCTTGTGCCAACGCGTGTAGATCAGGAGACAAGAGAAAATTCATAAAGACCTGAGACGAAATAGTTGGGAGTCTGAGAAGAGGAAAAAGCTCTGCTTCCTCTTGTTTGTGTTTTGTTTTCGTTCGTTTGTTTGTTTGCTTGCTTCATTGCTTGCTTGCTTTTTTTTAAGACAAAATCTCACTATGTAGCCCAGGCTGACTCAGAGCTCATGATCCTCTTGGCCTCAGACTCTAAGTGTCAGGATTTAAGACCTGCACCACCATGGGGAAAAAAAGTTTAACTTTCCTTTATAGCAAGGGCTTAAGGAAAAACCAAGGAGTTATGAATTGTGTGTCCTTCCTAGACCTAAGGGGAAATCAATCTTTAAACCTGTTGATGTAAGTACCAAGTCTATACAGAAAAAAGCAAATAGTTTATTCCAAGCCCAGTATGAGCAACCATAACCTGGGGACCCAGATTCCGTGTTCTGCCTCAGAAAAGGTTACAGGGGAAAAGGCCATAAATCAATGTGTTTACAAACTACAGCCATGGGGTCTTCTGGTAGGCAGGCTGTCAAATATCTGTGAAATCTGTGGATTTCAATGTGGTCTTTACACATCCTCGCTTTGGGGTTGGTGAGCCTAAGTGTGTCAAACTTGGGGAACAATTTCAGGAGTTTATTTCAAAGTCAATAATGTTAGGGGAGATAAGTAAATGACTAGACAATGGATGTTGATCAAGGCTAAAGATAGCCCAAGATGATTTGGGTTCTTAATCTACACAATGAAAACATTCTATTTAGCCAACATCAAGTGGTCTTCAGGATCATTGACACAGTTGTAGCTCTCTAAAGGGACTATAACTCACAAGCCACAAGATGAATGAGTGAAGTGCTTATCTGTTTAGTACTTGGCTATTTATTACTATTACTTACTATTGTAATCTATGTCATCATAAACATTACAGATTCTCTTAATTAGAATCAGTAACTCACTGAATCTCACAGCTTACTTCACCATAACTGAGCCTCCTGCTGCACATAACATGAAATGCCCAGAAGAAAAGAATGCAGTGGTCAGAATGTCTGCTGCCCTTAGCAACTGTCTTTTTACAGTAACTGGTATTCCACTGGCAACTAATAAATCTGAATTCTACATGTGAATAGCAGGGTCACCAGGTTAAGAGTGGGTCTCTTTATCAACAAGGCTTAAGCTGGATGCTACCCATAGCAAATCACCAGGACAAAGCACTTAAGCCCTCCTTAACTCTCTAAAACCCCAGTCTTCCCAATCTCTCACCCAGCTATCAAGTTCGCCAATTGTGAGTGTTCTTAGAGATGCAGCTGGATTGCAGCTAGATGTCTTCTTCCCTAGACACATACCTATCTCTCACCTCTGAGTCTTCAAACCCAGAAAACTTAATGTCACAAAATCAATAGGCGCTTTTTGATTTTTTTAAATTATATATGTTCTTTTCTGGCCTACACAAATATTATCAGATGAACACTTTGCCAAACACAAGAATGGCGAGGAGGTTTATCAACAAGTACCGTAGTAAATATTCTCGATGTGGTACCACATTAGATGTGATGAAAAACTGCCCATGGAGAGCTACAAATGTAGTAAGTCTCTTAGGGGATGAGATGCCCTAACCAAGACATTAAAAAAAGAAGTTATTTAATCACACCTAGTTGTCAGAACAAGACTTTTGGGGAGATACTGAGGTCTCCACTGACTCCTCAGGACATGTGAAGAGAGTTGTAATCAAAGCAAAGTAAAGAGTCTGGTTCCTAATTTCTGAGAACACACTCCCCTTAGACTGAATCTCAGCTTTGGCAAGAGTATGATGGAAGTTAAACCAGATGGATGGGAGAAAGACAGACTTAAGAATTCTGTACTTTAAACTGTAAAAACAGTACTGTAGAGATGCTCTTTCCTTCAAGTTCTCATGTTTCTTTATGTCTTAAAGTGTCATGACAGTGGATTTGGATGTTTCTGTAGAAAGATACACCTATGCAATTTTATAGGTGGTCAGCCCTTCACATCCATGGGTTTTTCATCTGTAGTTTCAACCAACTATAAATCAAAACTATTTAGAAAAAAACATATTTTCATCTTTTCTGCCTTTGTGGTCTGATTGTTGTCTTTCTTTCACAAACAATAAAGTGCGGTATCCATTTAGGTAACGTTTGTATTGCATTGTTACCTGTAGGGATGAAATAAACAGGCAGAGATGCATTCCTTATACAAGAGGCTTCCTTCCAACTTCCTGAATATACAACAACCTTGGAGCCCTGCAGTATCCCTGTGAACATAGAGATACATATGCATTTGTAATGAAGACCTGAAAACTTTTCATCTTTCAGACTCTGGTTCTGTTAAGAATCAGGGCACCTGGTCGGAGAAAGATCCCACTATTTCGTAAGAACAGAGGCAACTAGGAGGAATGCCCAAGTCCTTTCCCGTGTACAGTTTTCTGACCTACTCAGAGTCCTTTAGCTCCAACAGAAAAGTTGTTATCTTTCTGCTCCTCGGGGCTGCAAGCTGGCTTGGGATGCCCCATCCCCAAGGGTTCAGGGAAAACCCCCTTTTAACCCCACTTGCCAGCGGAGAATGGCTACATCTGCGAACCAGAGCTGCACAAAAAGTTCTGCTCCATTCAGCTGCGCGGGATTCCCAGGTTGAACTCTTCCTGGAAACTTTGCTTCACAAGCTCCTCTTGCGAAATCAAGCGGGGCCCTCCCTCCGCTCTTTGGCTGGCTTAAAGGAGAGAGCCTGGAGCCAGCGCAGAGCACAAGCTGGCTCCCTGCTCTGCAAGCCTAAAGGGCAGAGCCCACCACAGCTACCTAGCTCTGCAATCCTAAAGGGCAGAGCCCACAGCAGCTGTGCCAGACCAACGCCACTCCGGGCGCCTCTCCCTCAGGTGGGTCACTTTACTGGCTCTTTTGCCTTGTCACTTTCTCCAGTGGCTGAGGTCCCTTTTCTGTCAACCCACCTCCAGTCCTTCTTTTCTGGACTCTACTTTCCAGCCAGCTGATACTGAGATGTAGGTAAACTCGCCCCATAGCCTTCTCATAAAAATGTCACCCAAGGCTGCGTCTAGATCAGTTAAGCCATTCAGCCAATCGTTACCTTCCAGGGTTGTATTACTCAGAGGACTCCCAATAAGAAAGACCCAGGACTAGATTCTTCCTCTGTCTAACTGGTCTCTTAACTACAAATATGAAGCGCCCATGAGAACAGAGCATGGAATAACTTATGTGTGCAGTCCGGCAGTATAACCCTGAATCTAAGGACTTCTTCACACAGAGCTGAAACTGGGCGGGCAGTCTTCCTTGATCTTCATTTAAATATCCTTAAGCAGCTTAGGGATTGCTTTTCTAGAGGCATACTGCCTGTCATGCAGTTGGCTGCAGGAGGGAAAGAAAGCCAGTCCAGAGGCAGATGGTAGGTGGTTTGGGATTCCCCCCCCCCCCGCTTTATTATTTGTCCCTGCACAGCGCTTCAAAACATGAATGGTGGGTCCCGGAAAGTAAGTTGCCTGAACCACGAAGTCGAGGTGTTTAGAATTCCATTCTTACTTCTAGCTTCAGTTTCACAGATCTAAGTTGAAAGCCTATTGGTCCAAGATGATCCACACAATGCAGCTCTACCAAGGTAATAAAAAAAAAAAAAAAAAAAAAAAAACTTATGACTTAAGGTGCTGCTGAGAAAGGTGTTGAAAGTCTTGTTAAGCTCCAGGTTTGACTGAGTAATTACTTTCCATATTAACACAAGCTTGGTTTTTACAAAGAAACTACCGAGTCGTTCTCCCAGGAGCATCTAAAAGTTCCATTCACCACATTTATCATTCAGAGACTACTCTAGGCTTTCAAACCATTCCTCAGCCTTGCTGTGGGAGAATGTCCAATTCTGTATAAATGGTAGACATATAAATGTCACTCACATGAAAGAACCCTCCCCCCGATACAGTAGGTGTAATTTTATAAAATGGCACATTTATTTGAAGCAGTAACTTTTTGGAAATAAGGCCTTTGCAAGGCCCTGAGTTTTTCAGAACACTGTGATTTAGCACGGTGTGAAATCCTACCAACAAGCATTTTACCTGCATGGCAAACACCGCCAGCCCAGAGAACAGGAATGGAGCACTCTTGAGTGTCGGAACCTCAAGGTTATAAAGTAAATGGTGCATGTGTACATCAAAACCGGGTCACTACACTTTCTCCATCTGGCAACATTGATGGTTCTGCTGAAATTCACACAACAATAGGCAGTTCAGAAACCAGCCTTCCCTAGGCCAAACCTCTGACTGGAGCATGTTTTACAGACGTCTGCCTTTCATAAGCTTACTAACTGCTGTTTAGGGAAAAAAATAGATTTCTATGACCTTTTGTAAAAAAAGAAAAACTAAAAATACTTAGCTCTGCAGTGTGTTGCAAGCAACTTTAGAGAAATAGGTTTGTATAGAACATAAAGTGTCTAATCACTCCAAGCTGCTTTGTCTCATGAAGGGTTACCCTTAAATTACCTGTGCCATCAAATGCCAGTATTTAAATGATACAGATTTCACTTTCAAAAAAATGCACAGCTGATTCGGCTGTCACAAAAACACATGTCAGTTTTCTGTGGTCTTCACTCTCTATTTCCCTTTCATAATAAATTTAAGGACTGAAGAGATGGTTAGTAGGTAGGATTCTTACCCCCAAATCATGAGGACCCAAGTTCAAGTCCTCAGCACTCTCATAAAAACGGGTTGCCATGGTATATACCTGTAAGCTCAGCACCAAGGTAGCTCCAGGGAGAACCTCTGAAGCCTTGTTAGATTGGTGAGCTCCAGGAGTAGTGAGACTCACTAGATAAGAAGGGGGCTGGATAGAAAGGAGTATTAGCAGGTGTGGGATGGGTCAAGTAAGATTAATGAGGGAGGGATGCATATGTGTGAAATGCATCATGCACATGAATAAAGATGTTATAATTAAACCCATTATCATGTATAATTAATGCATGCTAATGAAAACATAGGATGGGAAGCAATCCAGGAAGATAGCCAGCATTGGCCTCTGGCCTCCACACACATGTTCTCACACACACACACACACACACACACACACACAAACACACACACAAATGGGTACGTGTCCATATACCCCATGCATACAATTAAATTTAGGTATGTTTTATCAGGTGGTGTAAAAATTATTTCCTTAGAGATCTTGAAAAGACTGACAAACTCCTGGTGAGAGGGAAACAATGCCCACATAGTCACCATTTAAAGCTGGGGGGGGGGGGAGCTTGTTCAGGTGCCCAGTGGAGTCCAGTTCCTAGGAGGCCACTTGTTAAGTGCCTACAGCTTTCCTACCCATAATTCTCACCACAAGATGGAGGAATGGGCCATGCATATTTAATCTTCCAGCTGGGCTTTAGATCAGACTAGATAATAATAGAAATGAAATTTACAAAGACAAGACCTCTGATGTTACCTGTGTCTGTTCACATCCAAGAAGGACGGCTTATTAGTTCATTACAAAGACTTCTTGAGCAGTTCTCCGAGATATGTTAAACCCATGTCAGATGGTTCTCCATGACTGTTAGGTCATTTCCAAAATGGTTTTAATTAACACTTGTTCTTTTGTTAAGAAAAAAAAAAAAAGCAGCACTGCAATGAGTCAAATTCAGTAAATAACCAAAGGATAATGAATACTTAAGGAGTTATTTGATAAGAAAATTATTTGGCCTATACAGAAATAAGTTTTCTTCCAAATTTGTTGGAGAATAAATCATGAGGAATGCTTATGCCGTTTGAAGATTGTCTTTTAGGAACACGGTATGGCAAAACGGAATGCCTTGGACTACATATATTTTTTTCCACTGTAATTAAGCAGGCAGGACCTTGACATCCTGATCTAAATTGTAAGTTCTGCACCATGTTTAAAGTTTATTCAGCCATGTATGAAGAGGTCTTCTTACACTGCACTTTGTCAGAAGTGTATTTGAGAGATGTATCTTTTAAATTTAAAGTACATCATCATTCCTTACATCAGAATAAAGTTCACTTTTTTTCTGAAAAGCAAAGAAAATATACGGGAAGGGTAATTTTGAAAAGTTAAGAGCTGTAATTCTGAATTAAAAGAAGACTAAGGAGTAACAATCTAATTATATAGCACAGCTCTGAAAAGAGTTATTTAGCAGAGCTGGAGAGATACTTCTGAAGTTAGAAACCTGCACAGCACACTTGAGGAGGACCTGAGTTAACTTTCCATCAGCCATGTCGAGAGATTCACAACCTCTTATAACTCCTGCTCTGGGGTGATTCAGTGCCTCTGGCATTCATGGGTACCAGCACACAAACAGACAGACACACACCCACACACACACACACACACACACTTGTTTGATTTCGGCACCCAATATTAAGATCAAATACATTAAGAAGGAAGTTGTATCTCCTAGCACACTGTTATCTGGCAAAGCTGTGGATTTAGAGACTAGAGAGATAATTAATGCTCAGTGGGAAACATCTTTCATCTACACATGCTCTTTGTACAATGTGGAAACACTGAACTCAGCTTTCAACCTAAATAAAATGGTATCTGAGGAAACTCTGGCAGGCTTTAATAAATGTTCTCCCCCTGCCTCCTCGCAGACCAGTGTCCCTCAGGTGGACTCCCAGTACCTGCACATCCCTGTGCTTGACCCTCACACATGCCCTAGTGGTTTGGCCCTGAGACCTAAGCTCCCCAGTGACCAGGACTTTCTGATGCCCCACTTCGTCCTTTTGCCTAACACAATGCCTGGCACAAAAAAGCTATTGTAAAATCCTGGAAATTTGAAATTTTACCAAGCCACTCCTGGTAACACTGATTTCTGAGTTGGAAAGATGTCGCCCAAGGATGGACATAGTCAATGAGAATGAATGATCTATTGTTTTCAGTTAACATGATCCAAGTGGAGAATTTAAGCCTGCCATTTGGAGAGAACTTGAAGATTCTTTTATTTACATAGAAATAGTCAAAGCTTATTGTAACTGCTTAGTTAATAGAAGACAGTATAGAAGTGGTGTTTGCTTTACTTTCTTTTTAATAACATTATGGTACATTCCGGGACCACCTTGAAATGTAAAGCCCCTGACGAGTTCAAAAGATTCTTTTTATACTGCATTCTTATATGCGTGCACACACACACACACACACACACACACACACACACACACACAGAGAGAGAGAGAGAGAGAGAGAGAGAGAGAGAGAGAGAGAGAGAGAGAGTACTGTCTTTCTAGTTAATTCTTCAATGCACAAGTTCAAAGGTGGTTTGTTTATCATGCTCAATTCTGTGATGTAGAAATAGGAAAAAATGGTTTAAGAAATGGGCAGAGGCGGAGACAGCAATGGTCTGGGGAATGGGAAGATGCTGAGGTGTAGTTGCTCAGTTAGCAGTCGCAATGACAGCCGCTTCTACACTGAGATCCAACACTCTCCTGGCTGTATTTCTGTGTCACGTCTAGAAAGCTGGACTGTATTTTTGGCGGAGCAGGTACACAAATACTCCTTTTGAGAAGCGAGAGTCCAAGGGTATTAGCTTTAGCGCCTAAACCATGTTGGCCTGATGTGTGAGGAAGACAGAGTATGCGGTGTTATTGCTGTGCTGGGAATCACACGGGTTATTTCCGAGATGAACCTGGGAGCCTTTGGGGACGGGATGCCCCTAAGCAAAGATTTAGACATAAAATACAACCAGGGTAAGAAACGTGGTTTCAGCTCTCCACCCACTTGCTTTCCCAAGTGCATGAGCACGGGCCATATTTGGGAGAGGAGGAGGTGAGAGGTAAGGAAGGGGCCTACACTATGATAAGAAAGATACTCTGGGGAAAGCCAGTCCTAATGTTCAGCATTTGGTGATTTCCACAGTGAAAAAACCTGTCTGCTTTCCAGCTTCTACCAAGCAAGCCAGCTCCAGCCGCTAGAGGGAGCCCAGATTAACAGCCGGGATATTAAAAAGGGAAAGCTGTTTTCTAGAAGCAATTACCAACTAACACTGCTCAGAAGCTGTGTATCAGAGCATAACCAAGGGGTGGGAATGGGAGGTCTGTGTTCTTCTGCTGCTTCTGTTAGAGACACTGGGACCCATCCCTCAGGGAGTCAGTTTACAAATGAAGGCAAATGTTATCCAAAAAGATGAAAGACTAAGCAATCCCCAGAAACTTCTAAAAAGGGCAAGATATTTTAAAACACAGTGGAAGGCCCTATGAGAAGGGTTTCTGAGGAGGCAGGAAGATCTGATACACAACAAATTCTGTCTCGTGACTGATTTAGCAGTTATCAATATCTAGATAATAATTCCCAGGGACATGAATGACTGACTGTTTTATTTGAACAAAGTTCCTTGACAACTGAAATTACTAAATCATGTCCTAAACATCTCAAAAAGCTGAAGCCATCAACTAATGCTAAGTGTTTGGTGAGTTTCTGGAGATGCCAAATTAAGCCAATGATCATAGAATGCACAGATAGCCTGCAGTTTACTCGCAAGAGAGAATGCACTGTCTGCTAGTAGTGACCTCAGAGGCCTCATCCTACCACACTACTGATGAACTACAGATGTGTAAGTTGATCCAGATTGAAAATCCCAGTAGTTGTCGAGGTAAATTAACCAAGGCATAACTGTATCTCTAGCCAACCCTTGTACTCCAGGCCTCAAGCAAATGATCTTTTCAGCCTAGGCAGCAGACACTGAACCTACATGGATAAGAAATCACAAGACTATCTTAACTTACCCCGACAAATAGTGCTGAGATAACACTGTAGCGCCATGCACCCGTGTGATGCTCAGATGAGCTGCAATATCAGCAAAGAACTTATCACAAGTAATTTGTCTCTATACTGGAATTAAGATATATAAGTGGCCTACATTACTATGTAATCATTCATCTCTGGAAGGGAGTGAGGATTCTGCCTCCTGACAGGCTCACTCAAGTTCAGCTACCAATTAGCAGTTCATGTCGAAGTATATAAACCACACAACATTAATTGGAAGGTTATCTCTCAATATATTCTTATGACTTTGTCAGTTTGTACAGTAGATTTTGTGTGTCATTCTGTTGGCTAATAGGGGAACACACAGATTAGTCGAATAGGTTTCCCTGAGATGAACAGCATTTCTCACAAAGAAGTATTTCTACAATCTATTTTTTTATCAACAACTAACCCACAGTTGTATTAATGAGGAGTGTC
Organism: Micromys minutus; assembly: GCF_963924665.1. Classification (NCBI taxonomy): domain Eukaryota; kingdom Metazoa; phylum Chordata; class Mammalia; order Rodentia; family Muridae; genus Micromys; species Micromys minutus. The sequence continues at coordinate 24,151,962 of NC_137958.1, forward strand.
AGGGTACTCAATTTCTGGATAAACTTTGTGGCACACACCTGTTAGCACCCAGAGTTTCAGCACAGGAGAGCCATAAGTGTAAGGCCAACCTTGGCTACATAGCAAGTCCTAAGCCAGCCTGGACAGCAAGACAAAACTATTTAAGAAAAACAACAAAATATCTGTGAATATATATTAGTAATTTTAGTTACCAGAAGATTTTTTTTTTGTAAATTACAAAATGGTGACTTATCCTATACATGTTTGCTATAATTTTTACTTCCACTGGCATATTAGCAAGAGAATGGGCAACGCCATGTACCTGTGAGAAGTATGAACATCTCAGATGAGGATGCAGCTCAAGTGAAATAGTGTTTGCAGAGGCTGGAATCCTAGCCTGCCCTGGTAACCCAAAACTCAGAAGGTGGGGCAAGAGAATCAGAAGTTCAAGGCCACCCTCAGCTATAGGATGAGTAAAACTTCCCTGAACCATATGACATCCTGTCTCCCCAAGACACACACACACACACACACACACACACACACACACACAGGCACACACAAAGTTACACATTTTAGATGGAGGGTCTGAAAATTAGTTTTCATAAGTTCTAAATTTCTGTGAAGTCCCCCTTTATTTCAGAGGGTTTTCTTTACTGTTAATAACTATATGTTTTGGGTGCTGAGCAATGGCATTTTCCCTCTCTTCTCCTCAGAATGGTTCACTGTAGTTTTATGAGCGGAATTCAGTTAAAGATGGAGACTGTGAACAGACTTGAGGTTTCCACTCAGAACTCCATCATATTCTTCAGTCATCTCTCAATCACAGAGATCCGCAAACACATAAAAGCATCCGGTAGCCTTTCATACACACAGCAGAGAAACTGGCCAGGAGGTGCCAAATACCCTGTTAAGCTAGTACACGTGCTCTTGCTCTTTTGAGTCAGGGTCTTCCTGTGTTACCCTGGCTGGCCTGGCACTCCTCCGGAGTCTAGGCATTGGCCTGACATTCAGAACAATTCTCCTGCATCACTGCCCTGAGTACCAGGACTAATTAAACTACTTTAAGTGACGATGTTGTAAAGACAGCGCTTTATACCACCACAGATAACATACACATGCTTCCTGTCCCCTCTGACTACAAGGGATATCAGACAAAATGTACCATCCGGGTCACTCCTGAATTTCATAGTATAAATGTTTTAGTGTGAATGCGCTTCGGACTTTGCAAAGGATATAGTTGCTCTGAAAATGACTCATGAGCTGAAATTCAAATTTCATTGGTATCATGTGTTTCTATTTATTAAATTTGGCAATCCTCATTTACCTGCACCTCCTCGCAGAGACAATCGCTGACCAGCATTCAAATTTTTACTGCTCCTCTCCCATAGCAATGTTTATTCCGAAACCCTGTTCAGTATGCTCTGGAGCATTTTCCGCCTTCTAACTCAGCCTATTTATTATTAATTGTACATTGTCCAATTTTCTATAATAAGACACGGACAGGTTTTGAAGCATACAGATTCAGAGTTTTGACTTTCTTCTTCCAGGGAGTCGAAACACTTTTAAAGATGTCTGTTTTCTTTGCCTCTTCATCCTCAATGGGCCTGTGGGCTTGTGGTGTGTGTATGAGTGTGTGTCCAGGGTGGTTAATTTCTGAAGAACTCAGATGTTTGAAGCATCATTTCAGAATCTGAAGCTGAATTCACAAGTGGAGAAAAAGACAGCATGACTCTAAAGAGTGTTTCAGCTATATGACTAACCAGCTGGTGCTTACCTGTGTGGTGCTCTAGAAACCCCAGTAGCGACTTGGTGGTTTTCTCAGTTTGGGTAGCAGCTCTGTAAAAGCTACCTGCATTCTGACATTCTTGGACTCTGTCCTTTGTGAGATTCATACACTTGTGCCTCATTCAGCCTTTGGTTTTTCATAAATAGAGAAATTCTAGTCTTCAGTCAAGACTACGGGGAAAAAAACTCATGAAGAAGATGGACTGTATCAAGAGTTTTTGTACAAGCTTTCAACCTGATTTGAACGTTCCGTGGGAACAGAGACATACTAATTCTCATCATAACACTTTACAGAAATGTGTGGTTATTCGCAGTCCTTAGTGATCCCAAGAAATCTTTAATAACTAATGTCAGGAACGTGTGATTCCTGTCTGTACTCCAGAGGTGGCCTTTCCTCCTCACTCCCCCAAGATCTCTCTGGGTGGGTTCTCCCGCCCACTGGCGAGCTCCCCGCCCACCTATGAGCTCCCTGCCCACCTATGAGCTCCCCGCCCACGTATGAGCTCCCCGCCCACCTATGAGCTCCCCGCCCACCTATGAGCAGCCCCATGTTGTTCCTTCCTGAAACTGAAAGCTATGTGTTGTGTCCATAGCAATTTTCTCTTTAGATTTCCTTTGATCGCCTTCAAACGTTTTCACTTGAAATTTATTTTTGCATTTTTACTTTGCATATATTCATAAAATTGGGTTAGTTGATAAATAAGGCAACTCTAGCTGTGTGTAAATAGCTGACAGCCAGAGTTTATGTAAATAATTTGAATTTCCTTTAGATTTTTTTTTTTTTTTTTTTTAGAATTAAAGATGACAGAGAAAGTCATGGTGGCTACTGATTTTTTTTAAAATTATCTGCATGAGACAGAGAGGTTTTCTTTCCTTTCCCTTCTAGAAATGACATTACATATATCAATATTTACATTTTTTCTCTTTATTCACAAAATTTTGGGGTGAAACAAATGGCCCATATTCTAATCTCAAGGGAAGAAAGTACCGAGTTTAGGAAGAGCTATGATTAGTCACTGACATTCTTAGTAAAAGGCCTGACAAAGGTGTTCTCCCCCAAAGTTCTGACAGTGGTAAAATGTGCCATTTAATGCCAGGGTTCTAGTATACAAATAACTGTGAGTTTTGAGGTATCTTCTAAATGAAGTATATGTTATCACCTATCACATAACCTGAAACTTTTTTCTATTCATTAGCTATCTACATGGAAGAGAGAGCACGCACATGCACACAGGAACATGTGTGTGGAGGCTTCATATCCTTGAAGAGCATAGTTAAATAGGAGACATCCACCCTTGGAATTTCATGAGACAAGATCTCACCATTTCCTCCTGTTCACCAATTAGGCCAGATCTGGAGATTTCCTTATTCTCCCTCCCTTCCCTGGGATTACAAGCATACACCACGCCTGGCTTTTCACATGAGCGTTAGGTCCTCAGGATTACATCGAGCAAGCACTTTCTCAACTGAAATGTCATCATCTTTGCAGCCCAATCAATTAATATTTTTAACACAGCTCTTGTATTTAAGCCCCTAAAATAGTGTTTAATCTGTGTTTTAAATTTTAAGTTTTTAAAACACTGATTTTTTAAGTATATAAACCCTTAAAGGAAAATTTTGTGAATATGCAAGATTATTATACAAATTCCATGGAGAAAGGAGTAAGACTAGCTATAATAATTTTTCAAAAAATACATTAGATAAAACAACTGTCAATTTTTAGACACATGTGTATATGTCTAAATATTATATATATATACATACACATACAGATACATACATAATTATAGCTATCAATATTGTATGGTATAGACAAAAAACAGATCCATCAATAAGTGTGTGGAGCAGGATAGAGACCCCAGAAAATGACCCATGCTTACATGGATTATTGATTTGTAACAAAGGTACAAAAGCAATTAATCAAAAAGGATGTTATTTCAACAAATGAGGGATAAACATTTAGTTAATTTCTATAGGCAACATACATACACACCTACCCAAGCCTTAAACTTTGTAAAGATGAGCTAAAAATAGATCATAGTTCTATTTTTACACTTTCAGAAAAATATCTAGAACCCATGGCTTCATGATGAATGTTTAGATATCAAAAGAATAATCTACTAAAAAAGAGTCAATAAATTAATGTCATGAAATTCTAAAATTCTTTTTCAATGAAGACCCTGTAGAACATGGAAAAGAAAAAGAAATCAGGTTAGGAGAAAATACTGATAAATCACATATCTAACATGTCTATACATATATGTGAAATATATTGTCTAACTAGAAAATAGGCAAAAAGATGAGTATAATACCTCATATCCATAATCCCAGAACTTAGGATGGTCGGGCAGAATGACTGAGACTACCCCGGACTATATAGATGTCTAAACCAGCCTAGGGTGGAGTAAAACTTTATCTTTGGAAATAAAGGGAGAGTGAGTGGAAGATATGAAGGAAGGAACAGAGGGAGAGAGGGAGAAAAGAAGGCAGCGAGGGAGGGAAAGGAAGGCAGTTCCAGAGGGAGAGGGAGAAAGGGGGAAGGGAGAGAGAGAATGGGCAAAACACACGAAACAATGTCTCACCAAGGATGATATACAGATGCCAAGTAAGTACATAGCAAGACGCTCAATATCATCAGTCATTGGAGACATGCTAATTAAAACCACCCTGAAATGACAAACTAATCAAAATAAAAAATACTGGAACTCATAAATTTCTAAGAAGAAATGTGGAACCATGTGGCCACTGGACATTAGTCAAGAAGCTCATATAAAGCTGAGCAGAAATTTGCCATATGTAATTGCACTGGAGAGAGCCTTTGTCCCACACAAATGGAAACTTAATGTCATGCCAAACCTCGCACATGAATGTTTATTGCAGTGGGTCAAGTTAGAGACAACTAAAAGGTCCTACCTTAGATGAAGATAACTCTAAGACTGAGGGTATAACTAAGTGGTATATTGTATGTTTGTCATGTACAAGCTTTGGAGTTGGTCTCCAGAAAAAAAAAAAAAAAAAAACTTTTAAGTGAAATTGTAATACATCTCTTCCATGGAATACTACTCAGAAATAACATGGGAATGCTGATAAACAAACCAACTTGGATGAACCTCAGGGGCATTGTACTGAGTGAGAAACAAACAAGGGGAAAACAGAGGGTTATCAGCTTGTTTATATAGAGTGTGATGTCATTTCTGTAACATTCTCAGAAAGACAAAACTATAGAGAGCCAGTTAATGGATTCTAAATCAGAACCCACTCTGGAGAGAGTTAGTGTGAGTAAGCGGCTGAGATGCCCATGGCTGGAATGGTCTGCATCTCTTTGTCATTTCCTGACACAACTCTCATTCTCCTGGGAGGCTTCTGTGGGAGAGTCTCCAAAGGCTGGGGTTCCCAATGCCTAGGGTGGAATGCACAGACAGAGGAACAAGATAGACCAGATTCCTCTTCACCTCAGTGACAGCTGCCTCTGTGACCATCAAAGTTACCTTTGTCACATTTTAGACATTCCTGTGTGATCAGTTCACCTCCCTCTTTAAGAAAGGTGCTGTCATAGGAATTACTTCTCCAAGCTTGGAAATTCCTGTTCTTTCTAGTTACACAGCTGATGGTGTGTGGTGCCCACAAGGCTAGGAAAAACAAGGAAACACGGTTGTTGCAACCCTTCAACCCATTATACCTCCGGTAAATACTCTTTCTGTTTGTTTTTCTTACGATTTCCTGTTTTCCTGTATTTTTTATATCTAGGTGAAGGCTAGGAATTTTGAAAATCCTGAGCAAGAAACCACTTTCACGAACCCAAGTTTTCATGTAGCTATTTTGAGGTATAAATATGTCTGACGTGGGTGTGGTCCTCTTTGTGAAGCACTTATTGTAAAACACACCCTGTGCATGCATTCTATTTCTGTGAACATCTATGATTATAATATTTTTCCAAGAGCTCAGAATCAAGTCTCCAAAGAATTGCTAACTTTTTCCCACATTACTTATTTTTATCGTTATTCTGAGTAATCTTGCAAGCAGATGCATAACAAAGGATTGGGTGCCAATTACTTATTAGAGACCCGATTCTGGGGAACCGGAAGGAAGGACAAAGGGCAGGGCCAGGGAACATGAGAAAGAGTGCAAAAGCAAGGAAGGTTAACCATGGACACAGATAATGAGTGTTCTGGTCCTTTGGGGCCATGTGAGGAGCCTTAAGAAATATGTCAGATTGAGCGCCAGAAGACAAAGGAGTCACAAAGGAAAGACAGGGTTCACAGAGCTGCCCCTTGCTGTTTTATGGTGCCCCCATGTACCCTGTATATCTGAATGTCAAGCAGACATGGTTCTTAGAGAAGCCCTATGACAAGAAGAAAGAAGTACAGATGGAACACCCAAAGTGAAGTTAATAGTGGACGGTGTTTACTCAGCAGAGCTAAGATTCTGTCTGGAGACCAAAAATAGAACCAGGAAAATTTAAAGGGAGTCTCAAATTGTGGTCCTAAAGTGTGACCTTAGAGTGACTGCCACAGCCATTAAGAAGTGCTCAGGGAATAAGTAAGCTGCATATCCTTTTATTGGGTCAGTCTGTAATATTTTAATATTCCTTTACCAGTTTTTATATCTGCCATTTACCCAGAAACATCTCTGAACTTTTGAAAGTGAAAACAAATTTTAATAGTTGGAGGAACCAACATCTCAAGGATGTTACCTTAAACCGCTAAGGTATATCTTAAGAGGTAATAAATTAAAGTATGAAAAAGTACAAATAGGAGAAACTTATACTCTGTCCATTTGTACACCTGTGTTTTGATATGTTCTACGGTCAATAGCCCTTTTATATAGGTTGTTGTTTATTTAAAGATAAGTGGAGAAAGTTGGCACATTCTAATCTCTGATTCAGACTATTTCATAGACTGAAAACAATCACAATTATGAAGCATGATTGCTGCTCAAATTATATGTTTTATATAGATATTAGTTAAGTAATTAGTGGGTTACATTCCTTAGATAATAAAAAGATAAATAAACTGCTAATGATATACTAGTGTTCATGCCTCAAGAGCTGTTTCAATTTAAGAGTCAGTACCTCATAACCAGATACTATCTCTCATCTTAAACATGACAAAACTGAGTTTGAATAACCTGTCAAAGGCCAGCTTGCTAGTAATTCAGTATAAATGTGGTCTGAAGAGATGGCTTAGTCAGTAATGTGTTTTACTGACAATCACAAGGACCTCAATTGGATTCTGAGACACATATAAAACTTCTAAGCATGGGGGGTTATAATGTCAGAGCTCAAGAACTGGATACAAATGGATGCCTGGATTCACTGGCCTACTTGCCTAGCCTTGCATCAGCCCATAGGAGACAGTCTCTCAAAGAAGGTAGAGAGCTTTGAATGATATCCAAAGTTCTTCTTGGTCTCCACAAACATGCACATATATACACCTGCACACATGCACATGTACACGTACTCATGTTGCACTAATTTCCAACCCCAATAATTTTTTATATGTATAAGCTTAATTTTGCAGAACTGCACAGAAAGTCAGAACGCATCAACTCATGGTTGTCAAATGGCCAGAATCACCTGGAATTGCTGTGTTTTTAACAATCAGTGAGAACATTGCTACAAAGAAGTTAGTCTCTTCTTGCTGGTGAACTCACCCACCCATTCTATAATTTCTGCAGATAGTGATCACAACCTCAGATAGTTCCCCACGTGTGTTCATGCCGTTCCTAATAATGGCTGAGGGCATCTCCAGATAGTTTGGACGATGATTCAGTTATGTGGATTAGTCATAGTTTCTGCAGTGGTACAGGTAGGTCCTGTATTTCTTGTCTCTCTCGTGACTCCTGTCTGAGTGCAAAGGCCTGCACGGCCTGTGTGTGCTTCGATTGCACAATTCAGTCAGGTGCAACTGAGATGACAGGGCTTTGTCTTAAGATAAACAAAAAAGGAAAATGTCCAGAGCTCCCTTTAAAAAAAATAAGTGCAGGTAGGTATGTGTGTGTGTGTGTGTGTGTGTGTGTGTGTGTGTGTGTGATGATGATTGATAGGAAAGCTACAGTGTAAGGACCAACACCATTATAGAGTGTGAAAGTGCACATCTGGCTCACTGTTTTACTGTCAACCCACTTGAATGAGAAGAATTCCTGTCTTTGGCAACATCCTCTCCTGTGGTTTCTCTCTCCCCTGTGTGTTGGTTAATGTTAATTATTCAGCCTCCTCCTCTGACTGCACCCTGTGCCTGCAATGCAGGGAGGACCCGGCCCCTTCTGTCCCTTACATTCTATCCTGCTCATGCTTAACAAATATTTGCTAACTATCTAGGCCCTTGGTAGACAGTGCATTTCTCAGCATGAAAAAATAAACCATTAAAAATCAGAGCCATTCCCCATCCCCACCCCACCCCCAAAAAGCCTCCTCTACATTAGCTGGCAGTTTTAAGTAGAATTTGAGAAAATTTATCCTGAAAGAAGCCATACTATTCACCTAAAGAATAGAGAATGAGATAGATTACTGTGTGAAGTTGTTAAAAGAAAGAAGAAAAGAAAAAAAAAAAAAAAAAAAAAAAAAAAAAAAAAAAAAAAAAAAAAAACCAGCTTCTGGACACCAACTGTGGCTGGGTTCCCTTGACACTTTTTCTCTTACTGTCTTGGGGTATCTGGGTTACAAGCTGATGATCTATAAGTCCTTTTACATTTCTACACCTCTAATTTCTTTTGTTTGCTTTTTCAGTAATGGAGACAGCGTGTGCAGATGTGTTACCTCTCACTACGGATCCCTCAGAAAAGCTAGGGAATGTCTGCATTTTTGGAACAGGGGATTTCGGGAAATCGCTGGGGTTGAAAATGCTTCAGTGTGGCTATTCCGTTGTTTTTGGGAGTCGGAATCCCCAGGTGTCCAGCCTTCTGCCCAGGGGAGCAGAGGTCCTGGACAATTCGGAAGCAGCATCGAAGTCTGACGTCATCTTCCTGGCCATACACAGAGAGCATTACGATTTCCTCACAGAACTAGCTGATTCTCTCAAAGGAAAAGTGTTGGTAGATGTCAGTAACAACCGCAAAATCAATCAGTATCCAGAATCAAATGCTGAGTACCTGGCTCAGCTGGTGCCAGGAGCCCACGTGGTCAAAGCGTTTAACACCATCTCAGCCTAGGCTCTCCAGTCAGGAACACTAGATGCAAGTCGGCAGGTAAGATTAAACGAACTTACATCCCGCCATTTTAATGTAAATGTTTTAATATGTCCTTATCTAAATACAGCTCTAAAAAGAATCCCTATTAAGTATTCCTAATTGTTCTAACGACAACTTTCTCGGGTTTCATGAGAAGGGTAGTCTATTGTGGTTCATGTGCATTACTAGTTTGATGGAACCAAATGATGTCAGAATCTGGAGTTCTCTTGCCAGACTAGAAACTAATCGTTTGTTGGTTCTGTTTCCACTTGTGTGGAAACTGGGTGCACACTCCGAGATTAGCCACAGCCATGAATGATGCGCTGCCCACTTTCAAGAGAAAGATAAGACTATTCGTGCTGAGGAGAACCTCATCTTACAGCAACAATATGTGCCAAACATCACCCTCATCCAAAAGCTAGGTCTTTCCCCGTCCAGCACTCCTGTGCCAGTTCAAAGCGTCATCTTGCTAGATAAAGCGCTATTATCTCCGTTCTGAAAATAGTTTATGGTAGTATTTTTATGGGGTGCCGATCTATAGCTTAATGATAATTATTAAATAAAGGAAGTAACCACCATGGAATTAATTGTTTTACCTCAGGTGTTCGTCTGTGGAAATGACAGCAAAGCCAAGCACAGAGTGATGGACATTGCTTGCACTCTTGGACTCACCCCACTGGACCAAGGGTCTCTCATGGCAGCCAATGAAATTGAAAACTGCCCTCTGCAACTGTTTCCAATGTGGAGGTTTCCTTTCTACTTGTCCTCTGTGTTTTGCATCTTCTTCTTTGTGTACTGTGCTATCCGGGAAGTGATATATGCCTACGTGAATGGGAAGACAGATGCTATGTTCCGCCTGGCTATTTCCATCCCGAATCGTGTCTTCCCCATCACAGCACTTACCCTGCTTGCTCTGGTCTACCTCCCTGGTATTCTTGCTGCCATTCTCCAGCTCTACCGAGGCACAAAGTACCAACGCTTCCCAAACTGGCTTGACCATTGGATGCTTTGCAGAAAGCAGCTGGGACTGGTAGCTCTGGGATTTGCCTTCCTGCACGTCATCTACACTCTTGTGATTCCCATCCGTTACTATGTTCGATGGAGACTGAGAAACGCAACTGTTACCCAGGTAAATTTTCTCTCCTAGGCATTTCCTGGCTCCTTAAATCAAGACATAGTCTCGTTCTACACCAATCTATTTCACAACTGAGGAACATTGTTCCCCAAAGTTTGTCCTCTGTTCTGTTTTGTGCTTTAAACAGTTTATTATTTAGGCCTAGCTGACCTCAAACTCATGACTTTGTGGCCTTGATCTCCCATCCACCCAGCCTCTTCACTTTTTTAAGTATTAATAATCATAAACCTTACCCTGGGGCTTGTGAATGAATCCAGTTTGTGATCACATGGAACTAATGAGAATAAAAAATTAGAGTCCAGACTCACGTGACTCTAGAGTCATAATCCTGGGCTCATGGAGACACTGACAACCTGACAGGTTTAGGTAGGAGTCACTAACCACACACCCTTATGTCTCAAGCTTCTGTTTTTGAAGTATAAAACAACTACTCTCCACAAAGTATGAAGTCTGACCAAACATGTGCCACTACCCTACAAACAAATTCACAAAAGTGTGCAGAAAAATCTATTAATGTTTGACTTGTGAGAGGTGGTCCTCAACAAGTGGAAAAAATCAAATGATTCTGAACATGTATCAAATACCAACTAATGAATACCCAAAGATGAAATTATCTCAAGTAGTCTCTCAGCATTTACAGCAGAGATGCTACAAGTCTGGTCTGGTTTAGAAATTACTGGTCTTGATATATCTTTCGACATTCTCAAAGGCCATTAGTTAATAACTCACCCACACTGTGTCTGCAAGTACTCTCACACATCCCCCCAACAAAACTTTCTTGAGAAAGGATCACACTACATGGCCTGGTTCTTATCACACTGTGATGTGAAAGGTTTAATGCTGTATTATGACATAATCAATATAAAAGGCCTGTACTTGTGTGTGTGTGTGTGTGTGTGTGTGTGTGTGTGTGTGTAAGAGAGGAAGAGAGACAGGGAAAGAATAAACATAATATAAAAACCAAATTTTGATGTGGTTGTTTAATACCGCTATGTTTTTGTTTGAGAAACAGAAAGCCATGAACTAAAGAAAACTTGCACAAATATTGACTTTGTTTTAAGATATAGAGGGTAAATTAAAACTGTCTATGTGATGCCTAGAATTATAACAGAACCACAGAAGAATCAATTACCTTTTCTGCTCAAAACATTCAGATGTGGTTTTCCAAAGCTGTTCCTAAGTGACCAATAAGAAATGATACAGAGTTTGCTTTGTGCAAGTAACATGAGAGAGGTGTGTTTCAGCCCTTCTGAAAGAGTTGAGTTTCAGAAACATCCATTTTAATTGTTCTAATATTTTCATTTTTCATAGGCCCTAGCTAATAAAGACAGCCCTTTTAGCACCTCTGTTGCCTGGCTTAATGACTCCTATTTGGCACTGGGAATCCTGGGATTTTTTCTTTTTCTTCTCCTGGGAATCACTTCCTTGCCATCTGTGAGCAACATGGTGAACTGGAGAGAGTTCCGGTTTGTCCAGGTAAGTGCAACAGGTTTTAATGTCTTGATATTTCAAAAGAAATAGAGCTTTTAGCCAGTGTTCTAGTTTTACTCTTGTATCGAGCCTAAGTTTCCATTGGCTCCCTTACTTCCCTAGTTGTATCATTAGTATCACCGCCAGTTGGCTCAGAAAAAGGAGCTCAGACATTGACAGGCAGAGTCGATCAGGGTAGGGTTTCCTGCTTGGGACAGCTTGCCAAGACTCCTGAGCATCCACAGAGCCATTGCCCATACGTCAGAGTAAAAATCACCAAGCAGCTATTAACTATGTGTAGAGGCACCAAGCAGAAAAGCGAAAAAGGACCCAAAGGCAAAGTTAAGTCTTATAATCTGAACATATTGATAGGAAAAGGGAGATTCACCATAAAGCTGAAAATTCAATGAAAATGTACTAAGCATCATCGCTCTAGACTTACGCCTGGCCTGCATGAGAGATATTCCTTTCTTTTCCATGTATCAACCACCAGACACCTCATTAAAGGAAGTACCTATTCCAGGAGACCAGTGGTCCTCATAGTATTTATCACATGCAGAGAAGCAGCGAAAGCATCTCCCAGGGACCTTGTTAGGACACAAAGCCCCATTCCCCACCCATTTGGAGCAAGGAGAGGCTCTGAAGATGGAGCCCAACAATGTGTTTTAACAAGCCCTCCAGATAATTCCCATGTGTGATTCCTACCCACCACTATAACAAAGCAGACCATTAGTAATTAAAATTAGATTTGGTTATCAAATCCAGCAGTTTCTCCAAGGGGCCAAATGGAGGCAAATTAAAGGAATTAAGACAGGAAGGAGAACTGAGCTTCAGAACTCCATGCCTCCATAAGCCCAGCAATTCTTTCTTACTGCCATAGAAATAGAGTAGCCTGGGGCTGTGACCAGTAAGGGAGAAGAATGCAGAGCTTGGAGAAGCCATTCCCTCCTGAACCACTGATAACAAAACCAATAGTAGGAGTTCCCTCTGTGCACAGAGCTGGGCATTCATGTCTCCTAACTTAAAAGAGTTTTGTGTATTCAAAGATCATTATGCTTAATCTATACTCACCAAGAACACTGACTGTTTCCATGTTACGTTCTGTCCTACATGTACTTTATGCTTATGGTAACTAGTAAGATTTCAATGGATACTATCAAACCTCTAAAAGAATTACGTACTGACAAAAATATTTATATAGTGTTATGCCAAAATGCCTTTAAAAATCTGTAAATGTATCCCCTTTTTTAAAAAATAAAATGTAAGAGAGGGAAAACAAAGAGTTTACTCCTAGGATATTTTTCTTTATCATCCAGGCTAATATAAAACTAGCCTGTCATCAATAAACAAATCTCTTTACATTTCTAATGAAATATTTACCATCCTGAAGAAAGCGTATAGTTTTGTTTTCTCTAAATTCAGCAATGTTCTACTATAACAGTATCATGAATGTGTGGTTGTAGACAAGTAAACTTCATCGGCATGCAGTGTTTCCCTGTAAGTTGCAAATGATGTTGACTTCTATGGTTTTTTTGCTTGTTTGTCTATAGTCCAAACTGGGTTATCTGACCCTGGTCCTGTGCACAGCCCACACTTTGGTTTATGGTGGAAAGAGTTTCCTCAGCCCTTCGATTCTAAGGTGGAGCCTTCCTTCGGCCTATATTTTGGCACTCATCATCCCCTGCACAGTTTTGGTGATGAAGGTTATAATTATTATACCGTGCATAGACAAGACCCTCACACGCATCCGCCAGGGATGGGAAAGGAACTCAAAGAGCCCATAATCTGCACTGAACGGAAAATCAGACATTTAAACTACAGTCGAATTTGCCGGGATTTCTGTACTATTGTAGTGAATGTTTAGAGCATAATGTGTCCAGTTACAAGAAAGCGTTTTCTCTTGTCACGGTCCTAACTTTATCGTCACAGAAGAAAATGTTGCCTGGCTTTGAAAGACCTGAATAGCAAGGGAGCCACTCAGTCATGTGATGACTCTCCACAGGCCTCCCTCACTTCCTTTCCCAGAAACCCCAGAGATGCCACTGTGATTAGATTTGCAGTTTCACATTAGGAAGCTTCTTGCTTTGGGCAACATGCATGATGTAATGTTTTGCAGAGTTCTGGAAGAGCGTGTGCAACTTCCTTCTCTAATTCAAGGGTTGATGTACTTGAAAAAGCAACAGTGTGGTCATACTAAAGGTTTTGCTTAGCGTGTTTAAAGAAAAGCCCCAAGGGAAGTAGACAGAAAGAGGGCTTTTTTGTTCTCTGGAGGGAGTGGTGCTCAGTGTCATACCGATCTGCGGGTATTTGGGTGTTGGCTGTAGTGTTGAGTTCAAACCTAGGGCCTTATGGATGCTAATTACATGCTATGTCACTAAGCTACATACACCCCAGCCCTGCCAAAGTAAACATGTAGTCATGTGTACCCCTTGATTTTGCTTTTTAAGCAATATGGATATTCACTATGGGGACATATTTTATACTGCAACAAAATGAAATAACCATTCTTTGGATATAGGGAAAACTATGTAATCGTCACAAGATTCTTCCTCTACAAGGGACGTTTTGAGAGGAGATGGGGCAAGAGTAAAATGTCCATTGGGATTTTCAAGTGCCATAAGCAGAGAAGGGTTGATGATGTCCTTGTACAAAAATGCCAGATAACCCAAAATTTTAGCTAGTAAGCTAAGCAAATACTATACAATTTCACTATGCTGTTTGGCAATATTTAGGGGCTGTGGTGTGCTTTCTGCATTATGTATTTCAAATACTGTTCAGTATTAAACATCTGTGAAATTAAGAACTGGTATAAACACGTAGCTTCCATAATACGTCTTTGTTACCACTGCAAGTGGTGCAGTTAACAGGGGTCATCTGTAATTGTCAGTGTGGGGAAGGACAGCTGAGCGAACTGTGGAATGCTGGGAAGAGGCCAGCAGCAGTGAGTAGGATGCAACCTGCTCTGGCTTCCTGTGGTTAGTGCCTTTCTCAAGGTGACCTTTAGCAGGCTGAGCATCCCTAGCTCTAGCCTGGAGCTAAAAGGAGATTTTTGCACAGTCTTCCTACGTGTCACTGAAATAAGTAAAAAAGCATTGGGTTTGACATTTTTCTGCCTAATCAACAAAAGCTGTTTTATTTTTCATTTTGCTAACTTTTATATCACATCAGGCATTGCTCCCAATCCAGGGTTTTCATATATAACACAAACATCTCTTTTACTATTGCCCTAATAGAACTTGCAAACCATATTCATATTTTACTAAGAGGACAGTTGAGGTAATGCCTTTGCTACTAACAAAATATTCCTGTATTTTCAATTGTTTCCTTAGACTATTTTCTAAGAGCTAATAATATGAAATTAAAGAATATTTGATAACATTTGCTGTGGTGCTTGTTCTTAATATGATTTTCTCACTTCCCTTGATACAGCATTTTTGATTTGGAATTTTACTTCAATTGTGATTTCTAATAAATAGCTGTAAGGATCTGAAGAATGTGCTTCTGTAAGTTACCTTTGATGAAGCCAGGCAAGGATTCCAAGAACAGGAGAACTCTGGGCAGAGCAAGGGTATTCGGATGGGCAGAGCAGACCCTGGAACATCAGTACCAATGGGGAAAAATATGGCCAGTACCCCATGTTGGACAGAGCATCCAATTATACTGGGCTGATTTAGGCTGAATACCATAAGTTTAATCTAGGGAGGCATTTGGAGTCAAGCACATTCCCCATTTCAGTAAGTGCCAACAGAAATTAAAAATGAATAAATAAATAAGATAGACAATGCCATACCTGAGTACAGCACATAGAGTGAAAATTCTACTCTCCTCTTTATAATCTGGTGAAAACAGTCTAACTTGGTACTTAATACATGCAGTTAGCAAGCCTGAAGTAAGAGAGATCCAGTGGTTTTGGGCACAACAGTTCCTAATTTTGTGCTGTGACTAAGGCTCCACCAGAAAGGAGCTACTGCTCTTCCTTCCCTCTCTCCATTCCAACACCATCGCCCATGGTTCAAAACTGTGGACAAACCTGACCATGTTAATGGGGAGAAAGTTAGGTCAGATGGCAAATCAGTGTTTTGAGCAAACTATACTTATTTTAACATAGAAATGTTATACTGAGAGGGGTGTATTAGCCGAAGCAGTACTTGCAAGGTATAGGAAGAACAAGACTTCAAGCATTCAAAGTCCACTGGAAAAAAAGTAGATGGAACCCTTAGAATGAAAGTCTCAGGGAGAAATAGAAAAATTTTTACCTGGAATTTTCTTTTAAAGAATATAGGATGGAGAAAAATGATATTATCTTTTATCAAGACAGAGTATTGGACAACCCTGAAAGTGCTGGCACATAATCTCACCTCAGAGAAGGGAAAACCACACCATAACATCTCCCATCTCCCCATTGTTTATGGGGAGTGAAAATTGAAGGTCACCCTAGCCTATATGTCAACAACTCTAAAAATGAATAGATTTGAACAACAAAAACAAATGTGTGTGAGAGAAAGAGGGGGGATAGAGAGGGGAGAGTGAGAGAGAGAAAGAGAGAGAGAGAAAGAGAGAGAGAGAGGGAGAGAGAGAGAGAAACTAAACTTCTTTTTTACCTGTGTGTTTCCTGTATTCCAGAAAAAGAAATTTAACAAATTCATAAACATGCATTTTATATGCTTTTTCCATTTGAATGAATGATTAAGAAGGCAAAGTCCTAAGAGGTATGAACAGAAAACAAGAGAGGAGAAGCAGGAAGAAAACCTGGCTGCAGTCCAACCAAGACTGAAACATCCACTACTACTTCCTGCTACAAGGGAACCTTGGAAGGTGTTGTGAGATGTTTCTCACATAGTATTATGAGCAAATCCTGTGCTGATATGCCATGCTCTCTTATTTCTCCATATAATGATGCTCTGAAATACTCTAATTGACACTGTTTTTCATAAACAGGCTGAACCCTGCCTGCATTCACACAGCTAGTGGGGAGCTGAATTCCCTCAAAGGCCAGGACATGACCCAGAATCCTCTCTTAACACCATTTAGACCTCCCAGATTTTCTCATGAATCCACAAAATAGGCTGCCAACTACTAATAACTCTGTACTGAAATGTTTTTTGGTTGGCTTTTGTCTGAGTTGAAATTTCCATTGCTGTGAAGAGATACCATGACCACAGCAACTCTTATAAAGGAAGTCATTTAATTGAGGTTGGCTTAAAATTTTAGAAGTCTAGTCCATCAGTACCATGACATGCAAGTAGACATGGTACTAAAGAAGAAGCTGAGAGTTCTACATCCTGAATCAGAAGCAGCAGAAGTATCTGTAGACCACACTGGGCATAGCTTGAGCATGTGAGACTCTTAAGTCCACCCACAGTGACATACTTCCTCCAAGGCCACACCTACACCAACAGGGCCACACATCCTATTAGAGCCACTCCTTATGGGCCTATGGGGGTCATTTTCTTTCAAGCAACCACTGCATGTTTTTTATTGAATGTTTATTTATTTAGGGAAAACACACACATGCCAGGTAAGGTGAAAGTCAGAAGACAATTTCTAAGAGTCATTTCTCCCTACTATTAAGTGGATCTAGAGGGATTGAACTCTGGTCTCTAGGCTTGGTGGCAAGTGCTTCTACCCACTGAGCCATCTCCTAGGCCCCTGAAATGTTCTTTAAAATGTAAAGCTCATTAAGATTTTAGGCATTCCTAACTGTGTCTTCTCCAAGTTTCCTTATGTGACTTTTAAGACATCCTACCATGCTCCAGTAACATAGAATCTATAAGTTGTTTTGTTGGTGGTTCTATTTTTTTGTTTTGTTTGGTTTGTTTGCCCAGAGTGACTACCATCTTGATCCAAACTCAAACCTATCTGTCATGGTTTGAATATGTTTGGCCTAGAAAGTGGCACTATCTGAAGGTGTAGCCTTTTGGGAATAGGTGCGTCACTGTGAGAATGGGCTTTTAGACCCTCATCCTAGCTGCCTGAAAGTCAAAATTCTGCTAGCATCCTTCAGATGATGATGTAGAACTCTCACCTTCTCCTGTACCATGCCTGTCTGGATACTGCCATACTCCAGCCTTGATAAGAATGAACTGAGCCTCTGAACCTCTGAGCCAGCCCCAATTAAATGTTTTTATCAGATTTGCATTGATTACGGTGTCTGTTCTCAGCAGTAAGACCATAACTAAGATACCATCTGTAGGTTCCAGAACTCCACAAGGGGTCTGAGGCAGCAGCAGATGGGAGGATCCCCTGAGGGCAATCCACTGCTCCTCACAGGGTTTGAAGGCAGATATTCCCACGTTGCTCCTGTCCCCGTTATTACCTTCTGCTTTGTGCTGTATGATCCTATTTTTCCTGCAACTTGGTGATCTATAGGAAATTTTTTAATACCCCTCATCTAACGTGTTAATACTTCCTAGGGAAGCTCAGTATTAATAGCAGTCGTGAAGGTAAAACCTTAGTCTGACTCCCTGAACCTACAAAGGCCAGCCTCTTGGTTTTGTTCAGATGAAGAACTATTACTATTTACTGTGTAAAAAGCTTCAGAACACAGCCAACCAGAATCTAACTCTTCCCCTTGCTTTGGACGCACACACCCAGTGCACTGGGTTTGGTTACACTAATCTTTTCTTGCACTCCTGCAAGAGAGTGAAAAAGAAAGAGAACGTGTATACCTACCTGGTCACTAAGCAGAGCAGTAGGCCCTGGGTCAAAGGGTTGTCTGCAGGAAAACAGTTGCCGCACAGACTGACCTCCATGATGCAAGGGTTCCAAGCTCTGCCAGGAGGAAGGAAATTGCTTCCATTTCTATGGCTCTTGGGCAAGTACTAGAAAATCTCATTTGTAGCTAAGCATGTTTTCCTGTTTGTGCTGCCAACTATTTTTCTCAGTGCTATTGTTTAATTTAAAAAAGGGCAAGGGGTGTATTTTGCCTTATTTTCCCCCAGATCTCACATTGATGTGTCTAAGGAAATAAAAGATTCCTACACTTTAATACTATGGCAACATCAAATTTTAACCAAAAAAAAAAAAAAAAAAAAAAAAGATTCTAAACTGTTTCTGTCTTTATCACAGCAGCAATCACCCCACAAAGGTGTGGTGTGCAAGACCAGCCATGAGACAGTACTCAGAGGGGCCCAGCATGGCTCCAGCTTCTCCAGGGAATTCTCCTTAAACAAGGACTCATTGGACATGGCTCATTCTGGAAGTGAAATCATCAGGTACTTGGAAGAGAGCACAAAAGAAACAGAAGGTAAGGAACAGAGTTCGAGGTTTCAAGTCAGTCACTCTGGTCAGACGGGAACCCCGTACTAGATCGACTTTATCTTGTCTAGGTGGGCGGTTTACATCTTTATTAATTGGCAGTGAATTTATCCTTTGGATATATTGTGGATTGAGAATTGAACATATAAATCTAATTGCTAAATTACAAGTTTCTCGGACCTTTTTCCTGGGCTGTGGAGGACAGTGCGTGAAAGCGATGGCTGAGAGGCAGCTGGAGCGTGCGGATCCAGCTCCTTTGCCCGTGCTGAGTGAAGAATGCATGGAGCCCAAGGAACAATGTATGTGTGCCAGGCACGGTAACTACTCGCCTAGGGGACCATGCGGCAAATAGCAGCCGGGGCAAGTGGATCTGGCTTAGTGGCCTGAGGTTCCACGAGGGAACTGACAGCTGATGATCTTCTTTTATTTACTTCACCAGTTTTCATGATGAGAGAGCACTGTAAATGCAGAACATGGGAGGCCGTCTGAGCTTTTCCCCTATGGATCTAACTAAGCAAACCATGGTTATTTTACCAGACAGGACTCAAAGCAGTTATTCAAGACCAATGAGAGGCCTTAAGAATTTATATATCGATAGATAGATAGATAGATAGATAGATAGATAGATATAGGTATATAAATATATAAATATATAGAGATATATATTGAAATGTATCCAAAATGTGCATTAAGTTTCTTTATTTTTTATTTTCCTTTTGGCTACTTTATTTAATTTTTGAATTTGAGGTAGCTTTGAGACATGAGAGAATTTGTGTATGACACAATTTAATACAATAATCAAGAATTTGCATACATTAAATAAATAAATCTTAAAAAAGAATTCAGAAGAGAAATGGGAACCTATGAATTAAGTGGTTTTATACATTATTGTCCTCTTTTGACAAATGAAAAAGAGAAGGTCTACATCAAAGCAATCGGGATTGTGTGGTTTTGGTGACTAATGAATTAAACATGCAAGACTTGGACCACCAAATCATCTGAAAGTTAACAAGAGACTTTAAAATGTATGGAACTCTATCCTAATGGTTAAACTTTATTGTCAGATTGGTAAGATCTAAATCAATGTGAGTGATAATGTTCTGGTCATACCCAGGAATGCTTACCTACTTTAGATGAGTAGAAATGACATGCATTCATTGAGATTTGCAACACAATGTGCTGGAGTCCTGAGGTTCATTAAAATTAAAATAATAATAAGAAGATAAGTACCAACTTTCCCCTTTCTCTGACTCCAGGCTCAGAGGCAGTGGGAACCATTCTAGCTTCCATGTCTTCCCCATGATGGGCGGTGCCCACAAACTGTGACCATGAGCATTCATTCGCTCTCTCCTTACACTGCTTCCACCAGGATCCTGTAACAGAAGCAAGAAAAAGAGCAAACACACAAAATATTATGTAAGCCATGGTATAAAAGTCATGGTTGTTAGGGGAAGGATGAAGAGAGTGGAGGACATATGGCCCATGGAGGTGCAGCAAGGCCTGGGGACAGGGTAGATGCCTCTGGGAGGCCCATGTTGGGAATACCTTTCCCCTGAGGGACCAGCCACAGGATGGTATAGTACAGAATAGAGTTTATTCAGGTCATGAGAGAGGTAAGAGGATAGTAGAGGCAGAGAGAGAGAGAGAGACAGAGACAGAGAGACAGAGAGAAAAGTAGAGGCCGGCCATGAGCACATGGAGGGAGAGAGGGAAGGGAAGGGGAAGAGGAGGGATAGGGGAGGAAGAGCAAACTGACCAGGAGGCAAGAGAAGCCAAAAGAGAGAGGAGGGGACAAGCAGCCCTTTTTGTAGTGTCAGGTCACTGGGGCAGAACATACCTGGCTACTGCCAGGTAATTGAGGGGTGCGGTTTACAGAATCCCAACAATGATGGTATTTGCATTTCTTTTTATTTCAGAAACATTTTGTGAGGTTTGATTGGTGTGTTTGTGTGCTGCTTGCTTATTTTATTGAAAATAGATTACTTTTCACACGATATATTCACATATATATACATATATAATATGATATCATATAATTAATATACTATGCATATTAAAGTTTTCCCTCCACCCACTCTTTCCAATTCCTCCCTACCTTCTCTCCCCTCCAGATACACTCTCTTTCTGTGTCTCATTAAAAAAGAACAGGCTTCCAAGAGACAACACTCAAACATTACAAATTAAAATGTAAGATGAAGCAAAAACTATCATACCAAAGTTGTACATGGCAACCCAACAAGAGGAAAAGTGTCCTAAGAGCAGGCACAAGAGTCAGAGATCCACTTGTTCTCATGGTCATGAGTCCCATAAAAATACTAAGCTATTAGCTATATTATACACATAGAGGACCTGGTGCAGACCCATATAGGCTGTGCTTTCTGGTTGAGTCTCTCTGAGCTCATATGTGCCTTACTTAGTTCATTCAGAGAGCCTTGGTATCCTGGTATCCTCCATCCCTACAATCTTTCTGCCACCTCTTTGACAGAATTTCCTGAGCTCTAAGGTGACAGATTTGAAGGAGTCCTCCCATTTAGAGCCAAATGTTCCAAGGACAATATCCATACAGTTCATTGAACATGGAGAAGCTGAACTGATAAAAATTTTATTATATGTAACAATAAAAACATAAGGTTAATATACTATGATTAATATCATTAATTAAAATAATATAATTTATGTATAATAATACATTTACTGTTCTATATAATAATTTTATACTCTATATTATATAGTATATGTTATATATAGTAAAGACCAGTAGTGTTTGGTTTTATGCTAGGTCTCTGGGCTATCTCTGGTTCTTGGTTACTCAAGCAATGAGGTATGAGGTCCTTCTTGTAGATCAGACCATAAGTCAAATCAGACATTGGTTGTCTATTCCCTCAAGTTCTATACCACCACTGCCCTAGCATTCTTAGCAGGCAGGTAAGATAGTAGGTCAAAGGTTTTGTGGCTGAGTTGGTGCCCACAATTCTTTTTCAGTAGCCTGCAGAGTACCTTCCCTCAACAAAGAGACTAGAACATAGATGTGAAGGCTCCACAAAGGATAAACTTCTCCATGTTCAATGAGGTGTGTGGATGGTGCCCTCAGCAATGGGACCCTGCTGTCAGTTTGCAGAAAGCAACCCATTGTCTTTGCAACACCCTGAATTGTTTGGGAGTTCTTATGAGATCTCCTCAGCCAAACACTCAGTTAAAAGAAATCCGTCCATTCACTTGAAGCCTCACCTGGCAAACCAGAGATGCCCTCTGAGACAGTGTCTCCCATACGAGTAGCCCTCATTAGAATCAACTTCATAGACTACAGGAAGCTTCCACACACACATACCCCAAAGATTCCCTAATTCCAGATATTAGAGACAAAGAAGAGGCCCTTTTTAAGCATATTTATTTGGAGATGTATCCAAAATTATACATTAAGGTTAAAATGGTACAAAGTGGTCCTACAGTGTGCTTCTTTCTGTATTGTGCATCTTCTTCTTCTTTGTATTTTTTGTTTGTTTTTTTTAGACAGTGTCAGGCCTCAAACTTGCCACAATCTTATAATCTGCTTGAATTGCTGAGAGAAACCTGCAAAAATTGAAGAGTCATATCCAAGCGGCTGGACACGGGAATAGAACAGAGGACAGGGTGTTGTTTGTGTCACTTTAGTTTCATAATTATATGATTGTCAAACACCTCATCTAGTTCTTAATCTAACTTAAGGCCTGGAGGTGGTGGAGCTTGCCATGAATCTCAGCCCTTGCGGGAGAGAGGTAAGTAGACCTCTGAGTTTGGGGCCAGACCATGCTACAGAGCCGGTTCCTGGACAGCCAGGGCTACACTGGAAGACTCTGCCTCAAATAAAACAAAACAAAGAAGCAAAGGAAGAATTTAAAAAGTCATTTGCATCTGTCTCTCACTTTGTCTTTCTTTCCATTCACACTAATCCTTTGGTTCAGTCCTCCTCCCAAAAGTCAAAGGGACAGAGGGATGGGAACAGCCTTCCTCCAGTAACATAACTCCCAGATCTGTCCTTTGAATGGGCCCTATGCTTCCGGTCTCCCACAAACATGTCTGTGTGCATGTAAAATACGGTTCTGGGACTAGCAAGTGACTCAACAGACAAAGCTGCTTGCCATCAAACCAGATTACCTGAGTTTAATCTCTGGGACACACAGGGTGGGAAAGAACTGATTCCCATTGGTGGTCTTCTGGCTTCCACACCCCTGACCTGTGTTGCATACACACACACACACACACACACACACACACACACACACTAGATAAATAGATACATACATACATACATACATACATACATACGTACATACATACATACATACATACATACATACATACTTACATACATACATAGACGTATAGTTATAAACTAAAAGAGTCTATTTAAATGAAACATAATTGAATGAACCAAAACTTGAAGTCTAAATGAGATGTAGCCACATCATAGTGCAATCCAATTGTGGCTTCCCTTACCCTGAGTGATGTCTGGATTTACAGAGACTGACCTCTCACTAGTGTTCTTGATTTGATATTGTTTTTATACTAGATAGTCACATGTTATCAGGACTTCATCGACTAAAATGCCTAAATGCTTTTCATGTTAGTGTTAGTCTATTTCCTTGACAATTGTCCCATCATCTCACCTCTACCTCCTTCTACCACAAATACCACCCAACTACAGGGACCATCATTAATATTTTCAAACTTCAATGCAAAGCATGAATGAATAATAACACTATTACTTTTGCAATAACTCAACAAATACAAAATTGTTCTAAAATATGAAGTTTAATGTAAAAATATTTACCCCATGAATATTGAGCCTTATGTCATGGAAATCAAACATTTAGCCTAGATCATTGCAGAAAACGTCCTATTAATTCAGTTTTTCTAAATATGTATTATTGAAACATTTCCTTCATATGATCACGGCGTTTTTATTTCCAGTTTGATAGCAAATGTAGAGACGTTTTTATCCATAATATCTAACTTCAACTGCAATATTCCATATTGTGGATGAATCCCGGAGACTGTCGGCTCTTACCCTATCCTTGGGCGGGGACACTGAAGCTTGATGGGATAAAGCAGTTCCCTCAGGGTCTAACAAAGCAGAATTAGGCTGCAGGTGACTTGCTTTCCCAGCTAAGGGCTTTTTGTGGTCCTTTTGGAACTAGGTGATTCCATTTAAAACAAATTGGTTGAAGATCAAACATCAAAAGGGTCAAAAGGGCACAGGTGTCAGAAACAGATATACCCAGTCAAGGAGGAAGTGACTCCGTGATGTGTCTGAGTTGTGGTTACTGAATTGTTATTGATGAATGACCATTTTAATTTCCTTTACATTCTCTAATTAAAATAACATATATATTCCTAGTAGATGTTTGAGAACTGGTCAACATAAAAGCATCAACTATTTCATCAGTGTTAGAATATTTTCTCCACAGGAAGAACAGATTTAATACAAAAAAAGTTATAAAATGGTTTTTACATAAAAACTGGCTAAATTTAGCAGGCAGGAATCAGTAACACTCATAGAAGGTGACCTGCTTAGGTGTGACTTCAAGAGGTCCTGATATGAGAGAGTATGACTGATTGACAACCTCCAACCACTGCACTTTGGAGTGACCCAGATCACTCATGAGCCACATTGTCCCTGGGCTTCCTGTGCAAGGGACAGTGATGTCTGCAAGGCTGGAATCAAGCCAGCCCAGTCTCCTGCAAACCTCGAAGGAGCAACTTTGCCTATGTGTTTCCAGATGCCCAGACCACAGTTTCTCACAACTGCACTGAAATGCAAAGTCTGTCCTGCCCAACCTCCCTTGCTTTTTGATTTTGTGGATTTAGGACCCTCATTATGAAAGAAAGCTCCTGCCCATTTTTTGGGGATGCATCTTTGTGACAAAGTGTGAGAGAGTGCCTGAGTTCTACTGCCCAAAACACTGCCAAACACTGTCCTAAAGAGGATGCTGCTTGTGCAATAATGTTTGAACATGTACAGAGTTTTGTATGAATTAAAACCAATTTTTCTCTTTTTTATTAGATATTCTGTATTTGCATTTGAGATGTTATCCCTTTACCCCGCTCCGCTCCCATCCCCTCCCTCCATTTACCTTCACAAAGGTGCTCTCCCTACTGATCCCCCTCTCCACCCCATTGCCTTGGCGTTCCCCTACACTGGGAAAACTTGCCCTCTCTGGAACAAAGGCCTCTTCTCACATTGTTGACAGACACTGCTGTCTTCAGCTACATACTCAACAGGATCAATAGGTCTCTCAAAGTGCACACAAAGGTTGGTGTTTTACTCCATGGGAGTTTTTGGAGTGTTTGGTTGGTTGATAGTGTTGGTCTCTTCCCATGAGGTTGCAACCCCTTTCAGCTCCTTAGTTCCTTTCTTTAGCAACCTCATTGGGATCCCCGAGTTCAGACCAATGGTTATCTGCAAGCATGCTCAAGCATAGTCCCTGAGGGGGCATCTCTGTCTGGTTCCTGCCAGTAAGTACTTGGGACCAGCTATAGTGCTTGGATTTGGTGACTGCATATGTGCAGGACCCGAAGGTGAGGCGGCTTGTGAGTGATTTTTCTTCAATCCCTGCTCCTCTATTTGACCTTGCAGATCCTCCCATGAGACTTTTGCTCTCTTTTCTAAGAAGGACTGAAGCATCTCTTTTGGCCTTCCTTCTTTTTGAGCTTCATAAAGTCTGTGAGTTGTTTCCTGGGTATTGGGTATTCAGAGCTTTCTGGGGCTAGTATCCGCTTATCAGTGAGTGCATACCATGAGTGTTCTTTTGTGACTGGGTTACCTCACTCAGGATGATAGTCTCTAGTTCCATTCATTTGTCTAAGAATTTCATGAAGTCATTGTTTCTAAAAGCTGAGTAGTACTACATTGTGTAAATGTACCACACTTTCTGTATCCATTCATCTGTTGATGGACCAATTTTAAAACAAAACTGAACACAACCATCATAAACTGGGATCAAAAGAAAATTAATTTGTGAAATTAAGAGGTCAACAGAATACATACTACAGTGCTGATAACACTTGGGAGAGTCTTTTCAACTGAACGAGAATGATCATAATTTAAGAATATTATTCCGGTTTTACAAAATTTCCCTGTTTTCAACAGATTGTGCCCTGTCTCATCTGCTGCTGAGGAATAATGGTTTCTGATTAGAGAGGAGGCTGCCTAGAAGCCAGTTGGCAAGTCCTTAGATCTTATGCATGACCTCAGACCATCTGAGTCTGTTTTATGCTTAAATCAAAGTGCAAAACATTCCAGAGGCTTTGGTTTTGTGACCTACTCTTGTGTTGAAGAGGTGGATGCTGCAATGTGTGCTTGGCTGCATGAGGTTGATTGGCGTGTGGTAGAACCAAAGAAAGCTGTTTCTGGAGAGTCTGTAAATCCTGGTGTCCATTTAATGGTGAAGAAAATTTTTGTTGGTGGTATTACAGAGGATACAGAAGAATATAATCTGAAAGACTATTTTGAAAAGTATGGCAAGATTGAAACCACAGACGTTATGGAAGACAGGCAGAGTGGGAAAAAGAGAGGATTTGCTTTTGTAACTTATGATGATCATGACACACTTGATAAAAGTGTTGTTCAGAAATACCACACTATTCATGGGCATAACTGCGAAGTGAATAGGGCCCTTTCTAAACAAGAGTTGCAGTCTGCTGGATCTCAGAGAGGTCATGGAGGTGGATCTAGCAACTTTATGGGTCGTGGAGGAAACTTTGGAAGTGGTGGAGGAAACTTTGGTCGTGGAGGAGACTTTGGTGGAAGAGGAGGCTGTGGTGGTGGAGGTGGTGGCAGCAGGGGTAGTTATGGAGGTGCTGGTGATGGATATAGTGGATTTGGAGGTGATGGTGCAGCTATGGTGGTCTTGTTACAGTAGCAGAGGAGGCTATGGAGGTGGTGGACCAGGTTATGGAAACCAAGGTGGTGGATACGGTGGAGGAGGAGGAGGAAGGTGTCATGTTTACAGTGAAGGAGGACATTTTGGTGGAAGTAACTATGGTGGTGGTGGGAACTACAACGACATTGGAAATGATAGTGGACAGCAACCATCAAATTATGGACCCATGGGGGCAGTTTGGGTGGAAGAAACTCAAGCGTCCCTGTGGATCTGAAGGTGGAAGTGGTGGGTACGGAAGCAGAAGGTTTTAAAGTAAAACATAAATGGCTATAATTCTTAGCAGGAGAGAGAGTGAGGGGTCATCGGGAAGGCTGCAGGTTACTCTGAGACAGTCGTCCTAAATGCACTAGAGGAACTGTAAAAATCTGCCGCAGGAGGAACAATGACCCACAGTCAGAAAAGTTACTGCAGCTTCAACAGGAAACCCTTCCTGTTCAGGACTGTCACAGCCATGGTTTGCAAAACGTGCAGCTATTGATTAGTGCAATGTGGTGTCAATTACAAGTACATTCCTGAGGTCTTTTATCTGTTGCAGCTTTGCCTTTTCCTTTCCCTTTTCATTATATCAGGTATATTGATTTCCCTGTAAATTGTGGTAGTGGTGCCAGAAAAAAAAAAAAAAAAAGCAATTTTTAACTTTAAAAAACAAAAAAAATCCACAAAGTGCTTTAATCAAATGCATAATCTATATGTATTTGTTACAATCTGTATTAAAAGAATCACAAGTGCAAATAAAAGGTCATTTATCATTTATTTAACAGAAAGAAAAAGAGAAAAAAGAAAAAAACAACAACCAAACAAAACCTTCTCACCCTATCTTACTGTTTGTTTGCTTTCTTGAGTTTCAGAAGATATGGTGGTTTGAAAAGGAATGCCCCCTTTTTCCCAGTGCACATGAAGCAGAGGATAGCATTCTCTGTCATCCATGAGAGGGGAGGAGTTTGATTCAGAGAAGGGTCATTCTCCCAGTGTAGGGGAATGCCAAGGTGGGGAGGTGGAAGAGGGTGGTTGGAAGAGGGAGCATCTTCATGGAGGCAATGGGAGGGGGAAGAGAGATGGGATTAGTGGAAAGGGGATAACATCTGAAATGTCTATAGAGAGAATATCCAATTTTAAAAGAGAGAGAGAGAGAGAGAGAGAGAGAGAGAGAGAGAGAGAGAGAGAGAGAGAGAGAGAGAGAGAGAGAAAGCAAAGAAAACTGCCACCTCCCTCCACCCTGTAGGCTCTGAAAGCTTAGTCACCAGGGAGTGGTGTTGCTTGAGAGAGATTAAGGGGTGGAGCCTTGTTGAAGGAAGTACATCACAGGATTGGGCTTTGAGATTTCAGAAGCTCAAGCCAGGCTCACTGGCTTTTCTCTTCCTGATGCCTGCAGATCTGGATGTAAAACTCTCAGTTACTCTTCCAGCACCAAGTCTGCCTGCAGGTCCTCACATTCCCTGCCATGATGATAATAGACTAAACCTAAGAATGGTCGTGGTCACGGCACCTCTTCATAGCACTGGAGTCTCAAGACAAAAGCTTTGGCAAAGCAGCCATTGATCACAGAGAACCTGAAAAAAAATTTCACCATTTGTTATACATTCACCTATATATATCTCTCTACAGTCAGACTAAAGGTTGTGCACTAAGATGGCTGCCAAAAACAAGTGAAGAGCCATCTAATTCAGAGCATCAGGAGAGCACACCCCTCTCAAGCTCTAGTGACTTTCCTACTCACTGAAGACAAATGGCCCTCCTCTCTCCTCATGACCTGGAGATACTTAGCACCTTGACATTTAATCAAAAGACAGTGTAGAAACTGCTGATAGTCTTAAAGAAGACAAAACATAGCACATAACGAACTAAAGAAGGGTTGGTGTTTGGACAACTGAAGTGGATCATAGTTGACTCTGAAGATGGGTTTTCACAGCTCCCAATCTGAAACTGGCAGAGAAAGGGGGTGGGGGCCAATGTGTCAAAGTACAGTCAAAAGAATAGCCTATGGATGGTGAGAAATGTCTTGCAGAACCGTGAGAGTGGCTCTAGGGGAAAAGGCAGAGGACCATTTACCTGAGATGCATTTTGTTCCCTGGGTTCTTCTTGGACATGATTCTCATGCCTCCTGTGTTAAACATTTATAAAACATGCTTTTCTTGGCCAGTATTTAATTAACGCTTGCTTCAAATTTGGCTCAAAATCATGGTAATGATCTTATTCTTGCCCTGTGGGAGTAACAGTAAGTGTCATTGTGGAGACATGAGACATTTTAAAATGTGACCCCTCCACCAACGAAGATAATGAGAACTTCATGTGAGCATGTTTCCTGAGCTTTCTGAAGTTTGACTATGTGTGGCAAGAAGGAAGTCAAACTGTCAAGCTAGACAATACCACACAAAGCTTACAAAATATTGAACATAAATGAAACAATCCATGGACAAGCAAGACCACGAAAGAAGTCCTGGCGTCTTTGAGGCAGTTCCAGTCTGGGGCAGAAAACACGGAAGTAACATCTTAAAGACATATGCTAACATCTTAACACCTTCAAAGATTTTAACATTTTTAAGTAGTAAGAAAATATGTTCTCAAGATTTTACACCTAGCCAGTCTATTCTTCAGATGTGAAAACACAAAAGCCGGAGAACACAGGGCAGCTCAGGACATGCTCCGGCGAGCCCTTCCTGAATGAGCTACTAGAGAGCAAACCAGAACCGGAAAGACTACTGTAAATGCTTTAGGTTGATTCCTAGTGAGCAGTAAATGCCTTCAGTTATGGAGCAAAGACTAAAGGTTTAGACTGAGGGGCAGAATGTCAGTTTCAGATGATCTAACTTGGTGTGGCTTGCAGATTAGCAACAATGGGAAAGGAGAAAACTCAGACCCTTCACAAGGCAGCTACACCCTCCCAGTCACACCATTTGAGGATGACTATGCATGAAGGGTGAAGTCAACAGAGGCCTTGTGAAATGCTGCCCTGGTTCTCAGTGTGAGGCAGGATGGTTTTCTGTTTGTTATTCTGCTAAATAAACAGTTGATTTAATTTTTCTAAATGCGATCTAAGGAGCTAGCTTTGAAACTGACAAATTAGTCATAATTGCAAGGTCTTTCAGAGACTTCCCACCCAGGGATCCATCCCATATACAGGCACCAAACCCCGACAATATTGTGGATGCCAAGAAGTGCATGCTGACAGGAGCCTGATGTAGCTGTCTCCTGAGAGGCTCTGCCAGAGCAGGACAAATACACAGTCATATGCTCTCAACCAACCACTGGACTGAAAACGGGGTCCTGAATGGAGGAGTTAGATGAACTGAAGGAGCTGAAGGGGTTTGCAACCCCATAGGAAGAACAGCAGCAACCAACCAGACTCCCAGAGCTCCCAGAGACTAAACCACCAACCAAAGAGTATACACGGAGGAAGCCAAGGCTCCAGACGCAGAGGATGGCCTTGAGCATCAAGGAGAAGAAGAGGTCCTTGGTCCTGTGAAGGCTCGATGCCCAGTGAAGGGGAATGCCAGGATGGGGAGATGAGAGGGAATAGGTGGGTAGGTGGGGGAGCACTCTCAAAGAGGCAGGGGGAGGGGAGACGGGATAGGGGGATTCCAGAGGGGAAAGCATTTCAGGTTTGAAATGTAAGTAAATATTCAATTAAAAAAGAGAGAGAGAGTCTAAAGGTTAAGGACAGAGCTACTCAATAAAACTAAGTGGGTACAACAGAGAAAAGAAGTAAACGTTTTTTCATTTTGGTTTTGTCTTGTTTTGTTGTTGTTGTTTTGTTGTTTTATTTTCTGAAACTGGGCTTCTCTGTGTAGTCATAGCTCTTCTGGAACTCTCTCTCTCTCTCTCTCTCTCTCTCTCTCTCTCTCTCTCTCTCTCTCTCTCTCTTGAAGTAACTATTTTAAGTGCTCTTATATCTTTTCTGACCTTATGATTTAGGTGATTAAGACGTAGGCTGATGTTGTGTTCACACAGACACTAGAAAATCATAGTGGAGGGTGTCAGGCGTGGAACTGGTCACCAGAAAAGACATGAAGAGCGTCCTGACCAATCAGAACAGCCTTTGTGAGTCCCTGTATTGGAAAGAGTGTCCTGACCAATCAGAAAGCCTCCCTGAGTCCCTGTATTGGAAAGGGACAGTTATATTATCTCCAAGATGTCTCTGAGCCAAAAAGTCTATGAAAATTCACCGATGTCATGGTCCAGGCGATAATTGATTTTTTATATAAAAAGGCTGCTCATCATAAACCTATTCTTTCTAAAGTCTGGACACACCACTAGGATATGAAAACATAAGTAAGCCTATGCGTTTACAGCTTTCTCTCCCCCGGGTTCTCATCCACATCTGTACGAAGGAGCCTCTTAACAATGGAAAGGACACAGGTTAGATTTTTCTCCTACTGAGCAACAGTATCTTGGAAAACGCCAAGTCAAGATTCCAGGTGAATGTTCTTTCTCTACAGGACCAGAGTCTTTATGATTCAGACAGAAAGCTGGTTCCGGTGGAGGAATAGTGTCTGAACCCTAGGGAGAAAATAGGCGTTGAAAGCAACTCTGATGAGGGGCAGATATTCTCACGGATTATTATTCGGTGTCATAGTCAGTGAAGGGCGTGAGAGGTAGCCACAGTTTCCTTCCTTGTGCTTGAGATTTCTTCAGCTAGCCAGTGTGGTTTTTGGTTTCCTCATACATGTGGAAGTGTTTTCTCATATATGTATGAAATAGAGACCGCGCTAAATAAGTAGGGTCTCTGGGACAGAACATGTTCATCTTGAACAGTCTTGGTTGTTCCAAACCATGCATGTGAGATGTCTCTCCATTAGTGTGTGTGTGTGTGTGTGTGTGTGTGTGTGTGTGTGTTGTCTGTGTGCATATGTGAGTATGTAGTTATGTGAGTGTATGTATGCATATGTTCATGGTATCTCTGTGTGTGTATGTGTTTGTGGCATCTATGTGTGTGAGTGTGTATGTGTGTGTATGTAAGGGTGTGTTATATGTGAGTGTGTGTTGTATGAGGTGTGATTGTATATGAGTGTGTATTCGTGTGTGTTTGTGTTTATGTGTAGTGTGGTGTGTGTGAGGGTACATGTGTGTGCTGTGTGTATATGCATGTGAATGTGTGTGGTGTATATGATATGTGTATGTGTGGCATGTCTGTGTATGTATATGTGTGTGGTGTACTATGTGTGTGTGGTTTGTGTGAGAATGCATGTGTATGTGGTATGTGTTTGTATGTATATAAGTGTGTGGTGTATGTGTGTGACTGTGTATGTAGTGGGGGGATATGATGTCTGTGTGGTCTGTGTGAATGTGTGTGTATGTGTGAGTGTGTATTGTATGAGTGTGTATGTGTGAGTATGTGTGTATGTATGGGTGTGTATGTGTGAGTATGAGTTTAAGTGTGTATGTGTATGTGAATGTGATATGTGTATGTGTGAGTGTGTATGTGTGAGTATGTATGAGTGTGTATGTGTGAGTATGTATGTGTATGTATCCTCTTCAAATCTTTCATCAGTACTTTATAATTTCATTACAAAGCTCTTTTTACTTTTTAAAATAAATTTATCCCAAGTACTTTATTTACTTAGTTTTGACTTCTTTTTCGATTAAATCATAGAAATGCTACTGGTTGTTCTGTGTTGATCTTATAATCTGTAATCTAACTGAATTTAGCAATTCTAATGGTGTCTTAATTGAATCTTCAGGAATGTATACATATAAGGCCATGTCGTCTATACACAGCGATAGATGCTTTCCAGTGTGAATAACCCATGTTTGCTTGTAAAATTATTCACTCACTGTTACTGTGTGAGTGTGTGTGTGTCTGTGTCTCGGGGCTGTGTGGCGTTCTCTCTGTCCATCGTCCATCCTTAGGTGGGTTCTGAGGCTCAAACTCGTGTCCCGGCTTCACCAGCTGAGTCTCTCGGTAGTTTAAGTGCTGTTTCTATATCCGTCTGCACACGGGAGTAGGACTCGCTGCCTGTGTCGATGAAAGTGATACTGGCTCACTCTTGTCTTTTGCAGCTTAATGTTTAAAAAGATAATCTGTCAATTTTTCCTCAGTTATACCAGAACCCCAGCCACCATACCTGAATCATGTGACAGACATACTCGCTTCTGTCAGCACCCAGCCTCCTCTTTCCTCCTCAGGCCTGCGCTGGGACTTCACAGCCTGCATTTCCCAGACGCCCCTGCCCTCTGCCTTCCTATTTCACTCTGTTGCTAGGGGCTCAACAAAGGAGCAAAGTATTCCTTCCAGTTTTCCAGTTCTGGTCAACACTGATAACACATCAGCATTACATTAGCCCTCTACTTTTCAAGGAACACTTTTCTTCAGTTCAAATGCTTCCACTACACAAGCATCAGCTACCCCTGACACAGAAAAATTCAAGTTACAACCTCCTGCAGAGGAGGAGGAGGAGGACGAGAACGAGGAGGAGGAGGAGGGGAGGAGGAAGAAGAGGAGGAGGAGGGGAGGAGGACGAGGAGGAGGGTGGAAGGAGGGGAGGAGGAGGAGGAGGAGGAGGACGGGGAAGGAGGGGATGAGGGACAAGGAGGAGGAGGAGGATGAGGGGTAAGGAGGGGAGGAGGAGGAAGAGGAGGAGGAGGAGGAGGAGGAGGAGGAAGGAGGGGAGGAGGGAGAAGAAAGAGGAGGAGGGGGAGGTGGAGGAGGAGGAGGAAGAGAAGGAGGAGGAGAGGAGGAGGGGGAGGAGGAGGAGGAAGAGGAGGAGGAGGAGGGGAGGAGGAAGAGGAAGAGGAGGAGGAGGAGGGGAGGAGGAGGAAGAGGAGGAGGAGGAGGGGAGGAGTAGGAGGAGGAGGAAAGAAAGAAAAAATTAAAAAGAAGAAAGGTATGCGGACTCAACTCAAATATGGTGTTCTCCTGCCACCTAGTGTGCAAAATTCATAACTGCAACACCAGCAGCTCAAGCTTTAGGGGGATTTCAAATTCACTAAAGTTTACTTCAAAAGCCTGTTCTCCACAATATTGGAAAAGTCTTAATGAAGTGGATGATTTTCTAGACATATGCCACTTACTAAAGTTAAATCATAGTCAGTTAAACTATTGAAACAGCCCAATAACCCTAGAAAATAGAAGGGATAATTAAAAGTCTCCCAACCAAAAACATAAAAGCCCAGGGCCAGATGGTTTTAGCATAGAATTCGCCCAGATTTTCAAATAAGAGCTAATAGCAAAACTCCTCAAAGTTATTACACTAAATAGAAACATTAAAAAAAAATCTGCCAAACTCATTATATGAAGTCACGGCCACCCTGATACCCAAACTACACAAAGTCTCAACAAAGAAAGAGAATTTAACCCAATTAAAAAATGGAGTACAGTGTTAATGAGGAATTCTCAAGAGAGAAACTGGAATAACCAAGAAGCACTTAAAGAAATGTTTAATGACCTTTGTCATCAGTGCACTGCAAATACTATTGGCCCTGAGAGTCCAACTTATATCTGTCAAAATGGCTAAGATCAAAAATTCAAGTGACAATGTGGAGCAAGAGGAACACTCCCACATTTCTGAGGGGAGTGCAAATTTTTACAAACACTTTGGAAATCAATCCCCACTTTTTTCTTTAGCCCAGCAACTGGCTCTGTCATCTTTATTGACACAATCAAGAATTAGGGAAATGATACCTCCACCTACAACCATCCATACATTTTTCTAGTGACTCCAAATTTTCTGCTTCTAAAATAACCATATTTAAATAACCTTGCTACTTGTGATATTTGTGCCAGATGTTGCTTTAGCAGAATTTAATCACTTTCATGTTTCAAACAGATATGGAAATGAATTGAATAAACCTTGTTTCAAAATAGAAGACACTTGATTTGAGACAAGGAGCAAATTACTTCAGATTAGGTATCAGCATAGCCATCTGTAGAGTGAGGAATTAGAGTCTGTATAAAAATAGTCAGTAGCTTAATGCTTCTCAGGTCATGGGGTAAGAGTGTGCAACACCAAACACACTTGAGTTCTTTATCTGGGTCACACACTGTAGAAAGACAACTGACTCCCAGTGTCCTCTAGCATAGAAACACACACGCACACACACACACACACACATCACCACACACATACACACAGCACCACAAACACACACACTCATCACCACACACATACACACAGCACCACACACACACACACACACACACACATCACCACCACCATCATACACACAAAACACACAAACACACACACACATCACCACACACACAGCATCACACACACACACACACACCACAACCACCATACACACAAAACACACACATACACACAGGAACACACACACACACACACACACACATACACACACATCACCACCACCTCCACCACACAAACACACAAACACACATACTTATGTTGTGGATTGCCCTGATGTGATTTGTGTTCTGATGCTAATTCTGCTTCATCAGAGGGGTTGCCCCCCAAACCTCCCCCAGCAGCTGATCACATACTCAGGTGATCTCGTGTGAATCTTTTCTCCATTTTAACTGGTCGACTAAAGGCTGGAGCCTGTGATTGGGCAGTAGAAGGAAAGGGTGGGACAGGAGACTTTGGAGAGTGGGGGCTGGTAGGAGGGGGAAGAGAAGGAAGGAAAGAGACAGAGGAAGAGGAGAAAGTGAAGATGGAGCGGAACCATGTGCACAGGAGAACCTGCAACTAGCAAAGAATCTCATAGCCGGGGTACGTTAGTGTAGTGCAGATCTGCCCATAGCTTTATAATTATGACAACCGGATTGTGTGTTTTTATACAGGCTCACTGGGGTTGGAAATTACTGCAAAAATAAATTCATTAAAAATAAATGCGCATAGAAACGTTTGGGTTATGTGACATTTGTAAAGCACTATGCATACAGTCATCACGAGTTTACAGGTTTGTACACACACAAATAAATAAATGCACATGAAAACTTGTAAATTATGTAACAGCTGTAACCATTATACAGATACCAGAAATTGAAGTAATGTACCCACATGGAATTTAGGTTTCTTTTTTAGTTTTAGGTTTTTGGTGTGTGTGTGTGTGTGTGTGTGTAAGTGTCAGTGTGTGTAAGTGTGAGTGTGCATATAAGTGTGAGAGTGTGTGTATAAGTGGGAGTGTGTATATGAGTATAAGTGTGAGTGTGTGTGTAAGTGTGAGTGTGTGTGTGTAAGTGTGAGTGTGTGTGAGTGTGTGAGTGAGGGTGAGTGTGTGTGTGTGTGAGTGAGTGTAAGTGTGTGTGTGCTTCGAGAAAGGGTGTTATTATGTAGCCCTGGCTTGGATGCAAACTGTCTAAACTGAGTTGGCCTTGACCTTGTAGTGACCTTTGCTACCTGCTTTAAATGCTAGGATTACAGGTGCACATCACCAAGACTGGCCAACATTCAGTATTTTCATTACAATAATCTACTTACATTAGAATTTTAACTAGAATTATTGTAAAACAGCCCTTGAAATCATTCTCAAATCTTGCTCATTAGCCTCATTCCTTTTCTTGTTGCCTAAGCAACTGAAATTTGTCAATGGAAATTTTAACAAGCCTCAGAACTACCACCCACTTCTCTCTGCCATTCAAGGAAATGCAGGGTTAAAAAAAAAAAAAATCTTCCTATCTGAAGATCTGAACCTGTGCCCTGAGCACCATTCCCTCAACACTCAGAGAAAGCCTGACTCCCATGTGCTCTAACACACCCAGGACCACAAGGATCACATCATCTGCCCCAACACCCAGAGTAACTGGGTCTTCCAGGATCCAGGAACTCAGTAACCTCCACCCAGCCAGAAGTATGATTCTTTCCAGTCTGAATCTGCACCCAGAGCAGACCTGGGGTACTGGTTCTGCATCCATTCTTACAATCACAGGATCACAGAGGAAGCTCAACTTCCTGGACACACCCAGGAGCACTGGAGCTCTGACACACTGGAGATCACAGTTGAGGCCACAACATCTTTCCCAACACCCAGAGTAACTGGGATCCCCCACAGGAAACAGAGAAACAGAAACACCCACCTAGCCAAAGGCAGTGGTTCCTTCCTGCTTACACCTGTGCCTGGAACAAACTCAGGGCTATGGCTCTCCACCCACTCCTGCAACAACCAGAGAAAGCTTGACTCCCAGGAGCTCTGATACACCCAGGATCTCGGGATCATGGGATCACAGAAAAACTAACAGAATTTATGAACCAAATGGATCTAACAGACATGTATAGAACATTTCATCTGAAAACATCCTGACTACTTTTAAGTGGCTACTGAATCACCAGGTTGTTGGCCACTGGCCCATGAGGAGGACGGAAGCAGAGTCATCAAACACGGGCCCTGAAGACTACATGCTGTTCTGGGGTTCTGTTCTGCTTGCTGCTACCACAGCCCTCTTAATCTAAGAATCATATGAAAACTTTAAGGGGGCTTCCAGCCCCTCACTAGGCAGCATTTCTGGTACTCACAGTAACAATGCTTGGGTTCCTGCAGGCATTGCTGCTGGAGCAGATTAATGATAAATGATTCGATCACCACCCTAGGAAAGAACATAGAGATGCAGATTGTCAGCGATGACCAACATGCTTAGAAAGCATTTGAAAGAATAAAAATCATTAGTGAAGCTAGGTTGAGATGTTTTTATTACTGTTGTGCTATGTAGTAAATCTTAAGGAACAGTTTGAAGTCCAGAAAGGCACCCTCTTATTAGTTAAGCTAGGGACCCTTTATGGTCAGGGAACAGAAACAATGGCAGCACTGGCTGAAGTAACCCTCACTGAGGCTGGACCAGTGATCAATATATCTTATACCAACTTTTGCCCCCAGCTTCCTCATGTGAATTATTAAGAATTGATGACGAGTTGATATGCAAGATAGAGATGACTAATTTTTATATATTTTTTATTATTACAAGATTACTTTTAAAGATAAATAATAAAATAATTACTCCTTTCTTTGTAATCACACATTACTGCCTGCCAATAAAAGAAAACTGGCTGAGAAAACTACCTTCCTTGCTTACACTTTGTTAATCTATAACAAATTGCTTAGTTACAAATGTACATGGGTTCCTGGGAATAATTTGTTTTGTTACCTGTACTTTATAGTGTTAACTCTTGTAAAGGTCTTGGGGAACACACTGTTTTTTCACAGTCATTCACTAGAAGAAAGCTGAAACAGTCACATTGTAATTCTATACCAATTAAAAGATTTTGCTGGGATATGTAAGCGGTGGAAGAAATGTGAACTGTTAACTGTTCTGCCTCCACCCAACACACACCGTGCCTGTGCTTCTGTTCCCAACACAATGCAGTAGAGAGCAGTCTTACGAGACCATCACACATAGACAGTTTCATTCTGTTTGTGTAAATGTGTAGAATTTCCTGTTACTACACAGGACATTCTAACCAGTCAGAGAAAAAGTCTCCTAACAGGTCTAACACATGGTGCAACAGGTCAGAACTGGCTCCTATCCGTGTGTACTTCTACATCTTTAACATCCATTAGCTTACTTACACCTTCCGGGGGTTGCATGAGACAAGGGATATCTCAAGTAAATCACTTGGAGAGTCGTGACAGCAATGCAATCAAGTGATTAGAAATAGAACTGGGGTTTTAAATGGGAGAAGAGGTCTTTGGTCCAGCGAAGGCATGTTTTCCCAGTGCAGGGAAATGCCAAGGCACTGAGGTGGAGAGAGTGGTTGGGAGAGGGAGCACCTTCAGGGAAGGAAGTGGAAGGGGAGAAGATGGGAAGGGGGAGGGGATAACATCTGAAATGTAAATACAGAGAATATCCAAAAAAAAAAAAAAAAAGGAACTGGAAGTCCAACCAGGTCAACCCATCTCTGAAGTTAGTACCTAGAGGAATTTCTAAAGAGTTAGTGGAGGGATGCTTTCTCTAGCTATAATAAAAGAAGGGAGATGTTTTATACTTCCACTTTAAGAGAGAAGGGCAAGTTAATAATATAGGGCAAACTACAATCACCTACAAACTACTGACATTTCTGTCCAGAGGCAACCACATAAAAAGCAGTGCACCTCAAGGTTAGCATGCACCTGTGCAGATCTCCACAAAATTAATTTGCAACCCTTCTCCCACTGAAAGAAAGAGATCATTCATCATGAATATACTATACAAGTAACTAGATTAATAATGTTTCAGCTCTGAACTTTATTTTCTTGTTTTTGAAGTATTTCCATTAATATAATTCTGCGAATGTTCATAAAACCTCATTGTTACATAGATCATTTGACACAACAAAAATGAAGTAACAAGAACTAAAGTCAGGACAACTGAACAATGCTGTTCATCTCTGTTGGAAGAGTAAAAGTTATGTCTGTTTACTTGACACAATTTAATTGCTCATTACACAGCCTACATTACAGAGTCTTTCATGGTTGTCTCTCTGCATATTCTTGTCCAAGTCCCATACCAGGGTTAGGTCCTGCCAGAGGATGTGTCCTGGAATACCTCCACTAGTTCTTCATAGCTCTGATCAGACATAACAAACACTTGGAAAATTTTCGGCAACTCTATGGCTAGTGTGATTGTTTGAATGGAAATGGCCCACAAAGGCTCATACAGAGTGGCATTGTTTTGAAAAGATTAAGACTTGTGATCTTGTTGGAGGAACTGTGTCACCAGGAAATTCTAGATGCTCAAACAATACTTGGTTCTATTCTCTAATGCTGCTGTCTTAGGAGCCAGATGTTGGACTCTCAGCTACCTCTCCAGCACCGTGTCTGCCCCAATGCTGCCATGCTCCCGACTGTGATAATGGACTAAACATCTCAACTGTTGCCTAGTCCAAATTAAATCATGATGTCTCTAAGATAACTAGGAAAGGTCAAACTGTTGCCTCTCCTGACCCCCATCTTTCTCCCACATCAGTTACCGTTTCTTCATGGGGCTAGTCTATTTATAGCGTAGTGGGAAATACATTTTTCAGTAAGCTCCACTCCTAGACCACCATCTCCTTTAAGGCAGATTTTGTGCTTGACATGTATTAAGGATCCTCAAATAGACAGTGGCAGCCTAAGATCTAAATTCTGCCATCTCTGAAGTGAAGCCATATTGGCTTGGGAGTTCTCTCCTGAGTACTTGGGTAGCACATGCCCTTTGTCCAAGTAGGGCAGCACAGTGCTCTCCCAGGCAGTGACATCCTTTCCAGTCCTCACCAATAAGAATTTCATCTTTGTAGTGCCCATTTTCCGGGGTGCTTTAATTTAACTTGCATCCATCACTCCCCACCAGTCCCTGCATTATTCTCTCAAATGGCCTCCATTTGCTTCGTGACACTAAAGGCTAATGCATTTGGCTAAGAGAAGAAGCATTACATGTTCCTTTATTTATATTGAAAAGTGAATCACAGTATGAGGATGTGCTTCTTGTGTCTGTTCATATCTAGTGGTATCTGGATGGAAAGCTTTTACTTTATCTGATAATGATGGAGACTTGACATAAGTGGCACAATTTTCCTTATGAATAAGACTTTGGTTTGGTTTGGTTTGCTTTGGTTTGCTTTGGTTTGCTTGTTTTGTAGAAGTCTATGATCTTTCACTGTTAAAAACCTTTTTCTTTAGAGAAAGTGCTTCTGCACATGTCACTTTGCCAGGTTTCTAAAATTTCCTGTGAATGAGATACTATAGCTTTAAAAAGTCTTAAAATGTATTAGTCAGTGGCTTACAAATATAATAGAAACCATTTTACGACCACTGCTCTTCACACCATTCTTCGACTACAGCACTCATCAATATCAGAAATTTAGCGGAACAGCGGCTTGTAGAGGCTGAGCAACTGGTGGGTGGGAGACCTGGGCTGCCAAGGAGGAGAAAGATCTCTGCAGAGTGCACACAGAAAGTTCACACCTTGCCTTGCCCTGCCCTGCCGGGCCTGATCCAGCGACCGGGAACAGAACGTTGGAATTTCTGTTTCCACGTGGCGGTGACTTCAGAGCACAGAGCAGAGCCTGGCCCATCTGCCACCCGGAACATCGGCTCGTAGAGGCTGAGGAACTGGTGGGTGGGAGACCTCAGCTGCCAGGGAGAAGAGAGATTGCTGCTGAGTGCACACGGAAAGTGCACTCCCTGCCTTGCCCTGCCCTGCCCTGCCTGATCCAGCGACCGGGAACAGAACTTTGGAACTTCTGTTCCCACCCGGCGACTCTGAGGCATAGAACAGGGCTCGGCCCATCTGACACCTGGACCAGTGGAGATCCAGGGACACAGACCAGACACAAGGGAAAGGCAAGAACATATCACTGACAACAAAATGGCAAGAGGAAAGTGAAAGAGTATATCCCAAGGAAACCAAGACAATCTTGCAACACCAGAACCCAGCTCTCCCATAACAGCAAACTTGGGAATTCCAAACACTCCAGAAAAAGAAGACACAGACCTGAAATCATACCTCAAGATGCTGATAGAGATACTTAAACAAGAAAGGGAGGAAAAGCAACAAGATTCAGAAGCTTTTAAAGAGGAAACAAGAAAAACACTCAAAGAACTCAAAGAGCTAGAGGAAAACAGAATCAAAGAGATGAAGGAATGGAAGAGGGAATTTAAAACGGAAATTGACACAATAAAGAAAACACAAAAAAAGATAACCCTAGAGGTAGAACACCTAAAAAAGAAATCAGGAATCACAGAAGCAAGCAATTCCAATAGATTACAAGAGATGGAAGAGAAAATCTCGGGGGCAGAAGACAACATTGTAAACATAGACAAAACAGCCAGAGAAGATGCGAAAAACAAAAAGATCCTAACCCAAAATGTCCAGAAAATCCAGGACACAATGAGAAGACCTAACCTAAGGATAATAAGAATAGAAGAGGGAGAAGAGTATCAACTAAAAGGCACAGAAAATATCTTCAACAAAATCATAGAAAAAAACTTCCCTATTCTCAAGAATGAGATTACCACGAGCATAAAAGAAGCCTTCAGAACTCCAAATAGGTTGGACCAGAAAAGAAATACCTCCCGACACATAATAGTAAAAAGATCAAGTGCCCGAAGCAAAGAAAGAATACTAAAAGCAGTAAGGGAAAAACGTCAGGTAACATATAAAGGCAGGCCAATCAGACTCACACCCAATTTCTCAACAGAGACTATGAAAGCTAAAAGAGCCTGGACAGACATCATGCACACCCTAAGAGAGCACAAGAGCCAGCCCAAGCTGCTATACCCAGCAAAACTATCAATCACCATCAATGGAGAGATGAAGATATTTCAAGACAAATCAAAATTTACACAATATCTGATCACAAACCCAGCACTACAACGAATAATAGGTGGAAAACCCAATACAATGAGGGAAAATACAGCCTAGTAAAAACAAGAAAACTCCTAAACAAGAAAACTAAAAAAAGAAAAAAACACAGACACAACTCACCCCAAAAAGCAATAATGGCAGGAAACAGAAAGAATTATTCCTTGATATCTATTAACATAAATGGACTCAACTCCCCAATAAAGAGAAATAGACTATCAGACTGGATACATAAACAAAATCCAGCCTTTTGCTGTAAACAGGAAACTCATCTCAGAGACAGAGAGAGACACTATCTCAGAGTAAAAGGGTGGGAAAAAAACTTCCAAGAAAACAGCTCCAAGAAGCAAGCTGGAGTGGCTATTCTAATATCGAATAAAGTAAATTTCCAACCAAAAGTTATCAAAAAAGATAAGGAAGGAAACTTTTTACTTATTACCGGGGAAATCTGTCAGGAGGAACTCTCAATCCTTAACATATATGCTCCAAATAAAAAAGCAGCCACATTCATAAAAGAAACCCTACTAAAGCTCAAAAAATACATTTCACCCCACACAATAATAGTGGGAGACTTTAATACCCCACTCGCACCAATGGACAGATCATGGAAACAGTAACAGAACAAGGACACTGCAAAACTAGCAGAGACTTTGAACCAACTAGAATTAATAGATATATACAGAACATACTATCCTAAAGTAAAAGAATACACCTTCTTCTCATCACCCCATGGCACCTTTTCGAAAATTGACCACATAATTGGACACAGAACGAGCCTCCATCGATATAAGAAGATTCAAATACTCCCATGTATCCTCTCAGATCACCATGGTCTACGGCTGGTCTTTAACAACAGCAAAGACAACAAAAAGCCCACATACACATGGAAACTAAACAATGCTCTGTTAAAGGATAGCAGGGTCAAAGAAGAAATAAAGAAAGAAATTAAGGATTTTCTAGAATTCAACGAAAACGAAAACACAACATACCCAAACCTATGGAATGCAATGAAAGCAGTATTGAGAGGAAAACTCATAGCGCTAAGTGCTTCCAAAAAGAAACTGGAGAGAGCTTACATCAGCAACCTTACAGAACAGCTAAAATCCCTAGAACAAAAGGAAGCAGATATACCCAAAAAGAGTAGATGGTAAGAGATAATCAAAATTAGGGCAGAAATAGACCAAATAGAAACAAAAAGACCATTGAAAAAATCAACAAAACCAAGAGTTAGTTCTTTGAGAAAATCAACAAGATTGATAAACCCCTAGCCAGACTAACTAGAGGGCAAAGAGAGAGTATCCAAATTAACAAAATCAGAAAGTGGCGACATAACAACTGAAACTGAGGAAATTCAAGAAATCATCAGATCCTACTACAAAAACGTATACTCCACAAAATTGTAAAATCTGGAGAAAATGGATGAATTCCTAGACAGATACAATATTTAAAAGTTAAACCAGGACCAAGTAAACCATCTAAATAACCCTATAACACCTAAAGAAATAGAAGAATTCATCAAAAGCCTCCCAACCAAAAAAAGCCCAGGTCCAGACGGGCTCAGTGCAGAATTTTATCAGACATTTATTGGGGATATAACACCAATACTCTCCAAACTATTCCAAAAGATAGAATCAAATGGAATATTACCCAACTCATTTTTTGAAGCTACAATAACCCTCGTACCTAAACCACACAAAGACCCTACAAGGAAAGAGAACTTCAGACCAATCTCACTTATGAACATTGATGCAAAGATACTGAACAAAATCCTTGCAAACCGAATCCAAGAACACATCAAAACGATCATTCATCATGACCAAGTAGGCTTCATCCCTGGGATGCAGGAATGGTTTAATATATGGAAATCCATCAATGTAATCCACCATATAAACAAACTTAAAGACCAAAATCACATGGTCATCTCACTAGATTCTGAGAAAGCACTTGACAAAATTCAACACTCCTTCATGTTAAAAGTCCTGGAAAGAACAGGAATCCAAGGTCCATACTTAAACATAATAAAAGCAATATACAGCAAACCAAAAGCCAACATCAAACTTAATGGTGGGAAACTTGAAGCAATCCCACTAAAATCAGGGACTCGACAAGGCTGCCCACTCTCCCCCTACCTATTCAACATAGTACTGGAAGTCCTGGCTGGAGCAATTAGACAGCAAAAGGAGATCAAGGGGATACAAATCAGAAAGGAAGAGATAAAAAACATCACTCTTTGCTGATGACATGATAGTGTACTTGAGTGACCCCAAAAATTCCACCAGAGAATTTCTACAGCTGATAAACAAGTTCAGCAAAGTATCTGGATACAAAATTAACTCAAACAAATCAGTAGCCTTCCTATACTCAAAGGACAAACATGTGGAGAAAGAAATTAGGGAAAAGGTACCCTTCACAATTGTCACAAAAACTATGAAATACCTTGGTGTGACTCTAACTAAGCAAGTCAAGGACCTGTATGACAAGAACTTCAAACCTCTAAAGAAAGAAATTGAGGAGGATCTCAGAAAATGGAAAGATCTCCCATGCTCATGGATTGGAAAAATCAACATCTTAAAAATGGCCATCCTACCAAAAGCAATCTACAGATTCAATGCAATCCCCATCAAAATTCCAAACCAGTCCTTCATGGAATTGGAAAGATCAATGTGCAATTTCATATGAAATAACAAAAGACCTAGAATAGCAAAATCCATCCCCAACAACAAAAAAACATCTGCGGGAATCACTATCCCTGACCTCAAGCTATATTACAAGGCAATTGTGCTAAAAA
Source organism: Micromys minutus (assembly GCF_963924665.1). NCBI lineage: Eukaryota > Metazoa > Chordata > Mammalia > Rodentia > Muridae > Micromys > Micromys minutus. Next base: position 24,196,679 of record NC_137958.1, read on the forward strand.
CTGCATGGTACTGGTACAGAAATAGGCATGTGGATCAATGGAATAGAATAGAAGATCCAGAAAAGAGCCCTCATGTATATAGTCACTTGATTTTTGACAAAGGTGCAGTAAACATTCAATGGAAAAAGGACAGCCTATTCAACAAATGGTTCTGGTCCAACTGGCACTCAGCATGCAAAAGAATGAAAATAGACCCTTTCTTATCTCCTTGTACAAAGCTCAAGTGTAAGTGGATCAAAGATCTCCACATTAAACCAGATAAACTGAAACTATTAGATGGGAAAGTAGGGAAAACCTTAAAACACATAGGCACAGGAGAAAATTTTCTGAACAAAACAACAATGGCTCAAGCTCTAAGGTCAAAGATTAACAAATGGGACTTAATGAGATTGCAAAGTTTCTGTAAGGCTAAGGACATCGTCAAGAAAACAAAATGGCAACCAACAGAATGGGAAAAGATCTTTACCAACACCACATCAGATAGAGGCTTAATATCCAAGGTGTACCAGGAACTCAAAAAGCTAGACACCAGAGAATCAAATAACCTCATTAAAAAATGGGGTACAGAGCTAAACAAAACGTTTTCAGTTGAGGAACACCGAATGGCCGAGAAACATCTGAGGAATTGCTCGACATCCTTAGCCATCAGGAAAAAGCAAATCAAAACAACCCTGAGATTCCACCTCACACCAGTCAGATTGGCCAAGATCCAAAACTCAAATGACAGCAGATGCTGGCGAGGCTGCGGAGAAAGAGGAAAACTTCTCCACTGTTGGTGGGGTTGCAAGCTAATACAACCACTCTGGAAATCTGTCTGGCGATACCTCAGAAAATTGGATATAGTACTACCTGAAGACCCAGCTATTCCACTTCTGGGCATATACCCCAGAGACCCTTTAATACACAACAAAGTTATATGCACCACAATGTTCATAGTGGCTCTATTTATACTAGCCAGAAGCTGGAAGGAACCCAGATGTCCTTCAGAAGATGAATGGATACAAAATTGTGGTACATATACACAATGGAATACTACTCAGACACCAGAAACAATTACTTAACCAAATTCTTAAGAAAATGGCTGCATCTAGAGAATATCATCCTGAGTGAGATAACCCAGTCACAAAAGAACAGACATAATATGCAGTCACTGATAGTGGGATGCTAACCCCAGAGGCTTGCAGTCCCCCAGAAACAACTCACAGACTGTATGAAGTCCAAGAAATAAAGAAAAAAAAACAAAACAAAAAAAATATTTACAAAACAAGAAAACTTTAACTATTTCCATGTTACATTTTTTTTACATGTACTTTATGCTCATTGTAACTATTAATTTTTCACGGCATACTATCAAACCTTGAAAAAAATCAAGTACTGACTAAAAAATATATTCATATAGTTTTATGTAAAAACTATGTTAAAATCGGAAAAAAGTACTGACAAAAATGTATAATTTTAAGCAATAAATGTTTAAAATCTGAACATTTATCTTTGTTTTGTAAAATAAAGTTGTTTTAAAAAAATAAAAAATAAAAAAAATAGAAAATTCCTTGTTCAGAAACATCAAGGTGTCCATCATTTCTTGAATAACATCTCTCATTTCTGGATATACATTTGTAATTATACAAAAGGAAGTGAAAAGAGTTGGATGTGTTTTGTGTACAAACCTTCTAGTTACACTAGGTGATTTAGACAAATGTAGAACCCAGGATAAGACTGTTAGATGTAAAACTATTCAAGGACCATAGTATAAGCAATTAACACTTGAAAGGTTCTCCTCCACAGGGTACTTTAGGTATCAAAGCAGGCTTTTCTGTTCCTCTTGAATTTTAACTATATTGTGCCCAAGAAGAAATCCAGACTTGTAACTCACTCTAATTTAAAGGAGAGTTATGATGAAGTATATAAAATAGGTTAAATACACAGCGATGATTAGTCACTAATGGATCAAGTACAAGAATTTATGTCTTACTATTAATCACATGTAGATTAAGCAATACATAAAAAGAGACACTGAAATTTATGTAAAGTTTAGATGATACTTCAGAGTACATAAACATAACTAAGAATCAATTGAAGAGTATATTTATGCTCCTGGGAGGATGTCATTTTATTGAATTCAAACATAGCGATAAAGTTTTAAGATTTTCTTAATGGATCCTACAATTAACCAAGAATGTAACCAAATTATACATGCTTGGTGGCTAAAAAGAACTATAATATATAGGTAGGTGTACTTCTTGAACATAGTCAGGCACATGTATCTGGATACCTATCTAGCTTATGAGTATGTGCAGCTAATACTGGCTCTTACAGGCATTACACAATTACAGTAGTTTAACGTTGAGAAAATATAGAAGATAAACATCTTAAAATTTAGAATAGTATTTGTTTTAAATTGACTTATACATTAAACATCAAACACACTATTATGTTATCTGTATCTTTAGTGAGTTTAGAGAAACATAAGCCATCACAAATCAACTATTCACATGATCATTAGAATGAAAACACAATTTTCTATTTTTTTTCATGCAGAACAAACAGATCATAAGATACTTCTGTGTTAACTTTCAAGCTAGTAAAAGAATTCCACTCTAGGATTTTCAGTTTACTAATCTGTCAGCATTTTTATGGGACAAAACACTTCATTGCTTTAAATATCAATTAATTATTTCATATTTATTTTGATGAAACTTGAGGTTTTATAAATGAAAACTCTTAAAGTTATATATATATGTATGTGCATATATATGTATGTGTGTGTGTATAGGTGTGTGTGTGTATGTCTTTATAACTAACTCTCTTTTGTACTTTGAGTTTATTAGCTGTTTTTACCATTATACAGAGATATAGCTTGACTATAAGAAATTTGCACAATTACTTTTAAATATCTGGAGACTCAACCATATTATATATTAAACAGCAAAATACCAAAATTATATTTTACAGGTATAATTATAGAAAAAATTAAAAATGAAATGTATTAAGCTAAATAGTAATTGTTACCTTTCTCCTTTCAACAACAGAATACAAAATATTCTCATTTAGGAACTGTACCTTAGTGAATGTTAAGTGATGTCCAACTTTTAAATAGCTCTGCTGACAACAACTGTGTGGAATAAATAGAGAGAGGGAGGTTAAAAACGTGAGGCTAAACATTCAGCACTGGGAGACTTGGTGAAAATTTGTTATCAGCTAACATCCCAGTCTGCCATTCTAGGTAAATAGAAGCTTGGGAAGTTCCAATATGAGGGAACATCCAGTTTCAAATCATTCTAGAAATTAAGTTGGACATGTATTTTAATGGTAGGTAACTATTTCAAAACTGTCAATTATCATACTTAATTGTTATATGATTGATGAGATTAATATATTGACGGCATATGAGTACTTAAATGTCAACATGACTATAACTTAGAAGCTATTGTTGAATATAAAAATAAGTACATATATATATTATTTTTAATTTGATGCTTTACAACCTGTTGATCGAAATGGCAGGCACACACTCTAGAGCCTAGGAAGTAGGGACTTATTTTGCCTTAGAGAGAAAGACATCATGCCATAGGAAGAGAATTTAAACCAAATAAAGAGTTCTCTCAACAATTCAATGGGGACAAAGAAGAGATGAATGACACATAACCCAGTTTATATAAAAGACTGGTCAAAGTCTTTCCTTTTATGAATTCCTGGTAAAATGTGAATTTCAAAAGCAAAAACAAAAAAACAAAAAAACAAAAAACAAAAAAAAAACAAAAGAAGAAATGGGTTTGCATAGCACACTTGAAAGGTATTTTACTTTTTTCTAAAATAGCTCATACACCATTTCAGTAAGCATCCAATGAGTCAAACTGAAGTGACTTTTACAACAAAGTAAGCAAATTAGCACAGTAATTGAATCAGTCAAGTACACTATACAAATAGTACACCATAGGTGTGCAGCTATACCCTGGACAACCTATGCACCCATATGAATGGAAGGCTGGTGTCTGTCATCTACATTTACACGTCCAGTCTGTATGAGGTAAGCCAAGCTTTGGGGACATGAGCAACCAGAGAGGCACACAAATATCCTTAACCAAAGTACAGAAATTATCTTTTTAAACAACTGGAAAATTTAGTTCAACATCATATTCTAGTATCCTTAAATAGAATTCAAATATGTAGATATGATGAGAAATTTCTTGCATTCCAAGACTGAGACATACATACTAGAACACAGTATTTCAACTCAGGAAGGTTATGGAGACAACCACGGGGCTTAGCAACACACTAACAAAGAATGCCAGCTTTAAAAAAAATGGAGCATTCTAGGTTTGCAAGACAACATGTGCTTAAGGAAGAACTTGGAGGAAAGGTTTGCCCTGAGGAAAATGCTTCTGACAGTTGAACACTGTAATAGTTTGCTGAGGCTGCAGAAACCCAAATCCTCAAAATCTTTAAAGCAGGCAAGACTCAGACCCCACTGCCTAGGCTGACTGTGGGCTATATTTTTCAGTCAGCTGGAACTGCCAAGTCCCTTTCTAGCCCTGTGAGTTTAATTGTAGCTGTTAATGCAAACAGTGCATTCCCAGTAACATTTCTGGCTCTCTCTCATTTAGTTTGGGGTGTTACAACAACACACACTTTAAAGTATGTGAAAACAGGAGCAAGGAGTTTGTCACTGGGAATCTTAGTAACGTATATATGTGAGTATGTGTCCCTCCTGATTCCAGATTCCTCGCGCAAATCACAGGTGCTGTTTAACCGGTGGCATTTATAATATTCGGCAGTTGTAAACAGTTCACACGAAAGAAGTATTCAGCTGCCATGGAAAGTATGAGGTAGAAAATACTCGGACGAGTTAATTTCTTACTCTGTATGTCATGCAGAATAAAATACTCTCAAAATCAGAATAGAAAAGTTGTTCATACAGTTTGGATACTTGGTCACTTACTGTGGTCTAAAACTGGTTATACATGTATATATACTTAACTATGCACGTAAGCATGCACATACAAATCCATTTTTATTTAAACTTGTTTGGACCCTTAAAAATTATTAGTTTATAGCACTTGTGAGTGAGTCGATCTACTAAAGCCTTTGACTTTGGAGGACAGAATTTGAACAGTTTACTAAGTCAAATGAGGGCACTCAAATTGCTGTTTAAGAAATATTCAGTATTATAGCAAGCAACCCAATTTGGATATCTACAAACAATTCATTCACTTCCTTCTAAACTGAAGAACCTGAGTCTTGGGCTTTAGAACGCTTTGAAAATCCACCCCTTTTTCATTTTACCAAGTCAAACCCCTTGAGTTTATTTTCTTTCAACGCAGCTGTAACATGATTAAACTCATCTAAAAGTATGACTTCACAAAAGCACATTATAGAGCATCACTCAAACTTTCTACACTACCCAAATCTGCAAATTTCTACGTGGATTCTGCTGGAAGATCTACCTTCATCACTGGAGTTTTAACTGTGTTCAGAAAACATTTGCCATGCATACCACTACAGATCAAATAACCAGGATGACAAGAAACACCTAAACACACACCCTTAGCTATAATAAGTGAGACCGTGCTTACTCCCTAGGATTCTAGCCCCTCTCTATCAGGCAGGAGAGTATCTCCTAATGTCTCTTTTTGTTTGCATTCGGTTTTGAATGTGTGGATGGGTGTGTGCGCCTGGGTGTACATTACCAGAGATGGAGATCCATTCTTGCAGAGGGGCCCTCTGAAGACTCTCTTAATGCCCTGGTAGTGCCCATTGCTGAGATGTCTCGAATTGATGACCAGGTAACAAGCCATGTGGGTCCTGGCTGGGAGGTGCAGTCTCAACTCCTCACTGAGCAACCAACAGGCAGGGAGAAGCAGGCTGGCTTCTCCACAGCAACAGTGACTGCCACCTCCTGAGAAGAAGAAGCCAGCAGCAAGCTGGGGACAGACTGCCCGCCTGCCCCTGCTCCTCGACCTGCGAGTGATTCTCGCTGCCCACAGTGGCTGCTCTGACTGAGGAGGTGGCCGCAGCAGCCCAGAACACTTAGGGGACCTAGCGAACCAGTCCACATGCTGCTCTGAAGAGGCGGCGCTCAAAGGCAGGCTGAAGATGTGCTTTTTAAAGGACAACTTCCTGGGTCCAGCAGGGAATCGGAGTCCTCCGCCCCCTTTACCCCGCCCCCTGCTCTGGGTGCAGACGGAGTGGGGTGGAGACACTCAGGTACAAGTAGGCATTTTCCAGCCATAGAGTACCCAGGCTTAGCTGCAGGCTGCGGAACCGAGGTTGCAGCCCATGCAGCCTGTACCAGGAGCGTGGTGTTCCTCTGAGCGCCCAAGAGCTGCCCCCTCTGCAGTGTCCGGGAGAGGGCGAGCGCCAGGAGTTGAAGACTACAGCAGCAAGGCGCCGGGATGGTGAGCGCTCAGCTTGAAGCAGTGGAGTCTGTACTGTCTAGGTTGATGGAGTGGCAAGGAGAGATGACAGCTGCCACACCTGCCTCACTACCCTGCCTTCTGGAACCAGCGCCAAGCTCTTGGCCCTTCTGCCCCGCTCCTCAGCCAACTTTCTAAGGGGGTTGGGGACTGCACCTAAGAATAGGAGGGTTGAAAGATGTGGAAGGAGAGCATTTCCTTTCCTCATTTGATGCCTGCTCACCACTAGAGCCCCCTGCATCAAGGCATCAATGGCCAAAAAAAAAAAAAAAAAAAAAAAAAAAAAAACAGCTTCTCAGTAGCCAGTAGGTTCAGCTGAAACCAAGCAGGAGCCCATTAGATAACACAGGGGTGGCCCGTTCTTGGCAGAAAAGGGAACTTTCAGATGGCAAACTTACTCAAGAAAGGTGTAGACACCAATGCACAGGTCTATGTGCACATATATGCACATATCTAGCTACAAAGGGTCATTTATGAACCTTTTTCTGCTAGTTAAGATGCAGTTGTTTTGGTAGCTAGAGGTCTTTGTTTTCCCAATCGCTAATAACCATGTTAATGGTGGTCTTTGGTTAAGTGTAAATTAAGCCACCAGGGAACTAACTGGACTGAAAATAAAACATCTGTACAAAAAATAGGCGCTGAAAAATAGAGAACCATTCGGAGGCGGGGGCGGGGGCAGCAGGAGAGGGGGACTAAAATTGCCTTCCCTTGTGCAATTCCTCTCTATCCAACTCCAACCAGAGATCAGTGCAGGGAAGCCTGAGAGGGTATATTCTTGCAATCTTTGTCACTCAGCTCTGGGTTACTTGAAACATCACTGCTGTTGTAGCTCCTGGTTTTATCTATCCTCTCTTACACTGAGCAAATGCCCCACGCACACACGACAGAAACATATAAAAATAAATCAGTCTTTAAATGTTTCCAGTTAAGACAGCTCATAAAATCAGAGAAGGAAAGTTCTGTTTTAACTTTTG